>NW_024412376.1:86797553-86807789 GCF_014898765.1 Herpailurus yagouaroundi | reverse complement strand
ATTTTATTTTATTTTATTTTATTTTATTTTATTTTATTTTATTTTATTTTATTTTATTTTATTTATTTAATTTTTTTGACATTTATTTATTATTGAGAGACATAGAGACACAGAGCATGAGCAGGGGAGGGGCCGAGAGATGGAGAGACACAGAATCTGAAGCAGGCTCCAGGCTCTGAGCTGTCAGCACAGAGCCTATGCAGGGCTCCAACCTACAAACCACGAGATCATGACCTGAGCTGAAGTCGGATGCTTAACCCACTGAGCCACCCAGGCACCCCCAGGAGATTTTTAAATAGACCAAGATTTCTGGGAGATGATCAAGAGCTTAGGTTTTAACATGTTGACTTTCAGATACGGGGTTTTTCATCCATAACAATATAGCTTCCATCAAGTTATATAAAACATTAGTTCTAAATCTATGGAACGGTTCATACAAATTTTTGGTTATATTAAACAGTTCCATATAACTAGAAATCTGGTTATCAGTTCTGTGTAATCAGCATCCTGATTGTCTAATAATTACATAGGATTTTTTTTAAGTTAGCTCTTTTCTAGAGTTTTTGTACTGATAATATCTATGTGTCAAAAAAACTTCTGTAAATAATGCAGAAAATCTGCAAATCTGTAAATTTTCAAGAAGGTTACCATGATGTACAATTCCAGAAGCATCATTCCCATTCTGTTCCCTATAAATGGTGCCTCCTAGAGTAGAAGAGGAGTATGTATTTTTTAATGCATGTGTTCATGAGTGTTCAAAAGCAGATCAGATGTAAATACTGATAAACAACAACTTCATTAATTATAAAGTAATCTATTGATTAGTATATGCCTGCCCAAACTTTCTTTTGCCTCTGTTCAGCTGGTTTTCTTCACTTCTTCATTCTTTCTTGCCTTAGTACTCCTGGTTTCTGCTGCTACTTCAAACACTATCAAAGACCTCCCTTACTACTGACCTCCTCTTGCTGAGGTTTTCTCCTCTCATACCAGTACTTAACTCAGCTGAGGAAGACTTTAGGGTGAGGCATCTTTGGTTCTAAGATGGAACTAAAACAGAATTGATAGCTGGCTTAGTTTGGCTCATCTATACAATGCTATTTAAGGGAAAATTTGAACTTATTTCTGATTTACGAGGTGAAAATGCCAATTTTATCATTGTAAATTTATTTTGAATAAGAAATTCTATATGTGGGATTTATGGGCTATTAGAAATTTCAATTGTGTTGGAAGGATGAGAGGCTGAATAGATTAAACCAAAACTTTCTTAAAGCCCTATCAGCATATATCTAGTAGACAGATACCCAGCTTGAAATTGAAAAAGGAGAAGGAAGGGGAAGAGGAAACAAGGGGAGGGAAAAGGAGAAGAGAAAAAAAGAAATGCTGGAAATTATATTCTGTTCTGCTTATAGAATGTACATTTTCTGTTTCTACCAGCTTTAGAGATGGAAGTTGGGTACCAATACTGAATATTTTTTTTAAACACGTACTCCATTTTTATTGGCTAAAGTATTAAGTTAAACTGTACCTTCAAGCTTTATTTCCCAAATCACCTTCAAGAACAAAGTCTATAGGGTTTTTTTTAGTAGACCCATAAACAGTAATTCAAGAAAAGTAACAGTGACACATTTATTTTAATTGTTGAGTACTTTTCAAACTTCAGTGATTCTCAGACATATAATAAAACTACATTTGATTTACTTCCTTTCAATTTTTATTTTGTTGTTATCAACTTTCCAACATAATGTCATAAATAATGGAAACTACAGTTATAAATTCTACTTAGATAAAAATTTCTAATTTTAAAACTGTATTGAAATTATTCTTCCTAGAATACCTTTGGGATAAAACTACTAATTTCACAGCTTTCATTCAGACAGTGTCCCATGATTAACCATTACATTGTTTAGTCACCTAGCATGATATCAAAAAAAAAAAAAAATGTAAAGAGTCAGTATAAATAACTAGGTAAATGCAAAAGACCAGCGCTATTTTTGTTTTTGTTTTTGTTTTTCTGTCTATGACTACTAAAGCATAATTCAGAACTTGAGAGTGTGACTTTGTGCTGATTAGGTGCAGTTAGCAAAGTGAAATGTGTTTCAGCCTTATTACTCCAAGCCTGCCGTCTGGTAAAGAACACAAAACCCAAAACCACAACCATTATGCTTGAAGCATATTTTCTTCTCTAGACCCTGATTTCCATGAATCACAGTCTTTAGATGCTGTTATCATTTTAGTCTAGAACCACAGATAAATCTTCCTTAGATAGTGGACCGTGGATTCAAATACTTCTTTTGAAACTCTGGGACTTATCTGAAGCTTCAACTCTTTATGGAGCTCTTGGTTTTCTGCCACCAATTTGGTTAAGGGCCCAGTCAATGTCTCTCCTCAACACCTTGGCCATATCATCCTCGTTCTCATTGCCTTCATCATGTTTAAATATTGTCAATTAAATTCTATATTTCCTGATGTTAAAGTCTATGACCAACACAATGGAAGGCACATACTAGGAACTCAATACACAAGTTTAATGAATGGTCATTGGCTTAGGCACATGTATCATCTTATTGGTTAATCTCCCAGAATTACATACCGAGCCTCATATTTCTTTCTTTCTTCACTTGGGCTACTGGGACTTTTTTTTTTTTTTTGCTTTATTTCCTCCTTCCTGTCAACTGCTTTTGTAAAGGAAAAGGATAAGAAAGAGAAGGGAAGAAATAGTGCAAAGAAAAAAGAAAAGAAATAGTGCAAAGGAAAAAGAAAAAGGAAATAAATAGCAAAAATAAAGTAGGACAAAGGGAAAACTTGCATCAAAAAATCAATATATACTTAATTACTAAAATTAATAATGTATATAAATAGTTAGAAAAGTAAATAGGCAATATAAATTTCTGAATGGGGTAGGGAGAATAAATGCAGTAGACGTATCTTTTTAAAAGTTATTTCACCAGTATGGAATATAAGAAAGGGTGTAAGCTTTAGAGGCAGTCATTGTGGGCTTGAAATTTGTTTCCCATCCTATCCAAATTTATAATCTTGGGAAAGTCATAGCTTCTCTTCAGTCTGAATGTCTTTATTTGTAAAATGGAAATAATTATGTGCACCCTGTAGGGTAAAATTCTTGTTAGGATTAAAAGAGATAAATCTGGAAAACTGCCTGGTATGCAGAAGCTCAAAATGGTATTTTCCCTTCATTTCCTTTTTCATAAATCCTCTTTGTTAAAAGATAGTGTGAATCAATGAACAGGTGACTGGAATTCTCTGCCTCAGTTTGGAGTCAGTGAGGCCTTGAATGCTCACAGATTTCCAGGAAAGGCTAGTTCAACTGTGATAAATTATCAGTATTTGATCAAGGTGGTCACCTATGATGAAAATGATTATGCATTTTATTAGATTGAGCTTTAAATACTCTAATTTTGCCATTTTCTTTTTAACCAGATTATGTATTTCCTGTCTCAAGGAACTTTAAAAATTAAAAAAGGCAGTTTTTCTGTACTGCAAAATAACTATGAAAACAAAGACTTTTCCTTAAAAAATCACTTTCTTAGGACAATTATTATATCACAATACTCATTGTGTAACATAATGCTGAGGAAAGTTTGGAAGAAAAGAGAAACACATCTATAATTGCATTCATTAATCTTATTTTCAACATTTCAAAATGAATTGTGAAAAATTGTTAGGTGTCCAAACTTCATAAATGCTTTTATCTCCCTAAATATTATTAAATTCCACTCAAATACAACTATTTTTCCTTCTTTACAA
Source organism: Herpailurus yagouaroundi (assembly GCF_014898765.1). Taxonomy (NCBI): domain Eukaryota; kingdom Metazoa; phylum Chordata; class Mammalia; order Carnivora; family Felidae; genus Herpailurus; species Herpailurus yagouaroundi. Next base: position 86,804,027 of record NW_024412376.1, on the reverse strand, counting down.
AATCTTTAATATTGTATAAATCCTCATTCTTCCTTTGGGTGCACAGAGGAAGTTAGATGAACAGAAATTAATCTGTTTTATGATTAATGATAATTATATAATTATGATCTGCCATCGCAGATATTTACCAGGTGCTTCCTGTGTACATGGCGTTGAGCTTCTAAAGATACAGGTCAAGGGAGGGAAACCAGCACACAGCCTCTCTCCAAAGAGTCCATGGGGAATTGGCTGCTATTTGTCCTAGACCAAGGTGTCTGGATTATGCCTGTTCCAACATTAGAAGCTTCCGAACACAGAACTGTTTAATAAGCTCAGTGATCTCTAAGAAACATTTGCCAGAAAGAAAACCTGAGGACCATGATTTCAAAGTGACTCAAACAGAGCTTTTTACTACAAAGTGTCTTTTCAATTAGAATGGTGGAAATCAGACAGTGCTAAGATGTAAGGTAACAAGGGCGGGCAAGTTAGGGCTGCCTACCGCTCGATGGGACTATTCCTTTCACGTTTAATTCAGCTCCTTGAAGAAGCCTGGGGTGCAGCAGATACCAATTCTTTGCATTTTCTTCCTTGTTTCGGCTCTGAGTGCCTTTATATAGTCTGTTATTCCTTCAGGTCTACTATGAAGAAGCTATTAGTTTTTAAAAGCTTTTGTTTCCAAGAGGTAGCCTTTTACCTCTCCCACAAGAAAATAAAATGACTAAATACTACAAGCTTGGGCCTGTTTCTAATCACGGGGAGATTAAATGAGGGGATCATTTGACAGTCTCTGTATGTTGGAAACATCAACTAATGACCTTTATTACTAACGACCTAGACCCTCAGGCAACGAACCCAGACAACACTGATTAAGAGAGAAGCCTGCTGGTTTTTACAGCTATATAAAATAGGAGTCTTTGTGCTAATAGAGAAGGGGTAGGGCAGAGAAAGAAATGTAAAAATGAATGAGCTATAACAAAAAAAAGAAGGGCTTTTGTCTTTCTTTGTGCTACATGTTAGAAAATTAATTAGCAACTATGAAGGCTCAGAAATAATTCTGAATTAATGTGTGGGACTAAGTCTCTGGAATGGACAAATCTTAAAAAAAAAAAAAAAAAAGTTACCCACCAAATTCTGTGAACTTGGCCTGCATAGTCTCCAGAAAATGCAAACGTATCATTGTCTAAAGGCAGCTACATCAAGCACCTGAGACTTAGCAGAGGCCTGGCCAACTTCCCACCTGACTTCAGTAGTGGGTTTAGCCATTAATATAGTAATAGTCCTCAGGGGTCTCTCCTGTTAAGTGCTCTTTCTGTTCTCCTGAAGTGGCACCAGGGGACTGCTCTACTGCTCCTCCTGGCAGGGTGTTTTTTTCTCAAGCACCGCCCACTGGTTGAAAACACTTCCTTGAGATTATTTCCTAAACTTTGTTTAACTATTGTTAGTCCATTTGTCTCTGTCCAGGACTTTACTGAATGCAGCTGGTTCATATCCTTTTTTCATTTTAAAAAGACTTTAATACTTAAATCCGTATTGACCTCAACTATTCATTGATTTTCAGCTATTAAGATCTCCACACACAGAGAAAGTTCTTGCAGTTGCATTAGAAACCCCTTATTAAAATAATCTGAAGTACAAAGATTATGAAAAAGCATAAAAGCCGACTGAATAAAATTAAAATCACCTGCAAACCAACCACCTTCTAGAAATAGCCACTTTTAATAGTTGGTTATATTTCCAAAGAATCTTTCCTTATAAAAAAAATTGAATTCACAGAGTGAACTCTTTGTACTTAACAATGCATTGTGAGGACTTCCCCATGATATTGGAAACACATTTTTTATTGGCAGTCCAATGCTGGGCATGCAGAATACAGAACTCCAATAGATATTCCACATGAAAATTATCAGATCAAGCAACTAGTTATTTCAAAACCAATCAGCACATGATTAACAGCTAATTGTTAAGTTCTGCCTCCTAGTTAATTTATGAACACAAATTGATAAATTGTCTCTTCTAAGCTCCTTATTAAAATTATTAATTTAATTAACTTATCACTTATTAAAATGCTTTCCACATGAAGAATAAGATACAGTTTTAGATCATTGTTAGGGAAAAATAATTAACTCTACCTTCATGTGACCACTTATTTGAAAATCTTGAGAGTTTAAAATGGCTAGTTTTTCTCCTTTGTAAAGACATAGTTGAATTCAACAGTCATATCTTTGCATCTGTCTCATTAACTAATTCATTCAACAAATGTTTACTATCAGAGAGTCTGCTAGGTGTTGCCAATACGGCAGAAAACTAGATAGAAAAGACTTTGGGACTCATAGAGCTTACATTCTAATAAGGGGAGAGAGTAAAATAAAGAAATTGGAGAAGGAGAATTTACATGCTAGACCTCTGTGGGAGGGTTGAGTCCTTCCTGCTGAAGTTGAGACTGAAATGACAGTGTGGAGAGATTTGGGGAAAGCATTCAGTCAGAAGAAAGAGCATATTCAAGGTCTGTGAGGTAAGAAAGCTCCTGGTTCCTGTGGAGAACAGAAAGGAAGTCAGTTACTGGGGACAGTAAGTGAAGTTACTGGGGTATCGTCATGATGATGGAGAGTGGATAGAACCAGATTTATGCAGTGCCTTCTAGGTCATGGTAAGTATTGAGTTGGGGGTTGAGAATACCACCTGATTCATATTTCTTGTGGCTCCACAGAGAGGTGAGAATTTCCATTTCCAAGTAGGGAAACAAAGTATGAAGACCCTTACCCCTTTACTTCAGGGAAGTAGAGTATGTGTGACTCAGTTCCTTCTGCATCCTCATTTTGGCTTAAGGGCACTCAGGATGGGTATAATTCCTTCCATGCCTTGTTCTCCATAAGGAAAGCCAAAGCCCAGGCCTGCTTTCTAGAGACAGATTTGTAAATCTGGATATTCTTGTCTCTCTGCAAACCAAACATGCCCTCGAGTGGATCATCCGGGGTGTAGCTGGGTGATGAATACATCTGGTTCTGCCATATTATCCACAAAATATAATAACAAAAGCTTAGTGAGACTGCCCTACTACTTAAACAACTGAACTCATTTAATCCTCATAAAAATCCTAAGAGATGAGCAGGATTATTTTTCCTATTTTATAGATAGGGAAATTGAGACACAAAGAAGTTAAGTAATGAACTGAATGCCAAATACACAACTAGAGAGTAGAAGAGCTGGGATTTGAACCCAGGTTTTCTGCTCTAAAGTTTATGCTACATCATTGATGCTTCTTCTAGTCTGCTCTGTATCTGGAATACTTTGTAATAAAAAAATGTGAATGTAAGTAGTGTGGGAGACATACTTTTAAATGACTTCATATTATCCTACCTCTGCATTCACGCCCTGGTGTAATCCCTTCACCTTCAGTATAGAAGGAACCTATTATTTGATTGTAAATAAGAGGATAAGGCCAAAGGTTGTGATGTAACTTCTAAGATTCTAATTTCTATCTTGTTAGGAGGCACTGTGTATTGACTCTTCCCCTTTCTGATTTTAGTGAAGTAAGCTAGCTATTCGAAAGGCCTACCTGGGAAGGAACTAAGAATGGCCTATGGCCAACAATCAGCCGGGGGCTGAGCCCCATTGCCTGATAGTCAAAAAGCAATTGAATCCTGTCAATAGCTATTTGAACTTGAAAGTGGATCCTTTTCCATTTGACTTTCAGATGAGTCCCTTGCCCTGGTCAACACCTTGATTTCAGCCTTTTGAAGTCAGCCTTTTGAAGTAGAGTTACCCACTAGCTATGTCTATTCCTGAAACACAGAAAATATGATAAAATAAATATGTGACTTTTTAGCCACTAAATTTATGATAATTTGCTATATAGCAATAGATAACTAATACAAATAGTAATAGGATGTATATATATTGGCTACAGTGCCACTATAGTAGTGACCTATTGGCCCCAGTAAGCTTTTCCCTACTTATCTCTTATCTCTGGTTCAGGTTGTGATACTCCCAAAACCTGGGTGTTCTCTCTGGAAGTGGATATAATATACGCTTTCTAGAACTGCGACTTGTTCCTCGTCACAGGAGAAATCAGCAAGGTTCGTGTGCCTTTCTGAAGTCATCGGGACCCAAAATTGTATGATCCCACGCCTTGATTACATACAACCCCTTGAATGGCTTTGTCATCTCCTGTTCTTCACTGGGTCAAGAAAAGTAGAAATACATTACAATCGGTCTGATCACATTGTTCTGTTAAGAAGAAAAAATTTTAAAAAAGAGCAAAGAAAATTAATCAATCTATCAGTCAAGTAACAATGGCCAGTAGGAAGTTGTTTACTCATATCAGAGTCCTTGTAGTTTATAAACCAATTTATATTTGCTTTTGTATCTTTACTAACTGGCTCAATGAATGCTTTTTGAAGAGTGAAATAAGTGACGGGGTCAAATGATTGGTTTCATTTATGGCAGAGATGTCTGGAAAGGGACAAACATCAGAAAGGAAAAACGTAAGAGAGAATGGTAAGGTGAGACAGAGGCCAAAAAAAGTATTTTTTGGTCCTGACATTAAAGCGAGAGCTAAAGCAAACTTGACACTAATTCCACATGCTACTGTTCCCTCCTCCATCTTTTAACAGACCTGGAGTCAGAACAGCTTTCATAAATGCCATAGTCACCTTTCTATAGACACCATTTTAAAAATGATTTCATTTACTAAATAGATTTCCACTGGTCAATACCATCTATTTAGTTGGTGAGTTAAGATGAAATCCTGTCAATTTGAAAATATCATAAAAGGCAGTGTACTATTATATGTGTAAAATAGTTGCCTCCCCCAAAGATTTCACTACCTTCTAAGATTTTGTTATCATTGGCTTCGGTTTAATATTAATGGGACATTAGATGAAGAAAACAGTCCAGAACATGACACAGGACAATACCCCAGCTGAAATAAATCCTTATATTAAAGATAATAAATCTTTAAAAGAAGTAGAAGTATGGTAGTTTTGGAATCTTGTTCACCAGCTTACACAAAATATTTATTAGTATGTTACATTTTAAGAGGAAAACAGTGATTTGAGATGTTGAGTGATTCTAGATATATCTGATCAGACAGATAACTTCCAAGTGGCAGCTAGAATTTTGATATAGAACACTGAAATTATCCACAATGGATTACTGAGATAAGTATATATGGTCAGTCTGGTATTATGTGCACTAAACCTTGCATTTCAAACCCTTCACTTAATAGAAGGATATGAAAAAGTCAACATTCTTCTCAGTATTAAAAAGATCAAATTCATGTTATCAATGTAGAATTCACTTACATATTGAGTTAATTTTTCTCCAAATAGACCTGCTTTCTTCTTTTTAATTTTTTTTTGTCTTTGTGAAATACATCACCATGCACCAGAGACCCAAGTTAAAAATTTAGAATCATTCATATTTAGCCAGTATATGCATTGGATTTCAAGGTCTTGTTGATTCAGCCTCCTTATAACACTGTGACACTACTGCTTCCCCATCACTGGTGCAGATTCCTTTTAAATATAGCTTGCCTACACTTCTGAAATAGTCTCCAAAATTGTCTCTGCTTCTATCTGTGCTCCCCTCACATTTGTTCTCCACAATCGAAGCCAACATGATATACCTAGTATCGACTTCAGTATTATTAACCCTCTCCTCTAAAACCACGCAATGTTCTTTAATACATTTTGACCAAAGTTCCAACCTTTCAGAATGACATGCAGAGTCCCACGGAATGACACAGAGTACTGCAGAATTCTGTCTACAGCTGTTTTGCTTTTTGTTTTGTTTTGTTTTGTTTTTCCTAACATAGCCCACTGTGTGCCATTGCTTTGTCAAACTGCTCAGATTTCTTTGTCACACGCCCTCATTCCAGTCTATATCATACCTGGTTACACCACTCCTCTGCAGCTCTTCTACTCCTGCTTGCACTTCCTGGGAGACCTTCACTGTTCTGCCAGCTAGAGAACATCTGGCCATCTTTCATCACTCAACTCAAGGTTTGGCATTTTTATGAAAACTTCCTTAGTTCCTCCACATCCAAATAGAATTGACCTCTATCTACAGTTTACTTTCTATATTTTCATAATCTGTAATATTTTTGTGCACTTACTTATGTATTATCATGCCCATCTAGGTCATAAACATCTAAAAAAAGAGAGAAAATTTGTTTTTGCATACTGAGCCCCTAGAAACAGTCCATTTAAAGACTGATATCAAAGTAATGAATAGGTTTTCTGATATGTTATTCCATTTATATAGCTTTGCTTATTATATATTTGATTTGTATTTGATCAAAAAATCATAAAGTGGTCATAATATACATAAATGTAGAAATAAACATTTGAAATACCCACTTTTTTTGTATATTCTCCCTTTTACTTTGTTTTGTCCTTCATTTCAAGCAGTTAGACCTTTTTTACTCAACATCTCAATAAGGCAGAAGGAAGACTTGCTCTACCTATTTTCTTTTTTTTTTTTTTTTTTTTTTTA
>NW_024412376.1:86778386-86797453 GCF_014898765.1 Herpailurus yagouaroundi | reverse complement strand
AGAGAGAGGGAGACACAGAATCGGAAACAGGCTCCAGGCTCTGAGCCATCAGCCCAGAGCCCGACGCGGGGCTCGAACTCGCGGACCGTGAGATCGTGACCTGGCTGAAGTCGGACGCTTAACCGACTGCGCCACCCAGGCGCCCCGCTCTACCTATTTTCTAACAGCATAATTCCCTCAGTAAATGGAGAAATGCTACGTATACAATTAGTATGCAAAATATTTCCTTATTTATTTTGAGTGAGAGAGATAGAGAGCAGGGAAGGGACACAGTCAGAGAGGAAGAGAGAGAATCTCAAGCAGGCTCTGTGCTGTCATCCCAGAGCCTGACACAGGGCTTGATCCCACAAACCATGAGATCATGGTCTGAGCTGAAATCAAGAGTCTGACGCTTAACCACCTGAGCCACCCAGGCACCCCTACAATTAATATTTAAAAGGGGTAGATTGAAGAAGAGAATCTTCACTCTCACTCCAAATAGAAAATGTTCTATTGGAAAAGAGGCAAGTTGGTAATGGCACATGATGAGGTCAGGATAGTAAATGGGTGGTTCCCTCGCAGACAAAGAGAGCCTGAGCCTTGTTTTCCAGATAACACCATGGAAGTGGAGAGAAAAGGCAAGCCCTTAGATAGCCTTCCAGGGATTTCTGTACCTTATTTTTGAATGGAAATAGCAGCATGATACTTGTTCTTAGCAATATGGCATGGGACTATAGGAGGCAGAGCCACAGGGTAAGGCAGAGAGGAATGAAAAGTCCCTTTGTGGAAACATATATGGATTGGTAAATGGGTGTAGACAAAACAATGGATCTAGCCCATACAGAATGGGGATACTGAGGACCTAATGAATCTCTCCAATGCCTTGTGCTATGTGAGATTTCCCAGAACTTAGCAGTAACTTGGAAAAAGAGGAAGGGTAGGTTATATCTTAAATAAAATTATGTTTCCACCACATTGGCAGAAATTTAGTTGTTATACAAAATAAACTTATAAAACAGAGATTCTTACTTATATAAATTTGAGACAGTCTATCCCCAGCCAACAAATTGATTTATTTATAGTTGATTCTTTTACCAGTCATTTTAATAACAATACTTTTCATTGAATGCCATATCAATCACTCAGGTGACTGAGTCAGCCATTCGTATTACCATGATTGACAGATTTTTAATCAGGTAACTTTTGCCAATTAAATATACATGCATATGCTTCACTACTTAGAACTTCTATGTTTACTGGTATTCAACTTCAATTAATTATTGGCTTGATTTCAAATTCATCATATTTTAAGGAATTTAATCTGATTTTACAAGAAAAGTATTTAGAAAGTTCCACCAATTCTTCTGTCCCAACTGAGAATAACTGATTTGCACTTTCCTCAGGGAACATACTGCTTTTTTATATCTTATATTATAAAGATTTGTGGGGCATCTGGATGGCTCGGTTGGTTAAGTGTCCGACTCTTGATTTTGGCTCAGGTCATGATTTCACGGTTCATGAGTTTGAGCTCCATGTCGGGCTTTGCGCTGACAGTGCAGAGCCTGCTTGGGATTCTTTCTCTCCCTCTCTCTCTGCTCTCCCCTGCTTATGCTCGCTCTCTCTCTCTCTCTCTCTCTCAATAAATCAACAGAAAAAATGAAGATTTTTGTGATTTTTTTGTGTTCTCTCTTGGTCTTCTAAGCACCTAGAGGGTCTATTTATTTTTGTGGGTTAAACATTTTTGTATCTTCTATGGAGTATAGTAGACTTGTTTAAAGGTAGAAGTGCTGAGCAAATATTTAGCAAATGAATGAGAAAAACAGTAAGTCACAATTATATTCTATAGAGCCAAAGTCACAAATACATTTTAGAACCCAAACACATTAGGATAGAAATGTGTTTCTGTCATGCCTATAGCTACGGATGATGTTAACACACAAAGTAATTCCTTCTGAAATAATATTTCAAATCTAAGTATTTTTAATAACAAAATGTCCTAATAATAGTTACAAGTTCTCTTGAAAGTGACTTGTATGCTATTTGTAATATTTTATGATATTTGTGGGGCTTTTTAGAAGTTACATATCACTTTGGAAAAATATTCAACTAGATAGTCATGCCATGAGCTAGATAATCCTCCCTGGGGAATGTTTTCTCTTTGTGTACATGGGAGTCTGAGCAATGTTCTCTTGAAGATTATCTTATACCATGAGATGAGGTACTGCATCAGGTACCAGCTGCAATCTCCACATGGTTTTCTGCTCTAGTTTCAGAAAAACACATTGAAATAGACACATCTGAACATGATAAATGCAGGGATCACTGTAGCAGAGTCCTGTGCTCTGTAGGAAAGGATGCAGACAGTCAGTCAGATGGAGAGTTTAAAAGGGCATCCTGGCTGCCTAAGCAATCTGAAAACCATCAAAAGTGATAAATCTAGTGACATTCCCAGGTCATGTTCCAACTTCACAGTTTGAGTATAACCAAAGTTCAATTTGTGATCCAATTTCTCCTCTACACACTATCAAAGTTTGGTTTCCTTCTTGACAATATCACTTTTTGTCAACTGAGGTTCTGTTCACCCACTCCTACCAAACATTGAGTTCTTGTTCTATTATTATTCATTGCCCCAAATGGAACTGTATTTATGTTGTATATAATCTAAATGTTCCATATTGTCTTGTTACAAATCTGTCCAATATTTATCATTCAGATTTGTCCATGCGTCTTGCCACTTATATATATTAACAGTGTCTGCCTTGGATTATATCTACCAGATGTCCCAACTAAATTGATGAAACATGACAGATGAAAAATATGACTTCTTTTGTATTATTAATATCTGGCAACAGATTGCTATCTCCTAAAAAAATATTTTATTGCCTCTTTCAATATTTTTTCAGTTTCTGCTCTGTCCTGGGCCCAGTGATAGGCACTAGAAATGCATCTCACTGACTCATACTGAAAAACAATAAAAGGAAAAGTTCCCACTAATGACTCAGAATGGGAACATCTACAGTGACGGTAAAGAGGGCCTTCCAAGTTAAATGGCAGAAAGTTAGTGATGCCTGATTAACCTCTCTTCACATTCTCACTGAAACACAACACAAAATAAAAGGTGATGTGGAGAGATTTAAAAATACTGGAACTATTTTTTTTAATTTGTCAAATATCAATAGAATGCCCACCAACCAAAGTTCTGATGAAGGCTTCAGGCAAAACAGCAGGTGCACATGAAGAAAAAGCATGATGCTCAGCAGTATTGTAATCACTCACTCCCTACAGACCCAGACTTTTTTGTAAGCAGAGAGAAATAAGTCACACCCTTATAATACCAAACCTAGTTTATAGAGCATTCAAAGCTGTTTAAATCCTTCTCCCAGCCACATAACCACTTTTTATGCAATAATTCTTTCCTACTTCAATTTCTAGAAATGTGTTGTATTTGAAGGAGGAAAAAAGATGTATGTTAGTGCTTTATGTCTGCCAGTAGCTGTCAGGGGCTTCACCCTGCCAAGGCATAGGAACAATACAATCTGGCCATTGTAGCTTACCATTTATTATCTGGAGAAAAGACACTCTATAAAGTCTTTCCATTCATTCAGAAATAGGTAATTTCTGGTACAAAATTAGCAGTTTATTCTCCTGCTTTTTTAAATACTGTAGACAGTGAAACAAGATAACAAAACAAAATCTTGAGACTTATAGATCAAAATATTAATAGTTGCTTTTCTTTTTCATTTCAGTATTTTCATCTGTCAAATTTTCTAAAATAAATTTGTATTATTCTTGCAGTCTTAAAAGACTCTCTAAAATAACTCGGTGAAATAATTTAAACTAGGTCAGTTTCATGCTTTCAACAGATACTAGGACAGCTGGGATCTTGCTCTATTGGATTTGATTCAAAGATGATGTAGAATTTTGTGTTCTACACAGGAATTGCCATATGAGTCAACAGACTATGTGACCTTGCTCAGACTTTAACTAGATAGGCTGGCTACACCAAGTGCTTGAAATGTCTGCCTCTGAGGAAACAGAGTGAAATTGGAATTAAACCAAAGGATTTACCAGAACACAGTGACTATTAGAGTAATTCTCAAGAAGGTGACAGCAAATACATTTCACAAAAATCTCATCTCTACCCAGAACAATAGGAAATAGAATACATCTTGGGAATGGTATCACTGATATGATATACTGTGAAAATTTTCATTTCAATTTTAATTCAAGGTCTATATGAAATAGGAAAAATAAAGTCAGGTGTTCAGGTTGCTTGGCCCAAGGGACAAATGAATTTGCATTTAAGTTTTTTTTTTATCTTTTATTCATTTTTTGAGAGAGAGAGAGACAGATAGAGCATGAATGGAGGAGGGGAAGAGAGAGAGGGAGACACAGAATCCAAAGCAGGCTCCAGGATCTGAACTGACAGCACAGAGCCCCACGCAGGGCTCGAACCCACGGACTGAGAGATCATGATCTGAGCCTAAGTCGGACACTTAACTGACTGAGCCATCCAGGAGCCCCTGTATTTAAGTTTTATAAGCAATAACAGAAAAGGAAAAATAATGCCAAAGACAATAATAATAGCAACTATAACAATATTAATAAGTGAGAATGCTAATACAAAAGTTTGGATGAATAGTTTTAAAAAGACTTCATTTTATTCAAGTTTCACAACTGTCCTAGCATATTGCTTTTGTCAATATTATAAATAGTCTAAGAGTACTCACCTTTTTCAGAGCTTCCTTGTTAATTGATATTTCATGGAGTTTACAGTAACTAACTGGCAAGATACCTTGTCTACTTATCACCTTCCTCAGATGTATCCTTTTCCTTCTGGTTGGGCTAAACTACCTCACTCACTTTGGGTCTTGAAGTACTCAGTTCTTGGAAATTTAAAGCCCAGCCCATATTCGGAAAGTGTGGTGAAGCAAGACCCTGACATATCGGAGGAGAATAAAAGACTTAAACTCTGGCTGTGTTCGGTGGGTCTGTCAATGGATTGCATCTCTTTCCCTGGAAAGAAAAAAAAAAAGATATAACCAAAGACTGTATTAATTTGTTCCTAGAGACTGAATGCACAAAATCCCTGAACTTTGCAAAAACCTATTGTTTTGCAAGTCTTACTGACACCTGGTGGCTAAATCTCAACAGATTTCGCAGTAACCAATGATGAGCTGTTTTTGCAATAAAACATCTAGGATTTGCAACACACTTGACACTGAGGGAGCACTAAACACTTAACTCCAGTCTAAGCAGAGTAAGAAATTCAGAGTTAAAGCAAAATCTTGCAATTTATTCATGTTCAAAGACACTCATGGGTATTCATTTTTAAATTTTTACCCCTATTTCAAAAACTCAATTCATCTGCTGGAAGCTACTCTGTGGGGAAAATCTTCTGAGAGGTTGGAGGTGCAAACAAAATATCTAAGATGTATTTCTGATATTAAATAGATTTTGGTTGCTTTTTCTCTACATACAAAAGCACTAATAGAAGTACCAATATTTAAAAACCTTTCAGTATTATGTAGTAGGTCTGTTTTGTCCTCTTTTTTTTCCTTCCAGATAATAAGCAACATAAAAAAAAAATCATACAAATTCACAGCTCAGGGAAATTCTACACACTGAATTACTGAGAGACTGAGGCCTTCTCATGGCTGTAATTTTAACCCAGTGGTTCTCAAACTTTATGGTGCTGGAAAAAAAAAATCACTTTATCTTTAAACACATTGACAGGATACACCCCTAGCATTCCTGGTTCAGATTCAGTAGACCTTGGTGGAGATCAGGAATATGTATTTTATCTTACTTTCAGACTTATATTCAGAAATCCCAGAAGGATCCATCTCTCATTCTTCAAATTCCTCTGGTCCTTTCCTCATTCTCAGTATCCCGATTGTCTCTGGAATCCCCACTTCCGTATCTGTAGCCCACCTAGCATACATTCTACTTCTTCCCATAATATCATCCTGATTTTCTCTTAGTGAATAACTTCTGCAGCCTCAGTCATGTTGAGCCAGTGTGATTCAGAAAAGCTTGACCCCATGTCTATTTGAGGGTTGGGCATGTGAGCCACACCTGGACAAGTATTCTGTTTCCCAGACCATAGCAATTGGTTCAATTGCTAGATGGTGTGCATTTAAAGGAGACTTTTATTATGGGAATTACTGAGCAAGAATCAGTGTCGTTGTGGTCACTTGGCTGGAAGAATATAACCTTGGAGGTGCTGTTGGCCATACGTATTACTCTGTATGAAAAGTAAAATCACACACACTAAAACAGCTTAGAGGTGATAAAACATAGCTTTTTCTGCAGTCACTGTTTCAGCACCTGGATTTGTGTCTGAAGCTAGTCAAGACACTAACTTTTTCTGTTCCATTTGTTCATATTCCCTTTGTTTTGTTTCCATTATTTATAATGACAAATTCTGTAATCCTAGTTCCCTGGCATATGACTGCCTCACCTGTAAGCTCTTGTGTTTTTCCTCCCACATTTTCTGTGTTTGGGAACATGGCAAGGGCAGACCCACTGTATAGAACAGGGCACATTACAGGGGATTTAGGGGGCTGAGGTGAGGGCAGGTTGGGTAGAACTGCTTTCCACATCAGCCCTCCTCCAACTCTAATGGGCCCCCACCTCCTCTGGCACCACCAGCAGGAGTTCACAGTTCTTTCTTCACAAGTGATATTTTAGAAATGTCCCGAGCTCGCTCTTGCCTCCAGTCCACTTGGGCATCTTCAGTTTGGACTTGAGGTTATAATAGGCACCTCTCACCTCTCAAACACCTCTCAAACACAGATCCAGTGCTGCCTGTTGAGAGGCAACTTCAGTGAGAAGCACCTGTTGGAGGGCAGATGCACAATGAATCCCATGATTTTAGCGAGAGCAATGGCACTGACGTCACTGCGCTCGTCCCACCGGACAGCATCATAGGCTTTGGCTTGAACTGCCGCCATAATGACGTTCACGTCCTAGTTTACATTTCCCAGCATGTCCTGCTCGCGGCGGGGGGATCACTGTGGTGTTCAGAGACAACCTCTGGAGAATCTCTTGCAGCATTTCCTGGGCAAAGGCATTGCTGTCCTTGAAGTTGTTACAGAAGGCATGAAAGGCACGAAGGTCCCTGTGCTGTGTTTTCACGGTAGATTTGTGGGGATGCTGCTTGGGGCAGCTCCAAAGATTCAGATTCGGATTCAGATTGTCTCCTTTCCATGGCTCGTGTAACTCATGTTTTCACTTTTGTTTCCAGAGAGGGCTGAAAACCCCTGCCCTTTCCTCCAGAGGAAGAATGTAAGCTTCTCAGCCTTTTCAGGATTCCTGAGATCTACCTTATTTTCTGGCATCCATGATTTATGCTTTGTCACGGGGAGAAAAGGCTGGAATCAAAAAGGACACACAAAAAAATCAACTTCTCTTTTTAATAGAAAGATCACTATTGGATTGGTATGCTTTGCCACCAATGTCAAACTGCAGATTTAAAAAAAAAAAAAAAAAATTAAAGAAAATCTGTGGGCTCCTGGGTGGCTCCAGTCATGATCTCATGGGTTGTGAGTTTGAACCTCACATTGGGCTCATTGCTGTCAGCACAGACCCTGCTTCAGATTCCACGTCCCCCTGTCTCTCTGCCCCTCATGTTCTCACTCTCCCTCCCTCTCTCTCAAAAATAAATAAACATGAAAAAAATTAAAATGCTTAAAACATTAAAAGATCATAGAAAATGATTCTCCCACTCTACCTTTCAAAAATATCACAATTTATGGGGCGCCTGGGTGGCGCAGTCGGTTAAGCGTCCGACTTCAGCCAGGTCACGATCTCGCGGTCTGTGAGTTCGAGCCCCGCGTCGGGCTCTGGGCTGATGGCTCAGAGCCTGGAGCCTGTTTCCGATTCTGTGTCTCCCTCTCTCTCTGCCCCTCCCCCGTTCATGCTCTGTCTCTCTCTGTCCCAAAAATAAATAAACGTTGAAAAAACAAAAATATCACAATTTTCTTGCTGTATTTTCCTTTCTGCAAATGCCAACTAGGCCTCAAAGCCGGGGGACACAAAAGAATTGGTCACTTCACTCCTTTTCTGACATTTCTTTCCAAGCGCAATGCCACTGACTCAGGAGACAAGGCCTAGGTGGGAGTGGCTGGACCACGGCTATAATATTATCACAGCGTTGCCCTCCTCATTATATACATAATAATGTAAAAGCTTCATGATTTGGCTTCAACTTCAATGCCTGTCACTACACCGATTGCTTCAATACTTTCCAGCCAACCTCGTACTTTTTCATTAGCTCTTCCTTCATCTAAATGGATTATTGTTATTGTTGCTGTTGTTGTTATTATTACTACTGTTGTTATTAATGCACTATTAATTTTGCCTGAAATGTACATCACCTCGTTCTGCACATGGATAAGTCCTAGACACCTTTCAGACAGCAGCTTAAATGCCATTTGAACAAGACCTTCTGTAACCACCTCCCCTAAAAGTTGTTCTCCCTGTTAGTGTGTGTTACTGCATCCTATTCGTTTCCTTCATTGCATTTTGCACAGATTTCAACTATGGATTTATTCTTGCTTGTTTGTGTAATGTCATTCCAAGACAGAAAAAACTATTTGTACTTTGTCTAATACCAATAATAGATCCTCTAAAAATGGCACATTGAACAGATTATAATTTTTTTTTTTTTAATAAGGGTAGTCCTGCACAACTCAATTAAAAGGAAAGATGAAATTCATTGTATTTAAGTTAGCTTTTACTCCAAAATAGCAAATCACCATTGTCTGGCACGTTAGCCTAAGGCTGCTTAACAGACCACTAAATTTTGGCAGCAGCATGCCAAATACATTTTAATTTTAGCAAAATTGTTAGAAATACTAGTCCGTTTAGTTATGCAGTTGTCAAAACTTTGCAAATGTCCTTCTGGTTAATGCTCTGTAGTTTCAAATGACTGTTTGCATATCTGCACGCTTATCCTGACTTTTCACACCTGCTTTGGGTAATAACCCCGGTGACATATGCAGACACAACCTCGTGCCTGGCTAAAGAACCAACGGACTCATCATCCTTCCTTCCCTCAAGGCAGTGCTACAAATGTTTTCCATCAGGGTCCTCCTTCCTTCAGTATTGTAAGAAACGGTCTCATTCAAGAATAGTCTATGTTGTCTGTCCTCTTTTTCTCAGTTCCATAAATCCAATCATTTGCTTGGTTTTGGATAAATCTGTTGTATGCCCATGGAATACCGGCATCATAGTTGATAAAGGTAAACTTCTTTTAAAATAATTAAAATAATGTTTCAATAATTAAAAAAATTCACTTTTGAAGTGAAATCATACATGAAAAACAAAACAAAACAAAAGACGTGCTGTTGATTTTTAATGTCCATGTGAGGGCCTAGAAACTCACCTTACTTGCTTCAAATACAAGCTCTAAGGAAAATTGAAACGTTTTCATTATATGTGTTATTTATATATTTTATATTTATGGCTTGTACCACAACAGCATTTTATTTCAGTATTTCAGTATTCTGTATTTCACTTATACAGAATACAGTTTGATTTTGTTTTCTCATTAAGTTCATTCTCTAACATTAATAGGTTTTGTATACTAGTACAGAAACATAGTTTTCTGTGGGAAAATGCATTCCAAATTATAAGCAATTAATTTATTAAGTCTTTTGTATTGCAAATCCCATTTCTGAGGATTCTTTTGGGGGAAAGTGGTAAGAAATCCAATCTAGTCTTCTCCATAAAGGAGCTCAAGATGAATCCAAGTATTAAGAACACATAATGGATTATTAAAGAGATTTAAATAATAGTTTGGGGAGGGGTTAATTTATCAACCATGTTTATTTATGTTTAGGCAGATATAGTACAACACTGAAGAGGAGATATGAGTAACCACACATGTATTGTTCCTGGCTGTAATAAAAAACTCTTAATGTATGTACAGAAGATATGTTTTGTAATGGTTTTCCGAGAGGTGCTCATTATCCTATTGTTTACAGATTTTTTTTTTAGTTAATAGGTATTAAACTTCATAACATGATTTGGTATAGCTACCAATATCATGATACTCTTTTATTTCTTCTTTAACTTGTTTTTGTAGTAAATTACATTAATAGATTTCCTTATCTCAACTAAGTTTTGAAGTCATTAGACACCTTCATGAGTCTATACAGTGATAGGTTGTACTTACTAATACTTTGAGTCTCTCACATCTTTGCTTAAATGTGAAAATGTTCTTTTTTTTTTTTTTGCATTCTTTATGTTGTTTGCTATCAGGGTTTTGCTCAACTGGTAGAATTTGTTGGAAGATCTAGAAAATTTAAAATAAGAATTGTAGCTTCCTTGAAGAGTTGGTAAAATTTACAGTTTCCATGTTACATTTAATTATCTTTTTCCATGTGTTTCTCCCCAGCCTCATCTGTAAGTTCTTTCAGTGTAGAGACCAGGTCCTGTACCTCTGAACATCCAATACTTAGTGTCAGCTTTGCCACATAACAGATATTCTGTGAATTAATGTTCAGACATTAACAAAGTGGTGCAGTTGGAGAATTCTTTGGATCTAGCCAGGCATAAATAATGAAAGGAAGAGCTTTCTTTACACAATTCTCCAAACTGTAAGCTTTCTCCCAAACAATAAATAATCCCTCTACTTTAAGATAAATGAGCATAAGGAAAATTTTTTCATCTAACAGTAATATTATCTGGATGATATTCCTTGAACTCATTGAAGTCCAATTTTACTTTCATTCAGTTTTCATGAATCTTGAATATCACAGGGTACAGCCACACAATAAACATTAAAATGTTAATTTTGCCTTTGAAGAAATGATAGACTTTAAAAGGAACATTAAAATAGAGAAGACAACCAAATTTTGCATACACAAAAAGGTGTTTTCAAAGGTCTGAAGATCTCTACCTGTGTTCTGCTCTTTCAAAATAAAGGGGCTGAGAAAGAGTAGGACTATAATGAATGCACAGGTATTTGTTATCCAGGTTTTGGAGATGAACCCTTAATGTTTTTTTTTCTTCTATTATTAACAGTTGAAAGCCTTAGCATACTTGAAAATAAAATGTACTTAACATTCAGAACAGCTCCTACCATATTCCTCTCTGAATTTTTCATCTCTATATTAAACGTGCTGAGCTCTCCCTCCTTGTAGACCACTTAAGCTCTTTTGTGAAATAGACTATGTCTTCTTTATCTTTATTTCCTTAAATATCCCTAGCATAATGGTATTCATGAACTAAAACATTCTGTAAATGTATATTAATTTCTTTTTAAAAATTATAAAAAATGTGAATGTAAAACTATGACATTAAAGACCACATTAAACAGTATATAAAAGATATACTAGAACCTAACAAATTATATAGAAAACATGATTGTGCACATTTTAAGTAATATATTGTTCTCTCTATAATGTAAATGTTCCTCATTGGCTTGTTTGTATGAGGCCAAATATCTCATTTATTATTGTCATATATTTTTCTTCAAGCACTTAAATATTTCTTTTTTTTTTTATTTATATATGAAATTTATTGTCAAATTGGTTTCCATACAACAACCAGTGCTCATCCCAAAAGGTGCCCTCCTCAATACCCATCACCCACCCTCTCCTCCCTCCCACCCCCCATCAACCCTCAGTTTGTTCTCAGTTCTCGACAGTCTCTTATGCTTTGGCTCTCTCCCACTCTAACCTCTTTTTTTTTTTTTTCCTTCCCCTCCCCCATGGGTTCCGGTTAAGTTTCTCAGGATCCACATAAGAGTGAAACCATATGGTATCTGTCTTTCTCTGTATGGCTTATTTCACTTAGCATCACACTCTCCAGTTCCATCCACGTTGCTACAAAAGGCCATATTTCATTTTTTCTCATTGCCACGTAGTATTCCATTATGTATATAAACCACAATTTCTTTATCCATTCATCAGTTGGTGGACATTTAGGCTCTTTCCATAATTTGGCTATTGTTGAGAGTGGTGCTATAAACATTGGGGTACAAGTGCCCCTATGCATCAGTACTCCTGTGTCCCTTGGATAAATTCCTAGCAGTGCTATTGCTGGGTCATAGGGTAGGTCTATTTTTAATTTTCTGAGGAACCTCCACACTGCTTTCCAGAGCGGCTGCACCAATTTGCATTCCCACCAACAGTGCAAGAGGGTTCCCGTTTCTCCACATCCTCTCCAGCATCTATAGTCTCCTGATTTGTTCATTTTGGCCACTCTGACTGGTGTGAGGTGATACCTGAGTGTGGTTTTGATTTGTATTTCCCTGATAAGGAGCGACGCTGAACATCTTTTCATGTGCCTGTTGGCCATCCAGATGTCTTCTTTAGAGAAGTGTCTATTCATGTTTTCTGCCCATTTCTTCACTGGGTTATTTGCTTTTCGGGTGTGGAGTTTGGTGAGCTCTTTATAGATTTTGGATACTAGCCCTTTGTCCGATATGTCATTTGCAAATATCTTTTCCCATTCCGTTGGTTGCCTTTTAGTTTTGTTGGTTGTTTCCTTTGCTGTGCAGAAGCTTTTTATCTTCATAAGGTCCCAGTAATTCACTTTTGCTTTTAATTCCCTTGCCTTTGGGGATGTGTCGAGTAAGAGATTGCTACGGCTGAGGTCAGAGAGGTCTTTTCCTGCTTTCTCCTCTAGGGTTTTGATGGTTTCCTGTCTCACATTCAGGTCCTTTATCCATTTTGAGTTTATTTTTGTGAATGGTGTGAGAAAGTGGTCTAGTTTCAACCTTCTGCATGTTGCTGTCCAGTTCTCCCAGCACCATTTGTTAAAGAGACTGCCTTTTTTCCATTGGATGTTCTTTCCTGCTTTGTCAAAGATTAGTTGGCCATACGTTTGTGGGTTAAATATTTCTTTTATAGATTTTTTTTTCCTGAATCAGAAGTTCTGACAATTGGAAATACTAATTATAAAACCACAAGGAGTTCAAAGTTTAGGTTTACTTAAATGGAAGAATTTTTCATGAAATGCTAAACATTAAAAAAATCCTTGAGAAAAAAATTATAAATTGCATTGGCATGACCAGCAGATTCTAGGTAAATGGACACAGATGGGAAGTTTCAGAACTTTACAAAACCCTTAAACAGACATTTTTCTTCCAGTCTTTTCTTTGGTGATTAAGATCCATTTTATAAAGATTGAAGTCAAGGAAATTATTCACATCTATGCTTAGTACTATTGAAGCATTAAGCTGACAACCTTTCTCACTGTATTTTTCCACATTATAAAGTGCCCCAAGCATTGTGGTAATTACCCCCTTGGAATATATAAATTGCCTTATATAAACTCTGACTATTGTTGCTGAGTTGGGCTTTAGGAATTTCTCTTGGGGCATTATAATAAGTTAAGCACCTATATTTGTCTTAAAATTCATTGTCCAACTACATAAGCCTCCAGTGTGACAAAACCCATTATCTTATGGCTCTTTTGTCTAATTCTAACAAAAATTAAGAAATTCGTTTCAGCCTTTTCTACATAGAAGTAAATATTTTAGGAGAACACAACAGTTTTTATACGTAAAGTGTCATGCCAAATAGAATGAACCTTCTTTCTGTAAATATTTTTTTTTAACTTTCTGTAGCTTAGTTTGGGGGTTGTCTCAGTTATTTATTGGATGATTATTGTATGTCAGGCTAGGGATTGGCAGTAAACCAGGTTGTGAGTAATTAACTGGGTGTTGAAAGATAGGAGACAAATGTTTTGGTGAGGAAGATAGGAGTGAGAGAGAAAATTAGGTTGAGTGCAGAGACCCAAGATGTACATTACTCAGGACATTCAGTTACTCCTTGCTCTCCTCTATCAGAAAGAACATACTGAGTGAGACTGGAAAATTGAGAGTAACAAAGTGTTCACTGTTACAGTGCACAAAGATGCACTCCTACTGAGAAGGATGTGATTAAATTAGGTTGCTTGAAATTTATTCAGTGGCAAAGTGTAGGGAAAATTCACTAGGAAATAAAAAGGAATAGGAATAGCTTGCAGAATTGAAAACGCTGGTTTAAATATTTCAATTGTTATTTCTCTGTAGTAATGGCATTCTGTAGCAAATGCCCTCGCTTACCAAAGTTGGACACTCAGAACTGGATTTAGGATTACATATTTGTTTTCTGAGATCTTGATAAATGTCATAAAAACTGAAACAGCAATTGCCATGTTTACTTCTTCCAAGTCACAGTGCCCAGATTCAGAAGGGTCTCAATCAATGCTTGAATAAATAGATGCATTAAAATCCTGTCTATGAGTTGTAGCATTTCTTTGAATTAAGAAAAAAAAATGAGAAGCAAAATGCTAGAAAATGCTGATGTAAATTGGAAATTAACATTTAAAAACTGTTTTTAGCTACCATGCTAAATCTTCCAGCTGAATCATAGCAAAGTAGTGGAATCAGTTTGTGAAAACAGGGTTAGTAATCCAAGTATAGGCAGTCCAGTGGTGTGAATAGCAGTATTATGACCTTTTCCCTTTTTTCTTACTCACGTTTAGGAAACTATGAGATTAGATTCTGGCATGCACAGGATTAATGGGAGAATGGGGTGGCCAAAGAACATGGCAGTAATTACTGAATTTGAGCAGTATGATGAAGTGTCACACACCTTAATAAATCCCAGAGCAGCACATGTCCTAATACTGAAAAGGAAACGTTAGTTGTAAAGCATTATCATGCCAGAGAGCTTTGTTAAGATGAGATTTTAAGAATCTTTAAATAGCTGATATTTAAAGAAATAACAGCATTATAATTGGGAGATACTTAATTCAGTTATGTATGTACTCTCCAGGCAAATGAATTACTTTTTGAGAGAGAACCATAGTACATTTGGACGATAAAGTAAAACTAATTAACTCAGTGTCACAGTACACAGAGATTTCAAACACAAAAAGCCCGTTAGCTGAGCATGAGCCAGAAAGTCAGTTTTCCAGACGTAGACCTGGATGATAGCTGTAATTCATGTCATTTTATGACATTTCATGGAACATTTGGTCATTATGACATTTATGATGCAATGAAATAGGCCATAAAGTGCTGTAAATTGTTGGGAACAAAAGACATTCATATTTGTGATGGGCATTTGAGTTTCAGTCAAGACGTTAGTACGTTAAATCAAAACTCAGAGTTGAATGTTAAAGTTTTACTTTAACATTGTAGTTCTTTCTTTTATTTTTTCTCCTTCCCCAGCTCCTCTCAACGTTTCTTCCTCTCCACTCCCTTTCCCTCTCTCTCTCTTCTTTATTAAATCAGATGAATAGTACAGAAGGACTATAAGTAAAAACAGAGGGTTTTTTTCCTCTCATATTTACTATTTCAGTATTTCTAGACAGTGAAAAACATCTGTACATATTAGTCTATGTGAATGGGAATAGCAAATAAAGAAATTGCAGAATACACAATTATCAGTTCATTTGTATATGTCTTCTGCTCAGGTAAAATGTGGAACATGCAGAATGCTTACTAGTAAATGATTACTATATTTTTCCTAAATCTTGAATATCATTTCCTAAAAACTTATTTTAGCACCTACTGTAAGGTTTTTAAAATGTCAGAATTGACCTTGCTGAATTATGCATGAAATTAATACAAAAGTTTTTTTTTTCCCAGGAAATAGATTTAAAATGCATATTCATTTTAGGAAGAGAAAGACAAATGTATGCCGGAGAGCATTTTTACTAACAAAGCTTGGCTATTCTTTTAGCTCTTGTTACTTGTTTAGGTTAGTATCTAGAGATTCACCAGAGTATCATTTGAATATTAAACTTTGATAGAAGATTCATTACAACCAAAGTATTCCAAAAATGTCATCACCCACAATGCTCAATCAATGTAGAAGTGCCTAGCTGCAAAAATATGTGAATGCAAATAAGAGTACTACTGTTATTACCAAGATTACAACATTCTGGGCTGCCTGGGTGGCTCAATAAGTTAAGCATCTAACTTTTGATCTCAGCTCAGGTCTTGATCTTAGGGCTGTGCATTCATGCCCTATTTTTGACTCTGCACTGGACATAAAGCCTACTTAAAACACACACACACACACACACACACACACACACACACACACACAAACACAAACATTCCAAACTTGCAATTTTATGGCTGGTTCACAAATAAAAGATTAATTCCCTTACCTAATGCATATAAACTACTGTACTTTCCAATTATCTACTTGCAAACTCACCTTTTACCATTGGGTGAAAGATAAAGACAGTTATTTGAATATTCCAATATTACAGAAAAAGCAGTTGAAAATATTATTTAAAATTTTTTTCCAATGTTATTTTGTAGGGTGTAGAAAAATATAGTGATGCATAATTAAGCTCAGTAACATGAAAATACTATTAATAAAAAGTTATTATACTAGTAGAATTACTCTCCTTCAATGTATTTGAACCACATTATTTTATTCACTTTTTCTGATTTAATCTTGTACGGTGTTTGTGGTCGAAGACCAGAGTAAATCACAGAATGGAAAGGCAAATGGGTTTATTAGGAAAGATAAGTTTTATTGTTTTAATTTAAAAAAGAAAGTCCGTGTCATGAGGAAAAGTAGATTAAATTTACAAGGATATCCTCTCCCTTACTGACTGTATCACCCTCAATGGAGCTATATCATTCTTAAACACTCTCAGATTCACTTTCACCTAACATTGATAAGCTTCATATGCCTGCACTCTGCTAAATATCTGCAAGTGCAAGAACTTGGTGTAGTCCTCAAGAAAACTTTGTGAGGACTGTATAACTCCATTTTATAAGTGGTAAAACAGACTTGAGAATCTTGCTCAAGGTCACATGGAGATTGTTTCGAGATAGGGCTTTGAATCCACATCTTCCTAGAATCTAGCACTCAGTCCCATGAATAAAGTCAGGTCTATATTTTCTTTCCCAATCTGTGTTATCTTTTATTTCCTTTTCTTGCCATATTGAATTAGCAAGCACTTCCTGTACAATATCCAAAAGGAGTGATTCGGGAAGGCATCCTTGTCTTATACCTGATTATAGTGGGAAAATTTTGAAGTTCTCACCATTAAGAATGATGTTTTCTGTAGATTGTAGCTAGGCTGTATTACATTAAGAATGTTCCTTTATCAAATTGAGAATTTTCCCCTTTATTCTTAGTTTACTGAGTTCTTAATTGGTGTTGGATTTTGTCAAATGCTCTTTCTGCATCTATTGAAATGATCATATGAAATTTTTAAATCTGTTGATGTGATAGATCACATGAATTGATTTTTTTGTGTGTGTGATTTTTGAATGTTGAAACCCCTTAGCATATCTGGTATAAAATCCATTTGGTCATAGTTTACAATTCTTATTATACTTTTTTGTATTCTATTTGTTAATGTTGAGGATTTCTGCACCTATATGTTCATGAGAGATACTGGTCTACAGTTTTCTTTTCTTGTAATGTTTTTGTCTGGTTTTGGCCTCATATAGTGAGATAACAAGTATCCCCTCTGCTTCTATACTTTGAAAGAGATTATACAGAATTGGTATAAACTCTTCCCTGAAAGTTTGATAGAATTCATCAGTGAGTCTATGGGGGTCTGATGCTTTCTGGTTGGAAGGTTATTAATGATCAATTCAATTTCTTTAATAGATATAGGTCTGCTTAGATCATCTATTTCTTTTTGTATGAGTTTTGACAGGTTGTATCTTTCAAGGAATTGACCTATTTCATCTAGATTCTCAAATTTGTGGGCATAGAGATGTTCATATTATTCTTTTATTATCCTTTTAATTTCCATGAGATCTGTAGTGATAGATGTCCCCTCTTTCATTTATAATATTAGTAATTTGTAACTTTTCTCTCTTTTTCTTCACCTAGCTGAAGCTTATCAATTTTATTGAGCTTTTTGAAGCACCAGCTCTTGGTTTTAGTGATTTGCTTTTTTTACAAAAAACATTCCTGTTTTCACTGTTATTGATTGCTGCTGTATGCTTATTATTTCTTTTGTTCTGCTTACTTTAGATTTAATTTGCTCTTCTTTTTCTAGTTTTGTAGTGAAAATTTAGTTTATTGATTATACATCTTCTTTTCTAACATATGCATTCAATGTTGTAAATTACTCTATAAGCACAGCTTTCACAGCACCCCACAAATTTCAATAACCGTTTTCATTTTTATTTAGTTCAAAATATTTTTCTCTTGAGATTTCTTCCTTGACCCGTGTGTAAGTCAGAAGTGAGTTGTTAATCTCTGTGTATTTTAGGATTTTCTAGTCATCTTTCTATTATCAATTTCTACCTTTATTCCATTTGGTCTGAGAGCAGACATTGTATGATTTCTATTCTTCTAAATTTGTAAAGGTGTGTTTTATAGCCCAGAATGTAGAATCTTGGTGAATGTTCTCTGTGAGCTTGAGAAAATGTATATTCTGCTATTATTGGATGAAGTAGCATACAGGTGCTAATTATATCCGGTTTATTGATAATATAGTTGAGTTCAATTATGTCCTTACTAATTTCTTCCTGCTGGATCTGTTCATTTCCGAAAAGGGCTTTGAAGTCTCCAACTATAATACTATATTCATCTATTTTTCCTTGCAGTTCTGTTTTTGCCTTTTGTAGTTTGATGCTTTAAGAATTGTCTTTTTGGAGAATTGACCTTTTTATCTTTATGTATTATCTTTCCTTATCCTGATAACTTCTCTTCCTTTGTAGTCTGCTCTGTATAAAATGAACATAGCTTCTCCTGTTTTCTGTTTGATTTGTGTTAGCATGGTATAATTTTCTCCATGCATTTACTTTTAATATATGCAGTATGTATGTATATATATAATATATACTAAATATATTCAATATATATAATATACTTTTAATATATATGTCTTTTTTAAGTTTATTTATTTATTTATTTAGAGAGAGAAGGAAGGGGGGAGGCAGAGAGAGAGGGACAGAGAAAATACCAAGCAGGCTGTATGCTGCCAGCACAGAGCCTGACATCATAGAGTTCTATCTAACAAACCAAGAGATCATGACCTGAGCCGAAATAAAGAGTTGGATGCTTAAAACTGGATGCTTAAAACTGAGCCACCCAGGCACTATATATCTATATCTATATCTATATCTATATCTATATCTATATCTATAT
>NW_024412376.1:86664963-86778376 GCF_014898765.1 Herpailurus yagouaroundi | reverse complement strand
TATATCTATATCTATATCTATATCTATATCTATATCTATATCTATATCTATATCTATAAAGTGTGTGTGTGTGTGTGTGTGTGTGTGTGTGTGTGTGTGTTTTACAATGTGTTTTTCTTATGACAGCAAATAGTTGGGTCATGTTTTTCTTTTGTTTTGTTTTGTTTATTTTTATTTACTCAGTCTCTCAGTCTCTGTCTTTTAATTGGTGCATTTAGACTATTGATATTCAAAGCGACTATTTATATAGTTGTGTTAATACCTAATCTATTTGTTACTGTATTCTATTTCCTGCCCTTGTTCTTTGTTTCTGTTTTTGTCTTCAACTCTTTTTCTGCCTTTTTTGTTTGTGTGTGTGTGTGTGTGTGTGTGTTTCTTTTCAGAGAGAGAAAGAGAGAGTGAGCAGGGGAGAAGCAGAGAGAGAGAGGAAGAGAGAGAATTCCAAGAATTCCAGTCTGCTGACTGCACAGAGCCCAGTGTGGGGCTCAGTATCATGAATCATGAGATCATGACCTGAGCCAAAACCAAAGTTGGATGCTTAACCAACTGAGCCATCAAGTTGCCCCATCAAGTTTTATCGTTTGATTTTTGGAAATCTTTATGTGTTCCAGCTATAAGTCCTTTGTCAGAAACATGTTTTGTAGATATTTTCTCTAGCTCTGTGGTTGATCTCTTTTTTTCTCTCAATTCTTTCATAAAACAAAAGGTCTTAATTTGATGAAGTCTAATTTGTCAATTTTTCTTTTGTGATATGTTCTCAGTTTCCTGCAAGACTAACTCTGAGACTAATCTTCTGAGAGACTAACTTTGACTAACCCAAGATCATAAATATTTTCACCTATGATTTCTTCTAAACTTTAATAGTTTACACTTTACATTTAGTTCTACATTCATTTTGACTCAAACTTTCATAAAAGATTTAAGGTATATGTTGATGTCCTCTTTTTTTTTTTTTTTTTGGCATACAGTTGTCTAATTGTTTACTACCATTTATCAAAAAGACTATTATTTTTCCATTGAATTACCTTTGCACCTTTGTCAGAAATCAGTCATTTTTGGGGTTTCCTTCTGGACTATTTGTTTTATTCCATTGATTATGATTCTATACTTTAACCAATAACTTGATCACTGCAGCTTTGATTGCTGTAACTTTGTTCTAAATCTTGAAATCAGGTAATGTGGGCTTTCTAAATTTATTCTGAGGGGGAAAGAACATGGAGGATGGCATTCAGTTTTAGGGGTCAGCTCTGGAGGTAGCATATCTTACATCATTGTCAAAAATCAGACACATGGCCAAACCTAACTGCAAGAGATGCTGATAAATACAGGTTAGCCGTATGCAAAAGAGGAAGAATAAACAAGTTTGGTAAAGTCTGCTGGTTTCTTCAACAGATATCAATAAATATTTTGTTTTAGCTTTAATGATAAGGCTTTTTAGATATACAAATTTTACTTCAACTCTATCTTTCCAATCTCATCTTTCATTTTCCTTGGAAAAATTACTAAAAAGTGTTATGTCCCTAAGTCTTAAGATTATGGTTTCTTCTGTTTCTTCTGCTGTATTTCTACTTCTCAAAAATCCTACCTGTCACTCACAGATGGCCTCAGATGCTACCTACTAAATGAAACATGTCTGGATTCCTAATGATATGTATGATGTCTCCTTTCTCTGGACCTCCATAATACTTTATATTAATGATGTTCTGTTTATAAATTTTATTTTCTTTACAATTATTTATATACTCTTCACTAGGTTTATATTTTTTTAATAGTATGGCTATAGTTTATAAATATGTTTTATTCCTTGCTGTATTCCTAACACAAGAACTCAGTAAACATATGTTTTATTGTTAATGGTTCAGCCAAATGGCCCTAACATTTCTAGTGAATTAAATTGAAGTCCTCATCGGGCCAAAGCTCAAATGAAAGAGCATCAGAATTCATATGGCATTTTTTCACTATGAAATGCTTCTATAAGGGTCAAAATATTTCTCTCTAGATTATAACCCCTAAATCTGTCAGAGGTTAGGGGAGGTGGCTGGAGAACACAAGGGCAGGGAACTGATTTCTAAAACCTATACTTCTGGTCATCTTTGTGGCTATGATTCTTAAAATATCATCAGTTTGTCAATTGCCAAGGGAAGGAAAGCAATTCATACCTCTATTACCTCCTATTCCTTTTGTCCCTAGCCCAGGTGGGTTTTTCAAAGGGAGGTGGAAGAGGAGAAGGAACAAGAAACAATGAAATAAGGAAAATAACCCTGAATGTAAGGGGATTTGAAATATTCTGTGACCTACAGAAGTCAAGCGAATGTCAGAGTAATAATAGAGAGAAGCATTTTCTGGCTACAAACTTCATTAATTAAATTAAGAAGTGCAATTCCATTAATTAATTTAGCCTACAATATTCTAAGAGAACCACTGGGAATTCTCAGCATTTTTGTATCTCATTTCTGTTGTAGATGATCCCTGTCAACCCTTATTTCCTCCAAGTACCATGTGGACCACGGTTTATATTTCTACTACAGGCAGATGTTGCACTTAAACAGTGTTACTCATGAAATAGCCAAATGTAAGTATATATGTTTCATCAATATTATATTTATTCCTCTGTATCTAAAATATTGGTGCATTTGTTAATATGCACACATAATTTGTTGATGACTTTTTTGTCTTTTCATCCCAAATATTTCATATCTCTCTAAATGTTATCACCCAGCTTGTAAAACCAGAAATCTAAAATCATCCGTATCACTCAAACTTTAAATTAGTCAACAAATCCAATTGATTATATCTTCTACAGATTAGTCTTTCTCTCTATCTAGCCATCATTGGTCTATTCAGATATCTTTATCTTATTGTCTAGGTTACAACAATAGCTTCATAACCTATCTCTTTTCTCTAATCAGTTAGTGACATTGCACCCATTGTTAATGAATGTCATCAACTCATTGCCTTCCTTAAAGTTTCTTCAGAAAACTTGTAGGATACAATTTCAATTTCCTAGTAAGAATGGCCTTCAAAATTTTCCCTGGGCCTAATTAACCATTGCTGGGGGCGATGGGTGGGGGGGAGCATTTATTTATTTTTAACCTGGATCCACAGATAATTTCAGAAAAATAACAAATGTTATATTTATGTGCGATTTTCTTGTGAGGGCAGTATAATTATTTTTTCATTATTTATTCAAACTTATACATGACCTCTCAAAATTTAGTCTATTGTTCTATAATTTTATCTCTAACTTTCCTTCATAATTTTATGACTCAGCATATTTTCCCATACTGTTACAGCTTCTAGGTGCCTTTCCTCTCCTCCTCTATGTTTTAACCATACTTCCCCTGTGCAAAAAAATAAAAAATAAACCCATAAAACAAAATAACTTTTTAACTATTATATAATCTTCAACCCATAGTTCAATCACATCATGCTTCTTTTCAGCTCTTTTCTCCACTCTAACAGATTTAACAACTTCTATGAGCTACTACTATATTTTTTATATATGCCTTATAGTAAGCTGCTTCTTTTCTTAAAATTTTTTTTTAACTTTTATTTATTTCTGAAAGAGAGGGGGGGTGGGGAAGGGGAGAAAGCCAGAAAGAAGAAGACAAAGGGTCTAAAGCAGGCTCTGCACAGTGAGCACAGAGCCCAACACAGGGCTCAAACTCATGAACAGTGAATTCCTGACCTGAGCTGAAATCAAGAGTCAACCACTTAATCAACTGAGCCACTCAGGCACCCCTGGTAGGCTGCTTCTAAAATGGCTCCCAGTGAGTCCTAGTATTCAAATCCTTGTATACCCTTCTCCCTTTGAATGTTATCCACACCTAATTATTTCCTTCTGTTGAATAGAATACAGTCAAAGGGATGAAATGGCACATCCAAAATTAGGTTAAAAAAATCTAGTTTCCATCTTACTTGGCCTCTCTTGTTTTCTCTAATGAAGAAAACTGCCATGTTGTGAAATACTATGTGAAGAAGCTCTTGTGGCAAAGATCCAAGGCAAGCTTCTGGCCAACAACTCATGAGGAGCCAACAACCAGAGAGGAACTGAATCCTGCCAACAACCACGTGAGTGAGTCTGGAGGTAGTTTCACCTCCAGTTGAGCCTAGAGATGACTGTGGCTCCAGCTGACACTTGATTGTCAATATTGCCAATATTAGGGGACCCAGGAAAACCATTCTCAGATTCCTGACCCACAGCAACTTTGAGACAATTAAATGTTGCTTTAAGCCACTAAATGTTGAGGTAATTTATTATTAAACAATAGATCAGTGATACACAGCATTATTATTATTATTATTATTATTATTATTATTATTTTGCTTGTCACAGGGAATATGGATTAGAGGAAATAAGGTAAGTTTTGGAACTAAATCACACTGTCAACAATGGATTGGACAAGTTACAATAACAGTTTCCTTATTGATTAATTTTGATACCTGTGTTTCATGATTGTTGTGAGAACTATCACAAATAATAGAGTCTCTCCTGAAGCTCTGTTATTGTTTATTGTATTATTTGTCTACAGAAGTGACTCTTCTGCTTCTGTATATGATTCTCAAAGACAAGGATAATGTTTTCATCCACTTCTGTATCACAGTATTTGACATATAGTATTCAATAATAAATGTTGAATTTAAAATTAATTAAGTAATGGAAATTACATGTATTATATTCACTCCTTCTCTTAAAAGCAAGTATTTAGAAACATTCAGTGCTTTGGATTCTTATTTATTTAATAGGCATTCAAGAAGCAAAACCTGGAATCTATTTCTTCATATAAAAGTTGAAAGTTTTAATTTTGCAATGCAGCTATTCTATTTCCTTCATCTTTCAAGCAACCATAGGATTTATGTTAGTTTTAATGTTAACATATGCTCATTATTAATTACTTAATGTAACTACAATCAGTAGTGAAAACAAAACCTTCAAAGTATGCTCATGAAAGTAAAGCACAGCCAAAGTATCGTCCATTATTGGAACAAATCTGTTGTTCCCTTTAATCCCTCTCTCCCCTAGAGTTCACCACTTCTTGAAATAAAATAAATAATACTGTGGAGCACACTACTTTGTAATTCCCAAGAATGTTTTTTTTTTAATTTTTTTAGTGTATGTGAATTAAAGGCAGATTTTTATGTAAAAGCTATGTTTTTTTGTTTTTGTTTTACTATTTACCTCTCTTCTATATCTTAACTCTTTACATTTTTAAAGGGTAAGCTTCCAGCTCTTACCCTCACCTGTGTTTATTCTTTTTTTGTTGTTGTATATTTATTTATTTGGAGAGAGAAAGAGAGAGAGAGAGAGAGTAGGGGAGTGGCAGAGAGAGAAAATCCTAAGCAGGCTCCATGCTGTCTGCACAGAGCCTGAGGAGGGGCTCAAACTCACAAACCATGAGATCATGACCTGAGCTGAAATCAAGAGTCAGACGCTTAACTGACTGAGCCACACAAGTGCCCTCACCTGTGTTTATTCTTAAGTACCAAATTCCCTTCCATGCAGATATGCTTTGTCACAATCCCCGCTAGATTTTAAGTATTCTGTGAGCAAATCAGCTGCATATAGTCACCTGCATTTTGCTCTAGATTCCAACACTTGTAGACTAATAAGGAAGTCACCAAAACGGTTCTCCTACATGAACATTTCTCTTCCAGTACTGAATCACTCATATCGGCCTAAAAATTATGCTGCTGTATTTCCCTTCCTAAAAAGATGTCTCTCAACCTCACTGTACTGCCCTCTCCAACTAGCATTTCATTGATTGTCTTCCCTTAACCACAATACACTTCGAAAGACCTTTCTATGTTAATGTCTTCCATTCTCTTTCCTCTATTTCTCTCTTGTAAACATTTGAATTAGGCTCTCGCCCTACAGCTTCACAGAAATTACTCTTGCCCAAAAACAGTGATCTTCATATTGCTATTTCAACGTCAATCCTCAACCCTAGTTTTATTTCAAGTATCACAGTCAGTTAAAAATTGGACATGGTAAAAAAAAAATTGGGCATGGTAGATCAAACTCCATATCTACTTCGTCCTTCTTGAGATATTTTCTTCATTTGACTTTCTGGATGCAAGCATTTCCTGGTATCTGTGTTCCATGTAACTGCCCCTCTCAATCTGTTTTAGTTTCTTCTTATTTTCCAAATATCTTAATCTAGGAATTCCCTAGAGCCTCATTCTTAGAGTTCATTTTTCTCCATACCTACACTGTCCAATGGAAATATGAACCACCAAAGAAATAAGTGAAATTAATTTTAATATATTTACTCAAATGTCTCTAGATATTATTTAATATTTAACTATATAGAAGTTTTAGTGAAATATTTTACATTCTCTTTTGCACACTAAGTTTTTGAAATCTGATGTATATTTCACACTTACAGCACATCTCAATTGATGGTAGCTATATTTCAAATGCTCAATAGCCATATACGGTTGTAGCTACCACATTAGACAGTACAGGTCTATATCTCTACTCCATTGATGTTTCCTTCTTGTTTCATAGTGCTAAATATCGTCTATATGATGATGAGTTCCAAATTTGTATTACAAGGGAAGATCTCTCCTTGAAAGTTCACACTTTTAGGCACAATGACCTACATGAAATATCCTCTTGAATGCCCAATACTCATCTCAGGTTTAACACACACACCCAAAAACAAACAAACAAACACACCTTCATCTTGTATTTTTTCCCATCTCAGTTAATAGCAACAGTAATGATTCCAAACATACAACCCCAAAATCTTGAGTCATTCTTGATTTGTTTTTGCTCACACAGTCCACGTTTAATCTTGTTGGCTTTACATTCAAAATATTTCCCAGCATCTGAACACTTCTCACCAACCCAAGTTCGGACACTATCATTTCTTGCTGGTACTGATGTTCTAGCTTGCCAATTAATCTCCCTGCCTCTTTATTATTTATTTCCAAACATAGCAACCTAGGTGATCCTGTTAAGATATAGCAGGTGATATCATTCCGCTACTCAAAACTCTCCAATGGCATACAATGTCACTCATGATAAAATGTCTTAGACCTGGATGGTTATTACTTCTTTACCTGTCTCTTGTTGCTCGTTCCCTATTTCTTTCTGCTCCAGGATATGAGCATCCTTGATGCACTCATACAGCAAGACTACTATTTGCCCTTTGTTTTGCCTACAAAGTTTTTTTTTTCCCATATACTCATGCTGTTGGCTTTCTTTTTTAAGTTTTCATCTATATCCTTTTAGTTACCCTCCAATTAGCATTTTTAACCTTTTTCTTCACTTTATTTTTCTCCATATAAGTTATTTCTATCTAACATACTATATATTTCCTTAATTATTTTATTGTTGGTCTTTTCCACAAGAATGTAAGCTTCATGAAGGTAAGTATTTATATCTATTTTATGAACTACTGGGCACACATCACTGGAAAGATTACCATGTATAGAGAAGGTTCAGCAATATCTATCAAAGGAATATATGAATTAATTGATTGATTAATATAATAAAACATCAGAATGTTTTAATGACTTTGGCAAACAAGTTGTTAAAGAAATAAGTAAATCTAGTGAAAGACACAATCTATATTTTCTTGTAAATATTTTTTTATTGTGGTATTATTGTGTTTCCCATTACTTGAAGCATCCATCATGAAAGGTAAAACCTGTCTAGTTAGTGTGAAATTAGGCTCTTCTCCCATAGAGAAGAATAAGGAAAGGGAAGTAGGAAATAGACCTCTTTTATTCCTCTAGTATTTGTAGAACAACTAAAAATTGGAATAATAATTGTTGCTAGTTACTGCTTTTCATTGCCAAAGCTATTGTTATAATATAATATTTGCATATAATTGACCTCCAAAACTGTGAACAGATAATAATTATATTCCAAAGAAAAAGCCATCACTCAACCACTCCTTCTACCCATTTTGTATAGAATAAAAAATAGGTCTGAAACTATAGGCCTTGGCATATTCCTCAAATGATAATTGTCCCATAAAAATTATCAATGTATCTCCATCAAGTACTATCTCAAATAGAAGTTAAAATCACACAATTCCTCTTAGTGCATTTACTGGTGTCTGGAATTTGGACATGGTCCAAAGATTTTGATTTTTTTGTTGTTGTTATTTTTCTTCCTTTAATTTTCATATGAGCTGTACTCATTTTTTCTTCAGCTAGGTCCTGAGAAAAATTCCTTTTTGTTTTTGTACTTAACTATATTTTAGAAGCTCTGGAAATGTTTGAAGCACATGTAATTACAGAGGGAAAACATTAAGTATCATTTTGGGGAAAATATGCACTGTTTCTAATACTCTGTGGAGTCTCTGGTATTTCTCTTGAGCCTAACATGGTTTTAAAAAAAGTTTTCTGTTTATTTCATGTTATATGTGAGACTGGGAGGTGATGCGGTATAAGGAATGAAAGCACAGACTCGAGATAGCATGGCTGGATTCACATCCTGACTCTGGCCCTTACTAGATGTGTGACCGTGCACAAGTTATTTAACCTCTAATTTTCCTCATATACAAAATAATACTAACAATATCTCTTATATAGCATTATTATATACAATTACATTACATAAATTAGAATTACATTAATGTATAAAAACCTGGAACAATGCCTAGAATATATGTAATACCTAATCAATAGATGTTAGCTATTAGTAATAAAATGCAAACTTTATTCACATAAAAGAAGCACTATAAACTTACAATCTGCTGAAAATACAGAATGTTCTCTGGAAAACTAGTCAATTAGATGACTTAATTCAGGATATAAAAAGAAAAGGAAGTTTTAAAAATATTATCACATTTGTCTCTTATTAAGGAATTCTTCTGAAGTAGCACAGGCATAATTATGCAATGGAGCATGCAAATTAAATCCAAATTACCTATTATACAATTTAAATTTTCCATTAATCTGTGTATTCATACATACAATTTATTCCTCAACAATTGTTTATTGAGGGTCAAGGGGCACAGTGGTTCAGTCTGTCAAGCATCTGACTCTTGATCTTGGCTCAGGTCATATCGCAGAGTTTATGAGATTGAGCCCCACATCAGGCTCTGTGCTGACAGTGTGGAACCTGCTTGGGATTCTCTCTCCCTCTCCCTCTCTCTCTTCCCCTCCCTCACTCTCTCTCTCTATTTCTCAAAATAAATAAACTTTAAAAAAAATAAATGAACAAATTGTTTATTGAGGGTCAACAATATTAGATTCTAGCAATGCAATGACCAAAATATGGCTCCTACATTCAAAGTGTTCATAGTCCAGGAAGACATAGATAAATAAATAATCACCAAACCAAACAAATAAAAATGGTTAGGGAATACTGCAGTCGAAATAAATACAGGGTGCTAGGAAGATACAAGTCAAGGACAATATTAAGTATTCAGAATGAGGAGCTTTAAGAGAAGACTTCCTAGAGAAGTGACATCTAAACTGACTCTTCAAAAATGAGTAAGAATTAGCCACAAGAAGGAGGATGAGAAGTGGAAACACCTTCTCATTAGATGGGATAGCATGTGCAAATTCCAAGATCTAGAAGGAACATGGAACATTTACAAAACTGAAAATAATTCCAAAACAATTATTGCTTAGAGTGACACCGGTAGAACAAGGCAAGAAACGGGTCTTAGAAGATCTGAAAAGTTCAGATGATTGGATTTCTTTAAAATGAGGATAGCATCATAGATTTGATGTTTATCCTGAGTATCATTCAGAAGCATAAACAAATTAGATTTTCAGTTTAGAAAGGGCATACTGACCAAAATGAAGAAAAGAAACTGGTGGTGAGTGACAGAGAACCTTAGAGACCAGTGAGAAAACTACTGTAGACAACTAAGTGAGAGATAATGAAGGAGACTGGCTCATGAGTATTTTAAGAGGTCAGTTCACTGTGAGCCCAGATATGCAAATCAGAAAGCTCAAATTCCTCCTGGCACTTTCATCTTCCACCTTCCTACCCCATATCCAAGTCATCAATAGGCCTTGTCAATTTTTCTTCCTGCTCTGGACTGAATTGTGCCCCCTCCTCCCCAAATTCATATGTTGGAGTCTTAATCCCAATGTGATGGTATGGGAGATGAGGCTTTTGTGAAGTGACTAGTGTTGGATGAGGTAATGGTAATAGAACCCTCATAATGGGATTAGTGCCTTTATAAGAAAGCACACCAGAAATCTTGCTGCCTCTCCCTCCTGTCTTTGCAACACAAAGAAGAAATCATGTAAGCACACGGTGAGATGGCTGCCACCTACACGCCAAAGAAAAGAGGTATTAGAATGAAGTCTACTTTGCCAGCACACTGATGTTGGACTTCTTGGGCTCTAGGACTTCACAAAATACATTTCTGTTGTTTAAGCCATCCAGTCTATGGTATTTTGTTATGGCAGCCCAAGCAGACTAAGTCACTATCTGAATATCTATTAAGTCTCTGTGTTTTGCTCCATTTCACAGTGATATCACTCTGGTCCCTTACCATTTTCTCTTCTGTGGAAGACTGATAGTCTTCTAACTAGCATCTAGATTTTGGTTCCTCTGTAACCTGCTCTCCTCACTGCAGACAAATGAGTCCTTTTGAAGTGTAAATCTAATCATGTCACAATCCCCCTTAAAATGCTTCAAAAGCTCCCTGTCTGCTAAAATGAAAATAAAATTCATTTAACAAGACTTACTAGGCCTTACTCATTCTGACTCTACATATACTGCCAAGTTTTTGGCACACTACCCTACTGGCTTACAGGCTCTGTCCCAACAATATTTCTTCTTGCCATGGGGCTTTTGCTAATCCTGTGCCCCTTCTTTCCTTTCCACCTGATAAATCTTTACCTTTGTTTTGCATCTCAGCCTAATCTTCATTTAGGGTATCTTTCTCTGACATTCTGAAGTGAAGTTGTGCTATTATAGTGCTATGTCCCTACCATTCATAATACTCATCATACTTGTAACATTTTATATATTTGCATGGTTACAGGACTAATGTTTGTGATTTGTGTCCAACACCAGAATCTTAGTGCTATTAGGGATGTGAATTACACCTATTCTTTCTCCCCATGGTTGACCCAGTGCTTAGTACAGTGCCTTATATACTATTGGTGTTCAGTAAGTATTTTTTAAATGACTAGATGCCAAAGCTTGGTGTTTGCAGGAAGAGGAAAGGTCAAATATGATGATAAGATTTTCAACTTGGGATAGATGTTAGGATAATTATGTATGTCAGGGTGTGATTAATCTTGCAACATGATGTAGCTGATCTACTTTTAGATATCTACTATGGACTAAATTGTGTCTCCCTCCAAATTCATATGTTGAAACCTTAACCCTCACAGTGGTGGTGTTTGGAGATGGACTTTTCTGTAGTAATTAAGGATATAGGAGATCATGAAGGTGGTACACTTATGATGGGATTAGTGCTTTTATATGAAGATACAACAAAGAACCTGTCCTCTCTCTCTGTCCTGCCATGTGAGGACACAGTGAGAAGGCAGCCATCTGCAAGCCAGGAAGAGAGCTCTCACCAGAGCCTAACCAGTCCTGATCTTGGACTTCCCAGCAACAGAACTGTGAGAAATAAGTGTCTTTTGTTTAAGTTACCCAGTTTTTGGTATTTTGCTATGGCAGCCAGAACTGATCAATATAGCATCCAAGTGAAGATATTCAGTAAACATTTGGATATGTAGCCTGATGCTTAGAAGACAGACATAATTAGAAATGTTTTCCAAACAAAAAAGGAAATCTTCAGTATACAAATTTATAATGGAAAACAGTAAAAAAGGTAATATTGCTTTCCTAGTATGCATACAGAATGAGAACAAAATACATTTAGAGAGAAACTTGAGTTTCACTAATAAATCCATATTTAAAAATATGTAAAAATGTGATGGTCCTGCAGAGAAGACTAAGGAAGAGGTACCAAAGAGGAGGAGTTATGGAAGCCAAAAAAAATCATTTCTAAAAAGAAGCTGTGTCAGTGTCAGCTACTGAAAGGATAAGTCACAGAAAGATTGAAAATTATAGGGGCCCCTGGGTGGCGCAGTCGGTTAAGCGTCCGACTTCAGCCAGGTCACGATCTCGCGGTCCGTGAGTTCGAGCCCCGCGTCGGGCTCTGGGCTGATGGCTCAGAGCCTGGAGCCTGCTTCCGATTCTGTGTCTCCCTCTCTCTCTGCCCCTCCCCCGTTCATGCTCTGTCTCTCTCTCTGTCTCAGAAATAAATAAATGTTAAAAAAAAATTAAAAAAAAAATTATAGTTGAGGGAAGTGATAAAGTGATCTGAATAGATACCCAGAGAAATTACTCAGGAATGTTGAAAGTTGAATTCATATTTTTTACACCAAATCCATGATGATAGTAGTCTAATTGATTATATGAATTATTTTGCGTATGGGCTGAGGTTCCTAAATACAGATACAGAGATAGATGTTCCTGTTCATCCAGGGCTTAGAGTTTCATTAGATGTGCTTGACAAAAAGACAGGAGTGAGGTAGGGAGATGGTGAAGACGTTTCCAAGATACAGACCATAGTATCTAACACAGAATATGAATGTGGGCAAAGATGAGAAGAGCTTGATGCATCAGGAGAATTGGAGGGATAATTTGACTTAGGAGCCTCAAAGAATTTGCAGCATAGATATAGCAGGAACAGAGAAAAGCAAGCAAGCAAGAAGAAAAAAAGTTTGGTCACAGAATGGAAATTTTGAATTTAATATTTCAGAAGTGAAGCAGTTTCAGGTTGTGACAAGTACCAGGGTATGATGAAAAGAGAGTGTAACTGAGGACTAGTATAATCTTGTTGAAAATGAAAAAGTCATAAAATGGTTTTGGGGTGGATCACCTATATTGAGTTGAGTAATGTCCCCCCAAAATCCATTTCTATCTGGTGCCTATGAATGTAACCTTATTTGGAAATAGGATCTTTGCAGATATAGTCAAGTTAAGATAAAGCTGTATTGGACTAGAGTG
This sequence comes from Herpailurus yagouaroundi, assembly GCF_014898765.1. Classification (NCBI taxonomy): domain Eukaryota; kingdom Metazoa; phylum Chordata; class Mammalia; order Carnivora; family Felidae; genus Herpailurus; species Herpailurus yagouaroundi. The sequence continues at coordinate 86,765,424 of NW_024412376.1, read as the reverse complement.
GTCCCTACATCCAGAATGACTGGTGTCTTTATACAAAAAAAAAGAAAAAGACACAAATTTGCACATGAAGACACAGACATGGGAAAAGGCATGTGAAGATGGATCAGTCATAGTGATGCCAAGTCCTCATACCAAAGACTGCTGGAAGCCACTAGATCCTAGCAGAGATGAAGAAGGATTCTTCCCACAAATCTCTGATGGAGCATAGCTCTCCTGACTCTTTTATTTTTGACTTCTAGACTCCAGGACTGTGAGAGAATATGGTTCTATTGTCTTAAGCCACTCAGTTTGTGGAATTTGCTATGGCACTCCTAGGAAACAGATACACAACCTATACAGATATAATTTGTTACTGTATTACTCAATACAATGGCAGGATTGAGATGGAGAAGAGAATTTTGAGTTTGACTCAAAGCTGAGGACTGCTGATCAGTAGCATAAATATAGACTAATGCTTAGACCTTGGTGATTTACTAAAGAAACTAAGGTTGGAGAAGTTGGACATGGGTTTTCAAAATAACTAATCCCATCAACCCATAGGTTGGGAGTCTCTAAAAATTCAGAGGAATTCATCATGGCTTGACATGATGAATTATTCTAACATGTTCTAACATTCACAACATGAATATTGTTCTAAAAAAAACCTTCACCCAATGCAGCAGGACAGTGATAATACTCATTTCCCCCCAAATTCTGCTTCTATTTAAGGAAAAGCAAGCTAAGATGATTAGAAGAAGTCCTCTACCTCTCTGAAAAAATTCATATTCACTAAAATTGATTTGGGAAAGGCACAATCTATATTAAATTTGATGTGCAGATTAAATCTCATGTGCCTGGTGAGATAAATTTTACTTTTTTAAGAAAAGAAAATGATTTTTTAAAACTTCTGATAATTAAAGTAGTACATGATAAAATGGTAAAAGATTCAGACAGTACTAAAAACAATAAAGAGGAAAGCGATATTTCACTCATAATTTTACTACCTAGATACAGCCACTATTAACAGTTTGTTGTGGGGCACCTGGGGGCTTACTCCATTAAGCAGGTGACTTTGGCTCAGGTCATGATCTCACGGTTCACGCGTTTGAGCCCTGCGTTGGTCTCTGTGCTGTCAGCTCAAAGCCTAGAGCCTGCTTCAGATTCAATGTCTCCCTCTCTCTCTCTGCGCCTCCCCTGCTCATGCTCTGTCTCTCTCTCAAAAATAAATAGAAATATTTTTTTAAAAAATTAAAAAGTTTATTATGTACAATATCAAATAATTTCACGTATTTATTTTAAATGTAAATAAATATTGTAACTTTATTATAAAAGTTTCTCCATGAGTAATATGGCTTAAATCTATTTTTATATTGATACTTTTTTATCATTTTAATTGACAGATCATATTCAGTTAGATAAAGAAATATAATCAATGTAATTAGTGCCCTGAAATATTGTTTTTCTAAGTACTATTATAATCATAACTTCAATTAACATCCTGTGTAATATTTTTGCAGGTATATATGTTTACTTGACTACAGCCTTAGGGAAAAAAAATCAATGAAATAGAATTATTGACTCAGAGGGTATGTTAGAATGTACTAACTGTTGTAACAGCCCCAAAATTCATAAGTTTTTTCTGGGTCATCCAACAGTCTATGAAACTAGGAAACAGTCTATGAAACTGCTCAGTAAAGCAGATCCTCAATGGTGTTTTCAATATTAAGGCTTCTCCTATCTCATCATTCTGCATCCCGTAAGTATTCAGAGTCCTCTGATGGATATTTTGCAAAGGAAGTATGAAGGATCACTTGAGGAGTTTTAGGAGTAAGGCCTAGAGATATCACACATCACTTTTACCCACATTCCACTGGCTGTAACTCAGTCACATGGGTAGACCTACATGAAGAATGTGGTCTAAAAGTGTGCCCCAGAGAAAAAGGATTAGAGCTTTCAGTGAACCACGGTAGCCTCTGATACCATGTATCCATCTGGTCCCCAAATACTAGTTTTACACTTTTTCCTACTCACCTCTGTTCTGAAGAGATACATTCTGAAGACTCATCTGGTCACTACTTCCAACTTGAAGTCCGGAATATTAATGTGATATGAGTGTGGTCCTCTTTATTGGATCCAGATATAGCTACTCTCATCTGATGACCTTGAAGTAGAGCCAATTAACATGGCTTCCCCTACACTCCATATATGCTAGTGTAGTTGGGATAGGATAGCCGCAACAGAAAATCCTATTGGAAAAGGGCAGGATGGGAGCTGCATATCGGTCATTTGTATGCAGACATCTAGGTATCTCACTAGGAAGGCCTTACAAAGACTCCTTAACAGAGGGTATAGGATATTCCTTTTTGAGACTATGATTTGGTCTTTGTGTGGAACTGCTTTGTTTAATGGTTCTACCTACTGAGAAGTTATTATCTTCCTATCCTCCATATTCATAACCAAGGTAGACTGAGGTGAACAATGAGGAATATATACTTCTTAAGTCTCCCCTAGTTTCATAGCCTATTCCTCTTAGTACAAATACTGTATCCTGAACATTATCATTTCAGTGGTCAATGGCTTTTAAGTTTAGGCTCATGTTTACTTTGGCAATAAAACTCTCTTATAAATTTAGATGTCTGTTCTATTTGCTTGCGGTGAGTCTCATGAGCCACTCACCACAACCAAAGCCATCGTTTAGGCAAAAAAACCAGAAAAAAAAAAAAAAACTTAAGACTTATTTCTTTGTGCTACTCTCTCAACATAATGGCAATTGCTTTGGCTAGCCTAAACAATGGATGTGAAGTCCATATGTTTAATCTGATTTTTAAAATATTTTGAGGGACGCCTCGGTGGCTGGGTCGGTTGGGCATCCGACTTCAGCTCAGTTCATGATCTTGAAGTTCGTGGGTTTGAGCCCCGCATCAGGCTCTGTGCTGACTACTTGCTCAGAGCCTGGAGCCTGCTTTGGAGTCTGTGTCTCCTTCTCTCTCTGCCCTTCCCCCGCTCACACTTTGTCTCAATCTGTTTCTCAAAAATAAATAAATGTAAAAAAAATTTTTTTTAATATTTTTAGTATATTTGACACATGATGTTACATTAGTTTCAGATGTATAATATCCTTATTCAACTTCTCTATACATTATACTATGCTCACCACAAATGTAGTTATCATCTATCACCATATATCACTATTACAATATTAACTCCATTTTCTGTGTTGTGCCTTTTATTCCCGTGACTTATTCAGTTCATAACTGGAAGCCTATATCTCCCACTCCCCTTCACCCATTTTGTCCATACCTACCCCTCTTACCTCTGGCAATCAGTTTGTTCTCTGTATTTTCAGGTCTGATTCTGCTTTTTGTTTATTTATTTGTTTTGTTTTTTTAGATTCCACAGATGAGCGAAATCACATGGTGTCTGTCATTTTTAGTCTGACTTACTTCACTTAGCATAATACTCTTTAGGTCTGTAAAACAGACATGATTCATTCTTTTTCAGTTAGAAGCTTTACAATATATTCAAAAGCACTTTTCAATCTTATCCTTCACTGTTTAGGTTTTAGAAATGATAAGGTTTTTATAAACTTTTATTGCTCCAAATCTCTGTGCTCTCAAAATTCCTTTTCACATATAGTTTCATATATAGAAAGCCAAGACTTTCTTGAGCTTATCAATTAAAAAGAGCCAACACACACTCTGATTCTTTCAAACCAATTTCTCTACAGCTACAAGATCAGTAAGGATTGTGTTGTGCCTTCCAAATGATCATAGATAAGAGTTTTAACAAATATTTCACCACTGAATAACCTGGATTACCATCTTCTCAGCCTCTGAAATCAGTTTTCTTGCTTTGAGCCACCTGAGCACTTAACCTAATGCCTCATATATTAGGGTTTTTCTGTGCCAGCACAATAAGTTAACATACCAATTTATATGTAAATCTGTGTTTGTTACAAATAACTCCCAAATTTTGGTGGATTAACACAAATATTTATTTTCATTTTGCAACTGCACAACAACACATGGGTTTGTGGTTGCCAGTTGTCCTGAGTGGCTCTTTTCCATGAAGTGAATCAGACACTCAGACACCTACCAAATCATAGCTCTTCCATTTCTTAGGGCCTTCAGGTTCTTTGCTGGGTTATCATAATTTAACTGATAAATATTTTATAGAGAGTACATGAAAGATTACATGTGATATGTTTTAGTGGTCAGGATTTTCAGTGGTATCCATCACTTCTAACCCATCTCCATGGGCCAAACTTACAACCATGTAACAGCAGGTCTAACATTTAATAGGAAATCTCATCCAACTGTGGGCCAAAGAGGAAAAGAGAAGTGAGTGTTTAGGAGCACATAGAAGCCTTGAGAAAGTACTTTTTGATATTTGTTACTGCATTGTCCCTTGGATTTATACCAGATTGCCTTCCCATCAGCACTGTATGAGAATCCCCAAATTCCCACAATCCCGTAAACCATAGCATTACCAATGTCTTAATAACTGTCATTCTAGAATGTAAAATATGCAATTTTATAATTTTTGTAACTTATCTTAATTTTTGTTTAATTTTTTGTTTAATTAAAACAAATTGTTTAATTTTTTGTGTTTGAAATCCGTATTGTTATTGCCCATCTGTATTTGCAATTTTACCCAGTCACATTATTTGTGTATTTGGTGTTAGTCCATTCAGCTTTTCCAGGCTTTATCTGATTAGTTCTGTCTTTAAGTTGCCTTAGGAAGATGGGACAATGAATAATGTTGGGGTTGCTCTGACTTTCTACATTTGTTGAGCCCACTGCATTTGGGAAAGTAACGTTAAGTTAAATTAGGGTAACTTACCCCTTTGGTCAGTGATTACATTTGTTCTGTCACTTAATGTATTAAAGCTATTTTGCTGAGAGAAGACCCAGGTCATTTTAATGGTCATCTATACTCTTTCTTTATCAAATTCCCTTTATATTTGCTGCTGTTGAGCAGTACTTGCAGAAAATGGCTCTTAGGAGATTCTTTCTTGAGGATTGCCAATTCTAAAGTTTATTTCTCAAACTGAGCTGCAACAAAACAAACAAAACTGGCTTTGACAATTCTTACATAATACACAATTCATCTTGAGAGCTTAAAGCAAAACTTATTCAATAAGGTAATGAGACTTTATTAGATGTTTGCATGAATAAAAACAAATCTTTCAATATTGACATAAAATATATATACAAATACATATGCATATATATTTTTTCATATATATGAAAATCCATTCTCCCTTATTAAAGGTGATAAAACCAAATTATTTGACTTACAACTAGCAAAGTAGACAGTGATCACTTCTAACTCGTGCAAAGTTAGTAGAATGATTGGTAAGACGTTTTAGGAAATTATCGGTATCAGTTTTCTATCTCTATGTGACATACTACCCAAAACTTAATGGCTTAATATAGCAGAGTTAAAATAACAAAGTCATTTACTTTGCTCACAAATCTGCAATTGTGGCAGATTTCAGAGTGATGGTTCATCATTGCTCTCTTCAACATCAGCAGTGATGGCTTAACTAGAAGCTGGAGAATCCACTTTCATGATGACTCACATACATGGCTGGCAAGCTAGTGCTGGCTATCAACAGGGAACTCAGCTAAGACTATGTTCCAGGAGGTCTTGGTTCTTCTGTATGTAGATATCTCTATTAGCTGCTTGTGCTTCCTCACAGCATAGTGACTGAGTTCCAAGAACAAGTATTCAAGAAAATCAGTAAGAAATTGTATCACTTTGTAACCTAGACTCAGAAGTCATATAGCCTTTCTTCTGCTATATACATCATTACATCCTGATTCAAGGAGAGGGAATGTAGACCTTACCTCTTAATGGAAGGAATGCTAAAGTCACATTGTAAAAATAGAATATGGAATGAGTGATATTGTTCTTGCTATTTGGGGGAAGTTCTATGACTCATGTTATCAAAATAATCTCATTAATAGCCTTGGTTTCACATCTATAAAACTGAACAGAAACTTTAGTTTGAAAATGCATCTGTTGATGTTTATGTCTCCAATCTTTCTCTCCTGTCATCTATTGCTATGAAATAGCAATTACTTGAACAAAATAATCTTCTTTATGAGATCTCAATAAACAAAATATACTCAACAAAGATATACAAAACAATAAACAAAATATTCAAAACAAAAAAACCTCAATAAACAAAAAATATATCTGAATATATAAAAGAATTAAGCAATCAAATTTCTTTAGAGCCATTCATTTGATTAGATCATTATGAGAAAACATAAAATTTAGGTACAAATAAAATCAAGTAAAACATTTTTCTTCTTTTTTTGTATGTTTCCATTTTTTATTTTATGTATCTATCCTGTGATTTCTGCATGTTTTCTTTCTGCAGTATTTAAAAGAATTTACCATTGATTAAGCATGGGGAATTTTTTCTGTTATTGAACAGAATAACCAAAATCATAAATGGAAAAAATATTAACCACAAATACAATTTATGTTAAAGGAAGACAAATTTTTCATTGTCCGGAGGAGAAAAGTAAGAGTTTATTGCCCTGAAACAAATAAACAAGAAGAGAGGGTAGGAAGATATCTATATTTCAATAGACAGAATGTAAAGGTTTTTATTATTATTGTCTGAATATCCCTATCATCAGGTATTTGATTATACCTGTGAAGAGATAGTTTATAATTAAAAGAGCCAGATTATAATTGACCTCCCCAAAATGAGCTCTTACTTTCAAAACAAATTTAGAATTTGTTTCTGTTTAAATTCTATTTTTAATTTTTTAAAATTTATTAAAAACATAGAACTCAGTAACAAAAGGTATCACACTTATTTTCATAATATTAAAAAATAAATTAAAAATGTTAAACTGGTACCAATACCAACTAGTGTGTAGTAAAATATACTTGAAACCAGTGTGGCTAAATTAAAATGTGTTTTGGTAAAATATTCAGTACGATAACCAATCTGGGAAATTTTATAGTCTACATGATGAATCACTGATATATTTCATTTTTCCACTTATTTCCTTATTCATATGTGAATAGGAAAACAGGTTCTCAATTTAGCACTTGGGCTGTCTTAACACAGGAACATAACGAACACTAAATGTTAGAATTTTGTAATACTTTGGTGACGGTTCACTTCCTCAAAAAAAAATCTCAGTTCTTTGTAATACATCCAAAAACCTAGAAGTAGGCAGCCAAAATAGACAAATGTAAACCCATAAGAGAGTCTCTCAGGGATTTAATCAGAGACAATTTACCATAATTTCAGGCAATGTATCAAACTAGATTAATGCTTTCCAAAATCAACAACAATAAAAGGCATACTTCCTTTTTTTTTAATGTTTATTTATTTTCGACAGAGAGAGAGAGAGAGCCAGAGCATAAGTGGGGGAGAGGCAGAGAAAGAGGGAGACACAGAATCCGAAGCAGGCTTCAGGCTCTGAGCTGTCCTAACAGAGCCCGACGTGAGGCTGGAACTCACGAAACCGTGAGATCATGACCTGAGGCGAAGTCAGCTGCTTAACTGACTGAGCCACCCAGGCGCCCCTAAAAGGCATACTTTCAACAACATGGAAGAAAGTGGAAGGGAAAAACCATCTATTGAGTACTTTATAGGTACCAGGAATGCTGTTACATAGTTTATAGATGACGTTTGTTCATTTAGTTCGCACAACAGACAGGTCTCACTACCTTCATTTTACAGGTGAGAATAATAGTGAGTCTCATTTAATTTGAGTAATCTGCCCAACCTGAGAGATCCAGGGTACAGCTCAAGTCTGTCTGCTTCTGAGGCTCTTTCTGTTTTCACTATGAGGGTATGACTTCGTTTCCCCTGGGCAGTAAAGTGACTACTGCGTAGCTACACGGACCACAGCATGACTCCTGAAAGCTTGACATCAAAAGAGAAGCAAAAAACTGCGGGATTAAACACTGAAGCCATAACTGCAGGATTAAACACTGAGAACAAATTAACAGCCTGGGACCATTTGTGTTTGAAGAAAAACTTTCCAACACAGCTCAAGTGCCCAACTTGGAGAATTCACTAATATCGATAGTAATTTACCCAAAAGAGTGTGTATTAGAGTTCAGAAAATTTTTCCTATCTAAAATACAATACATACATACATACATAGCAACTTTCCCTGCTTAGGATATAAACTTTAAATATATGGAAAATAATAAGGTCAGGAGTCAAGTGACCTAGTCCCTAGATTATTCAGTTTCCTCCCCCAAAATCCTTTTTCTTATCCTATCACTGATCCCACACTTATCCTTCAACTTTTATTCCATTTTTTAATTCTTAATCCTATTTGTTATTTTATTTCAAAAATATTTAGGATATTCATTGTTAGAGTTTTAGGCCTTAAAATAGCCATTTATTAATTAAAATAACATTTTCTAAAAGAGTGTCCTTAAGTATTCATAGCAAAAAAAAAGAGCTTGAACTCTACCCTTGGAGGAAATTTCTGACTAGGGCTAATCACATTAACAAATTAATATGAGCCATATTTTATTATCATTGGATACATTGTTTTTATAAATTAAGCCACTTGAGATTTTTTTTCTAGTCATCAAACTTCACATGTATTTCTCAATTTTCAGTCATAAAGTCATAAGTTTTCACACATAAAGGTATTTCAAAAGACATGGAGTTTAACAGAAGTGAACAAATTCTTATCATTACATGTTACAAATAGGAACCCAAAATATGCATTTACTATTTAAACCGCTCCTATTTCTAGATTACTCCAGATTAGGCATTTGTGGCACATGACTAGATATATCACACTTGTTTTATCATTAACATTTACTAAATGTGAACATCCTCAAGGAAAAGGATATTATCCTATTTGTACTGGGCAAACTCCCTCTAAATCTGGTCTTCATCATGTCAGTCCCAGGAGCATAAAATTAGCTTTGTACTTGGAGTCCCAGGAAACAAATTTCTCTGACTTCTCTCTCTTGTTAATTAGATCTTGGATGAGTTCAGATTTTTAAATTTTTATTACAACTATGTCATGGAATGGTAGGAGGAAATTAATATTGTGGATGTGTGTTCTGTGGCAGGTACGGTGCTTTGAATTTTTGTTTGATTCTGCCCCAGACAACATCTCACTAATTCTTCTCAATAATTCTGGCATATACGGTGTGTTAGGTCAAGTTTGAAAATAAGGAAACTGAGTCTCAGGAAGCTCAGAAAACTAAGAAACTTCCTTAAGCCTACATAGTTAGAAAATAATAGTGTTTAGGATTTAAATCCATGCCAACTATTCTAAGACCAATATCCCTTCCATGATACTCTACCATTACTATCTAAATCAATAAGACATATTACACATAATTTTCTGTTTAAAAGAAGTAAGGGGGAAGAGGGTTTTAAAATGCTCTGAATTTGTGGTCAAATAATACATATAAAGCTTATAAAACATATAATCTAAAATTTTCTAACTATATTTAGTGTAAAAATATATTTCATTAAGTTGCCATTTTAGTAAGTACAATATATTTTATTATAGTTATATTTATCAGCTTTTCTTCTACTTTTAATGTACTTTAATAAATATAGCACAATTTTCATAAAATTTAGAATACTAGAAGCCCAAAATCCTTTAAATATATTTGTAATTGTGATTTACTAAAATTATATAAAACTTTTATTTCACAGAGAATTTTTAAAAATAAAATAATTCCTCTTATTTTAAATCATCTAACTAAACTAGAGAGAAAAAATTGATTATTTTCTTAGAAGAGTTTGTCCAATTCTTTCTGTAGCATTTTCCCTCCCTGAATTTGTTACTCCTTAATTAATCTCTTTTTCTTTTCTTAATATTGTCACATCAACCAGCACACTGCTTTTCTCATTAGGCTCATCCAAATGATGAATTATTTCCTGATTGGTTGAGCTCTTTTCTTCTCACCAAAGCTTTCTTTTTTTGTTCTCATCAAACCTTTTAATTGATCTTTTATGTCTTTTCTAGTCATTCCTCAAGGAGGGAAATGTCTCATCACCTCTATATTCCATGTTTATGGGCCCAGACCACATGAGTTTTCCTCTGTATGGTTTACCCAAAGCAAAAATAAACAAAATTGTCTATCATTTAAAATAGAAGATTTATTACTTTTAATTAGAACAAATCATGGCATAGAAGAAATAGCATATACATTGGGCAAAATTTGTTCTAAGTTTAGGACTGCACTGATGAAGTATCAGAGAATTTGCTTGGCTTTACTGTACAGTCAATGATGATGCAGCATCCAGGCTCTGAAATAAAGTATTAGAAAGAATTTGGTGGCTTGTGCAGAAAATGTGAGATGATATACAGATCTCTATCTCCTCTGATCTTGAAGAGATCTTGCTATTATCTTTAAAAAACAATTTAAATATTTATTTTTGAGAGAGAGAGAGAGAGAGACAAAGTGCGAGTGGAGGGAGGGGCAGAGAGGGAGAGGGAGACAGAATCCAAAGCAGACTCCAGGTCTGAGCTGTCAGCACAGAGCCTGACGCGGGGCTCAAACTCATCAACTATGAGATCACGACCTGAGCTGAAGTCAGACACTTAACCAACTGAGCCACCCAGGCACCTCACTAGTATCTTTTATACATATTTCTGTTCATATCAGGTACAGAGCTCTTCAAAACTGAAAGTTGGCCTCTCAGAATGGCCTCTGACCACCTGCTCACTAACAAACATTTGGGAGTGATGGAGTCAGTTGTTGGGTAAATTTCCTATATCGGGGCAACAGAAAATTGGACTTAGCAACAGAAGGCATCAGAGAGAAGAATTAAGATTGTCTAGTGAGAAAGGCCTTAATGGAAACATCTTTTAAATCCTGTTTCAGAGACCATTCTCTCACTTTCCAGCACTAAAATTTTGTGCATTCTGCAAGGCATAGCTCAAATTATACTTCCTGAAGGAAACCTCAAATCCTTCTTTATTAGCATAATCATTGTCACCCTCCTCTGTACTGTCTTATCAAACATTTGCCGTTTGCGTCATAGAAACCTGCAGCAACGTTGTTTTAGTGGTTTATGGGTCTGATCTACTCACTGGATCATAAAGGCACTCTCCTCCTGCAATGTCTTCACAGAGAAGAAACTCAGTAAGTGTTTGTTAAACTGATCGGAAGTATCAAAGCTGCTGTTTGAATGTGGCCAAACTCAAGAGCTGAAAGGATCTTGATCCATAACATCAAAGGTGCTTCCATCTGAACTTTGAACTCGCCTCATGATTGGAATTTCTGTAGTTATGAGAGAAGAGCATCTGTGTATGTGAGTGTGCACATACGTGCTGTTTGTGCGCGTGTTGTTTTTTTTTTTCTAAAATTATGAATTATTCTACTGCAATATTAAGCATTAAGCAGGTTGTCTATAAACTTTTTTGTTTTAAGTAAATTTTATAGGAGATAAAATCACTGTCTTTGCTCAGCACATTTCTGGAGTGGAATTTTTCTTAAGAGTTTGCCTTCAGGGGCACCTGGGTGGCTCTGTTGGTTAAGAATCCAATTTTGGCTCAGGTCCTGATCTCACAGTTCATGAGATCAAGCCCCAGGGCGTGCTCTGTGCTTACAGTGCAGAGCCTGTTTGGGAATCTCCCTCTCTTTCTGCCCCTCCTCTGCTCACTCTTCAAGAAAAAAAAATTTTTTTTAATCTTTATTTTTGAGAGAGAGAGAGACAGAGACAGAGTGTGAGTGGGGAAGGGTCAGGGAGAGAGGAAGACACAGAATCTGAAACAGGCTCCAGGCTCTGAGCTGTCAGCACATAGCCCAACGCAGGGCTCAAACTCACAAACCGTGAGATCATGCATGACCTGAGCCGAAGTCATACGCTTAACCAACTGAGCCACCCAGGCATCCCGCCTTTGCTCACTCTTGCTCTCTCTCTCTCTCCATAAATAAACCTAAAAAAATATATATAAAATAATTTTTCTTCAGAATTTACTGTGGAAGAAAATTGTTGATCTCATTAGTTATAGTTGCAGGACACGCTTCTTAATCCTGAACCTCTATTCTCTCTTCTTCTCCCTTTCTCTATCCTAATTTTTTATGTTAAGGTCTGTCATTTTGTCTTTATTCTCAACTGACTAAAACAAACAAACATACAAACATCCACTTAGAGAAAGGGTATAAGTGGTAGGCTTAGGAAAGCCTCTGTAACACATATAAGGCATGGGATAGTAATTTGAGTGTTAACATTTATGGGCCATTTATAATGCATTGAGGACCTTGATAAGTGCTTTACATGAATTAACTTGTTTGTTTCTATGGTCCAAACCATTTCATGTGCATGTCATTATTTTATACAGTGAAATACATGAGAAGTTAAGTGACTTGCCCAAAGTCATACACTTAGTTAAGTGGTTAAACAGGGATTCAGACTCTCTCAGGTTGATCGCAGGTCCTTAGCTCACTCTAATTTAGATGATATCAGGATAACTGGGAGACTAGTCAGCTTTTCTGTTCCTTCTCATTTGTACTCAGCACTGTTAGAGTACTCCTTATCTTGTATCCTCAGACCTTGCTATTCAGGACAATCTCCATACCCATTGTTATCAGTGATTTTCACCTTTCTTTCAACCATATAGGATGCAGATTCTATGCTATGCTCACAATTTGACTATTGGGCAATTAATACTGATTATGAATAAGACTAAGGGGCCAAAATGTCTACTAGATCCTGTACTCCCCAGTGTGCAGGGTCATGTGATGAAGATGATAAGGCATCCATATCAAGAAATGGAAAGGATCTTGGAAAAAAGGTAACAGTCCCAGTGCAAAATAATTTATACTGCCTCTCCCTATAATATTCCTTCTATATTCTTTAAAAAATGTTTCAGAGGCACCTGAGTGGCTCAGTCTGTTAAGCCTCTGACTCTTGATTTCAGCTCAGGTCATGATGTCACAGTTCCTGAGTTCGAGCCCCACAATGGGCTCTGTGATGATAGCATAGAGCCTGCTTGGGATTCCCTGTCTTCCTCTCTCTCTGCCTCTCCCCACTCATGTTCTCTCTTTCTCTCTCTCTCTCAAAAGTAAAATAAAAATAACATTTAAAAAAATTAAAATGTTTCAGTGATTCTGGTATTAGGTTGAGAGATAACAGAAAGTGGAAACAGAATATAATTTTTTTTTGAGGAAATGAATTTCTTGGAACCTATATAAATCTTGGTACACCATTAAGACAGGTCTAAATCATGATGTTTCCAGTATCCTGAGAAATTTGATGAGGAAAATAAAAGCTATTCAATTATGTGATTTGTATCATTGTTTAAGTAACTTAATGCCACAATGGGTTATGATAATTAAAGAGAAGGGAGCTCCTGGGCATAAGAGGATGCCATGTATATCACACAGTTAAATTATCTACCCTAAGCTTCAGTATTTCCTATAGAACACTCCTTATGGTCATCCAGATTTTACTAAAAAAAACCCACAAAACCTCCCCAAACAACCAATTTATCTGTCCACGGTTTAGACTTTTAGAATGGTTTTCTCTCTTCAATCAAAATATATATATCCCAGGGGTGTCTGGGTGGCTCAGTTGTTTAAGTGTCTGAATCTTGGTTTCAGCTCAGGTCATGATCTTATGGCTTTGTAGGTTTGAGACCTGCATCAGGCTCTGCGCTGACAGTGCAGAGCCTGCTTGGGATTCTCTCTCTCACTTCTCTCTCTCTCTCTGCCCCTCCCAGTCATGCTGTCTCTGTCTCTCTCAAAATAAATAAACTTTAAAAAAAAAAAGAATGTATGGAATTGAAAAGATTCCCACTTTAAAAAAACAAGCAAAATCAAAACAAAATATATATCCCAGTCTTAAAGCCATACAAAAATAAATACAATTATTTTTTCTTTTGAAATATCTTTAGATTATTTTAATGACAGCTACTCATATGTCCTCTCTGGAATTTTCTTTGTTTGAAATAACCATATGCAGCCCATTTAAGTAGTTTCTATAAGCCTTATTTTTTATTTTTTTCATCCATTAATCAAATATTTACTGAGCATCTAGTACATGCTAGATACTGTTCTGGGGGCTTTAATACAGAGAAAATTAAGATAGATGAGCTTCTGATTTCATAAAGGTTGTATTCGTTAGGGGTGATAGAAAATAATCACATATACACATGTGTACAAATATACATATACAAGACCATTTTAGACAGGATAGAAATAGACAATATACAAAATATAAAACATAGTATTGGCATAGAGATTGCTAGTACAGTGAGATTAGGTGTGTGTATATAAGAGGGAATAATTTTGGATAAGTGTTCCTCTTTAGAAAAATAATATGATATTAGCTTTAAATATTTGATACATGGAAATAAATCTAGGGTGAGTACATGTATGTAAGGTTTAAGGAGAATATTGTATGAAACTATTTAAGAGTAAAACCAGGTCAGACTAGGAAGAACTTTATCATAAATTTTAAGAAATCTAATGTAGGTGCAGTTGCAGCCATTGGAGGGTCTCGAGTAGGGGAAATATATAATTTGATCCATTGTTAAAAGACAAACAAAAAACAAAACCCAAGTTTCCAGGAAGATAACAGACCATGGTGGAACACAAAAATGAAAGCAGGAAGAAAGACAATTTGGGGCCAATTACAATGGTTAGGAAAGAGATGATGGAAATTTAGGGTAGTAATAGGGAAGATGATAAAAAATAGATAAATTCAAGATATAGTTGCAAATAGAGCCAACAGGACTTGATGATGAATTGTGAGTGAGGGTGGACGAGGACAGGAATAATAATGATTTCTGAAATTTTGACCTGACCAGTTTGGGGGAGAGGGTGTGACTCTGGCATTTACTGAGATACAGAGAAAGGGAACATTCAGTAATGGGGTGTGTGATATCACATCGCTATAATGTACACCTGAAACTAATGGAAAATTATGTCAATTATACTTCAATAATGAAACAAAATGGGTTGTGGATGGAGGAATCAAAAGTGCTCTTTAGAACTTTGCTAATTTTGAGAAACTAACCAGATATCCTAACTAACCAGGAGATAGCTACTATGCAGGTAAACCATTAGAAATGGGACTGAAACTGTGAAATGGGGAGTCAGAAACATGTCAGATGCTCATGAAGTCATGGAGCTGATTTAAATCATCAATAAGGCATGTATAGAGAGTAAACATGACTGAAGGCAACCAAGATTTAGAGGACATCCATGGAAAGAGAGATAAGCCAAGAAGACAGACCGAGCAGCAAATGATACAGGAGAAACCGTGATTGTGTTAGGACGACCAAGGGAAGAGAGAATATAAAGCAGCATCAGTCAACCTTGCTGAATATTTGTGACAAGTGAAATAAAATGAGAACAAAGTATTGAATACAGCATTTGGCAAAATGAAGGTCACCGGTGTTCATAAGAAGAATACTTTCCTATGAAGTCATGAGAGAAATGTCAGATACCAGTGAGTAGAAGAGAGAACAGAAGGTGATATATCATTAGTAATATATCTTTTTCAGGAAGTTATCACTTGGATAAAGTTGTACTATCAAGGAAGAAATAGAAATGTAAACCAGCTTGGTTGGAACATATGATCACAGACATTGTCATTTGCTTTTAGTGGTAAATTTTTAAACATAACTTGATCAATAGAAAGGGGAAAACATGTTGATATAAAAGGAAATGTAACTGATGGGATAAAGCTTCTGAAAAAACCAGGTTATGCAGAAGTTTAGGAACCAATAGCAGATTTGGCCTTAGAAGCAGGGTCAACTTCCTCACTATAATATAAGCATTTTCATCATCATTATCAATGTTGGATATTTTCTTAATATCATAAAGTATTTCAATTTTTTGCTAAATATTAAGTGAATTACATATATATTTATATATATAAATTTTAAGCATAATCATAGATTTTTAAAGCACTATCTAGTTTTTTTTTTTTAACGTTTATTTATTTTTGAGACAGAGAGAGACAGAGCATGAATGGGGGAGGGGCAGAGAGAGAGGGAGACATATAATCGGAAGCAGGCTCCAGGCTCTGAGCTGTCATCCCAGAGCCCGACGCGAGGCTCGAACTCATGGACAGCGAGATTGTGACCTGAGCTGAAGTCGGACGCTTAGCCGACTGAGCCACCCAGGCGCCCCAAGCACTATCTAGTTTTAAGGTGATCTCATATATCTATTTAAACATTTTTTAAATGGATTTTTAAGTTTTTAAGACTACATAAAAAAATATTCATTTTGGACTGATTTTAATATGTAGAAATTATGACTGAAAATCATCTCAGAGAAACAGAGTTTAGATTATTATTGTTATTTGGTGGTGATTATTGTTTTTTTCCAAAATCAAGGCAATTCAAAGAAATGTTTTGTAAATTCCCTTTTCTATAACAATATGCACAAAGGTAATAATTGATGGGCATAGTTTCTTGATTAGGCATTTGATGGTCAGTTAATGCATTTTCTTTCTACTTAATCCAAATTTATTTACTCATTTTATTATTATCCAGTAACAGGGATACATTTGTTGTTCATTTCCTTCTGGTAGTTGACAATGGTCAAAGGTGAAATGCTGGAATTGATATTTATCAATGCACACTGGTCATGTCATTGCCTAACCTAGTATGTGACTAAACATAAGCAAGTATGAATGAAAAGAACAGAGGGGGCGCCTGGGTGGCGCAGTCGGTTAAGCGTCCGACTTCAGGCCAGGTCACGATCTCGCGGTCCGGGAGTTCGAGCCCCGCGTCAGGCTCTGGGCTGATGGCTCAGAGCCTGGAGCCTGTTTCCGATTCTGTCTCCCTCTCTCTCTGCCCCTCCCCCGTTCATGCTCTGTCTCTCTCTGTCCCCAAAATAAATAAACGTTGAAAAAAAAAATTTAAAAAAAAGAAAAGAACAGAGAACAAACACACCCAAGGCTTAGAGTTCTGGCCATGCCTTAACACCAATGGCGCATAATGCTTTTGCTCTTTATATTTGCTACAGGGATGTGTCATAGGAAGAGTAAGGAAACACAATACAGAAAATGTTTTTGCGACAGAGTAGTTTTAGATGAGTGCTTTCTACAGGACAGGGTTTTCTCATATTAAACCTCTGAGGTCAGCAAGTATAGCCTCCCACTTAGAAACTACAACTTTATCAACCTACTTATAGAAAATTTATGATTTTGCACAAAGAGAGAAAGAAAGGACAAAGAAGAAGAGAAGGATGAGTACAGGGAAACAGGAAAAAAACAAAAAACAAACAAACAAAAAACACACAAGGCCAAGGCCAAAGTTGTTTCTATGCACTTATGGCAGACAATCCCAAATTTCATTTCAAACCAGAGGAAGAGAAAGCAATAGTCTTATGCCAATGATTCATAAGCAGGATAGGACTAATACATATATTTTATAGGTACAGATATATAGATTTATATAGTATGTTTCAAGAGAACACATCACAAATTAAAGCAAAAATACATCTTGTTCCAGTATCATTGAAAGCTTACCCTAGTCAGTCAACTGAAGGGCCAGTACTCATTCCGAGTGTTAGCTGAGTTTGTTAGCTGGTTAACAGAAAACTTGTAGAAGTTTCTTGAAGTTGACTGTACGTATTCCTCATTTTTATTTATTTTTATTGCTTACTTTTATATGAATTACTTGGGAACATTTAAGTTAGAAATTATAGAGATTGACACAACTGTCACCTAAAATAAGAAAAATCATATTTCTGTTACCTACAGAACGTTTAAGGGCCTGCAATTTGTGGTTGGTTTGAAGCTTTCACACTCATCAGGGACTTAGTTATAAGTTTAAAGGACTAAGTGTTTAAATATGAGTAGACTTATAGAACGCTCCTGTACTCAACCCATTCACATGTTTCATTGTTTATATAAAAATTTTATGCTGAGATTTAAATATTCCCAAGTTATTAGTACAGACATCTGTTAGAATTAGTTGACTACTACAGAAACTATGATTAACTCATCTTCCTTCTATCTTTTGCTCTGTGATTCTCAACATGCAGTTTCCATCTGAAAGTCAAAATGACTACTGGAAATCCAGCTAATCACATATTATAGAATACCAGCAAATAGAATCTTATCTGAAAAGGAAGGTGCACAGTCTCTTATTTAAGCACTCTACCTGGGAAGTTAATGCAAAAATTCCACATATATTCTAATGGCTAGAACATAGTTCTGTTGTCACAACTCGTGAATTTGGGCAGCTGGAAAATAAACTTTTATTCCAGATTTCTAGGTACTCACATGAAACTTTGAAGAAAGGAGGAGAGAATGGATACCAGGGAACTACCAGAATTTTCTGCTACAAAATCACTTATATGTTCATATTTATTTACAGGCATATAGAAAAATACAGTTAGCCAAACACATATTACTAAGAAAAAAAAGGAACATGGGTATAGGCAGACAATTAACATTTGCTGCTACAAAATCATATGTGATATGTGTATGTATGTGTGTATACATACTTATATAAGTGTATGTATATATGTATATATACATGTATGCATATATACATGTGTATATACATATATGTACATATATGTGTGTGTGTGTGTAATTATTTATGTCTCACTAATGTTTCTGGTACTATTCTAAGTTTGTTTGTTTGTTTTAATTTAATCCTAAAACACGTTGATGTTGCAGATGAGGAAACTGAGGATTTGAAAATCTAAGAATTTGCTGAAAATCTTGCAGTTTGGCTTTGACTGACTGTATAATTTGTATTCTTCATTAAGATAGATGCATGGGTAGATGGATGGATGGATGGAATTTGAATAGATTGATGATGATTGGAGATACATGGATGCCTACTTACATAGATAGATAAAGTATACACTTTAGTATTTTTTTCATTTCCCAGGACTACTGTAACAAAGTACTAAAAATTGAGTAGCATAAAATATCAAAAATTTATTCTCTGATAGTTCTAGAGGCTGGAAGTCCAAAATCAAGGTGTTGGTAGTATTGGTTCCTTCTGGAGGGCACTGAAGGGGATTTTCTTCCGTTTTCTCTCCTGACTTCTAGTGATTTCTGGCAATCCTTCTTTTAATTTTTGGCACTTCTGGGCTTCTAAATGCATCACTCCAATCTTTGCCTCCATTGTCACATGGAGTTCTTCCCAGTATTTCTGTCTACTCTGTGTCCAAATTTCCCTCTTCTTTTTTTTTTTTAATTTTTTTTTCCAACGTTTATTTATTTTTAGGACAGAGAGAGACAGAGCATGAACGGGGAAGGGGCAGAGAGAGAGGGAGACACAGAATCGGAAACAGGCTCCAGGCTCTGAGCTGTCAGCCCAGAGCCTGACGCGGGGCTCGAACTCACGGACCGCGAGATCGTGACCTGGCTGAAGTCGGACGCTTAACCGACTGCGCCACCCAGGCGCCCCCAAATTTCCCTCTTGTTATAAGGACATTAGCCGTTGGATTAGAGCCCCATCTAATTCAATATAATCTCACCTTAACCTGACTATATCTACAGAGACCCTCTTTCCAAATAAGGTCACATTTACAAATACTGGGAGTTAGGACTTCAATATACCTTTTTGGTGAACACAAGGGAACTTATAATGGAACTCTATTTCAGTAGGCTTAAATTGACTTTCAACAAAAACTAACACTGATTATTCACAGTGATTTTTTTTCTTATTTATGTATTTATTTTTAATTTTTTTAAATTTACATCCAAATTAATTAGCATATAGTGCAACAATGATTTCAGAAGTAGATTCCTTAGTGCCCCTTACCCATTTAGCCCATCCCCCTTCCCACAATCCCTCCATGTAACCCTCAGTTTGTTCTCCATATTTATGAGTCTCTTCTGTTTTGCCCCCTCCCTGTTTTTATATTATTTTTGCTTCCCTTCCCTTGTGTTCATCTGTTCTGTGTCTTAAAGTTCTCATATGAGTGAAGTCATATGATATTTGTCTTTCTCTGCCTGACTAATTTCACATAACATAATACCCTCCAGTTCCTCCACATAATTGCAAATGGCAAGGTTTCCTTCTTTTTGATTGCTGAGTAATACTCCAGTGTGTGTGTGTGTGTGTGTGTGTGTGTGTGTGTGTGTGTGTATATATATGTATATATACCACATCTTCTTTATCCATTCATTCACCAATGGAAATTTGGGGTCTTTCCATACTTTGGCTATTGTTGATAGTGCTGCTATAAACATTGGGGTGCATGTGTCCCTTTGAAAGAGCACACCTGTATCCCTTGGATAAGTAGTAGTGCAATTGCTGGGTCATAGGGTGGTTCTATTTTTAGTTTTTTGAGGAATCTCCATACTGTTTTCCAGAGTGGCTGCACCAGCTTGCATTCCCATATTCACAGTGATATTTTATCTCAAATAATTGAGTTGCTTTCCTAAAATTCCAAAAGAAGAATATCCTCAGGATCTGTTTAGCTAGAAAAGTCTGAACTCAAGTGAATTTGATTACACATGCAGATTTCCCTATTTTGGGGCCTAAGGAATAGCTACTTACTCCTGTCTTATAATGTGAAATCACCTATAAAAGGGAGAATACTATAACATTTGAATAGTTGGGAAACAAAAATCCCTATCTAGATCTATTAATAACTACTTAACCATCTCTAATTTGGTTCTTTGCAAAATAAGCTAATATATACTTGTATCTTAAAACAGTTGAGTGAGAAATGGATGAATTATAAGTTATTAGATCTAAATCAAAAGCTAAATCATAGTTGCAGGAACAATCAATGTAGGCACTATACCTATCAAGAAAAGATCAACTGAAAAAGTCCTAAAACAATTAGAAAAATCATTTACTAATAATGGTATTAATTATTTCAGTCTTTAAAGCTCAATTCAAAGCCAAACTCAAACAAGTTCCAGTAGATGACCATACCCTGGAATGTAGAGATTGATATAATTTAAGCTAAAGTTAAAGATGTATCATAAGATGTATATCATAAGATATGCAGTTCTTTGGATAGAGAAAGAGAAACATTACAGAATGTAATGTTGAAATTCATTGTGAAGGATGAGTAGATAATGATATATATTTTTTAAAAAGATTTAAGCAAGGTTTGTCTGTCATTTGTATGTAGGATGAAGCAGATGGGAGAGACAAGTTAGAACGTCTATGAAACTCTTTCATTTGTCTTTGAGTGAGGTGATGAAAGTGTGGATTAGGATGTTGACAATGAAAATAAAGTGAAAAGAACTTGGATAAGGGATATCTTAAAGGAAAACTGCATAGAATTTGGTGACTAATGGATCTTAAAAAGAAGGATTGGGATGAGTCGCATATCATTTAAATTTTGGAGACTGAATGACTAGCTTGAATCCAGACTAAGAAATAAGAGTTTTTCATTCAATGTAGCTAAAATGTCACAAGCTGGGACTAAAGTAATTTACAATATGTTGTCTCCCTATCCACTAGCATTTGGAAGAAATCAGGAAAATGTCAATTCAATCTGTTTTTCTTCTGTCTTCAGGTATCCAAACAAAACTTACAACATACTGCTATGCTCCTTCTATTACTCCTTTCAATTTTTCTCTGGTCTAGTCGATCCTCTCTAATGGAATGTTGAGACAAATGTGATGTGCCAATTGCCTCTCATAGACATTTGTGTCACCGATCCCATCGTACTTTCATATCATGTTTTCCCCCAGTTCAATATTTTAAACTATCTGGAAGATTAATGAAGAAAGTTTATGCAAAAGAAATTATATAATGAGCAGGGATATGATACATGAAAGAAAATGTACACAAAATCTGCTTTGCACCTTGCAGCTTAATCACCAACGGAGACTGTATAAATTTCACAGTTAATTTCTGTTCATGCCGTTACAATTTTTTTATTTAGTTAAATTGACTTTAAAAGATTGCAATGCTTTTAGGGGCGCCTGGGTGGCGCAGTCGGTTAAGCGTCCGACTTCAGCCAGGTCACGATCTCGCGGTCCGTGAGTTCGAGCCCGGCGTCGGGCTCTGGGCTGATGGCTCAGAGCCTGGAGCCTATTTCCGATTCTGTGTCTCCCTCTCTCTCTGCCCCTCGCCCGTTCATGCTCTGTCTCTCTCTGTCCCAAAAATAAATAAACGTTGAAAAAAAAATTATAAAAAGATTGCAATGCTTTTAAATTATGCAAAAGACATTGTTTTAAAAGTCATAGATCTTATTTCAAGGGCTTTTAAATTTATTCTCTAAGACCTATTTGAGAGTCACATGGGCAATTATTAGAGGAAGTTTGCCTAGTAAATTCCTGTATGTTGCATAAAACTTGTATATCAAACTTGATATATTAAAGAGGATGCTTTTCCTAGGAATATCTTAACAAATATGGAACATATAACTTGTATAGAGTAGATACTTTTTGGGTTGTTCCATGTTTCAGTGTTCATGGTTTCAATGAGCTTATGCAGCACTTTAAAATTATTTCTAAAAGCTTAGGACATCTTGATATGCTCAAGTAAATGGTATGATTAGTTTTTATAGTTTTACAAAAATGTTGAAAGTAAAAATAAATAATATTTTCTATAAAAGTATTATCAAATCTCTTACGGAAAGAGATTTAGTAGTTTGATCAAAGACTTAGTTTTGAAGACTGGAGATAGATTTAAGGTAATCAAATATTAGAATCAAATGTTAGATAGTCTTTCAGATAAAGTAAAGAGATTAATTAATTATATTTACTTGGAACTTATACTAACCTGTGGAAAGAGTCAGGTTTCACTGTTGAAACAAAGTTTTAGATTAAAATGCCTTCACATCTCACCAAAGGGACAGCACTCATAAGGATTCATAACAGGTCAGCTTTGTCCATATTTTAAAGTAAATATTATGCAGAGTTCATTTATTTTCAACTATAAAGCAGTAAGACTATTTTGTACGGCTTTCTTATGTAGTGTTTTCTTGTATTTATTTGAAACATATGTCATACACAGGCTAATTTATATACTGCTATATTTTAATACTGATACCCTAACAAAATGGACTGTGAGGAATTTGGGACTGATTATTCTTGACTTTGACAGCACATCAAATGCAAGAATTCTTTCTAAGTCAATGAAGAGTTGCTTGAAGCAAAAATCAAAAAAATGTTAATGCCTGATTGATTATCTCACCTAGATCCATGAATGTTTTGAAAAACAACTTGCTTTTTAGTAATAGCATAGAGATGGTATATCAAACAAACAGGTAGCCATCTGATACTATTTCATGGAAAATGATAAAGTAGTCATCATATACAAATGAGGTTTGTTCACAAATAATTATTTCTAGATACCTATACATTCTTATTACCCAAAGTCTATGTGAGGATTATGGGTATAAAAACTCTCTGTGTGTATGTATATGTAAATGTATGTGTCTGTGTATGTATGCATGTGTCTATCTAGAAAGCTGCCTTGAAAGTTTAAGACCTTACTTGAAGAATGGCTTTGAGCACATTGTGAATTTCTAATGATAAAGAACAGATGGGATTGATTGCTAACTCAGTGTGAAACAGGAGGAAAATGCCTGCAGATATTCAGGCCTGGTATGGAACAGCTATTCCAGCCCCAGTAGCCAGGGCTTATCAGGGTGAAAGAACCAGACTGATGAACACAAGGCAAAGTTTGTGCAAAAGAAGTGAAATCAGCCTAGTAATTACTTGATTACTGAAAGGAAAATATCACTTCTGAAGGGAGATGTTTTAAATGAACTGAAAAATAGAGACATACTGGTCTCAGTAGGCTTCAATTAAAAAGTTGCAGGATTTGTTTTACTGGCACCAGGAGATGCCCAGTAGTAATTTATGTTCTGGGAGGCCTTTCATACACAAAGTCAGTGCCTCTTTTATTTTTAGACCCCCTAAGGCTCCTAAGGAAAGAAATATGCCAGTCAGATGGCAAGTCGGAATCAAACATCCACATAATCCAGAGAGGGAAAAATTATTTAAATACCTACGAATATGTCAAATAGGCTGCTTGGAAATCTTACTCTATTTCTTCTTAATATCTGAGGAAGATAAAAGAAGAGACAAATTATTGTGACATAATAAAGGCGAGAAAGATCTTAATTATCATCTGAGGATGGTTAGAAGAATGGACTCTTGACTCATTTGGTGTAACATTTTTATAATACTTCAGGTGCTTAGAAATGCATGGTGTGTATAAGCCATTATTCAGTTAATGAGATGCTAAACCGCAATTTGCGTTGAAATTGTCCAGTGTTGCTTTTCATTAAAGAGATAATGACTCAGAAGATATTTTAGGTGTTGCTACAAGCTGCTGTTTTCATTCCATTTTTATTTGGCAAATTGGGTCACATTGTATTACAAGAAGATAATCTGACTTATAATATACCCATGTTACCTGATTTTGCAACACAGAAATGATGAAATGTGATAGCCCTTTTGCACCTGGCATGCAATCTCAGCATAATGCTATGCTGAAGCAAGTCAGCAGACCTTTATGCAATAACCTAAATTTTGCTTTAAGGCACTTTTGTGTATATTAAACTGTGCTCTTGAAGGGAAAACATCTGCAGCAGTTCAGTATGCTAAAGTAGACAACATCACAAAAGTCTGATGGGTTAGAGCTCTTATATTTCTCCTCAATTTGTTGGCATTGCAAATTAGCTGAGGGTGTGCTCTCCATAGAACTCATTAGATCGAGAGAGGAAGCACCTGGCGGCCACGGATGTGCTAATGCTAAATCCAGAAGTAATAGACTTTCTTTGGAAGCATATGTAACCAAGGCTTCAGGGCAATTTTCTAAGCTGCCAGGACTCTTGATACAGGGTCTAGATCTCTCAATCTTCCTTTCAGAACAAAGTGTGAGACTCTCATGGAGAAAAGGCAATTCATAAATGTTTTACTAGGATCATAATTCTCATCACAGATGAAGGTATGGCAAAATCAGTCAACTCTTACTTTCTTGGTACTGAAAACTGCTTCTCAGGAATGTTTTGTCTCTGTCTCTAGGCAGAAGTTGGCCAATTTTTCTGTAAAGGATCGGAGAGTAAATATTTTCAGCTTTGTGGACTAAACTATTCATCTTTGCCCTTGCAGTGTGAAAGCAGCCATAGACAATATCTAAATGAATGAGTGTAATTATGTCGCAATAAAACTTTATTTACAAAAACAGGCAGTGGGCCAGACTTGACCCACAGGTTACAGTTTGTTTACCCCTTTTCTAAGCCATGGAAGTGTTCATGGCTTGACCTGTTAACCCTATTTCTAGGTATGTATATTAAGGAAGATATTTACAGTTTTAAAAACATTTCCACCCTAGTGTTGTTCATTGCAATATTATCCATAATGGGCAAAATTTGTAATTGCCTTAATGCTCAACAATAAAGAGTCAAGCTTATTAAATAGAGGTAATATTATGCAACTGTCCAAACGTTATTTTGAAAAATATATAATAATACCTAAATATCTATATTTTAAATAAGTGAAATAAAGTGAAAAATTCAAGCTACAAAAATGTGAACACTTAAGAACAGAAATTAAATATGAACACACATACTCAAAACATTTTAAAAACTCAGAATGTGAATGAAAGTTCAATTATTCAAAATCCATACATATAAGACAGGAAAATCACTGGGATATATCTGTACCTTAATTCAGCAGTCTCATATTGGGCATTTCTTATGTGAAAGGTCACTGTGTTAGGCATTGGGGTGGCAGAAGTAAATGATAGCCTTCCACTTAAAGACAATTACAGACCAACAATGGAATATGACAGAAAAGATGAAATTATAACACGTCCTTCAGTGGATAATGAGGGAGAAGATTCTAAGGGAAGGTCAGGAGAAGAACTTGCCATAAAGGAAGTTAGTAGTTTAGTACCGCAGGACCTGTTAGGTGGGGAGGAGCCATAAGAGACCGGGTGGGAGAGAACTTGGCATGACACACTAAGGAGTTCAGACTTTATCCAGAAGGCAAAATGGACAGGGGGAGTGAGCTGTATTGAAGGAATTAAAATTCAACGTCAAATAATCTCTTTAAAAACAAACTTTTGATGATAATATAAGGGATCTACTAAATAAAGCAAGGACAACAGATAGGAAACAACTATAGGAAATACCACAAGAAAGTGGTGCTGGAGAACTGGTTAAATCCTGGATCCTTCTCTTACTAAGTACATGACCTGCAGCAAGTCTATTAGCCATTCTGTCTCCTTCCCCTCATTTGTAAAGTTGATATATTGATACCTTCCTTAATGTAGCTAAAACCATTAGCACAGTTTATTTTTAAAGAATAAACATATGCTTTATTACTGATTGTAATAATATAGGTTAGAAATATTAGAGTTTGAATAAAACACCTAATAAAATCAGCTTGAGAATAGTGAAGAAAAAGTATACATATGTTTAGGAAGCTCCTGGATAGAAGGAAAAGCGGGCATCAAAATTAACCTTCTGGGGAATTATGCCATTAATCTGATTTGGAATTGTATGAAAAGGAGCCAATTTTGGAGATAGATACTTAATAATTTAGCTTATGTTGGAAAATTATTAAAATAACTGAGGTATAAAAACATTGGAGTCTGACTCAGTACTGATGTGCAAATATGAAAACATATGACTCCATTGGAGTATACAGAATATACATAATTCTCTCCCGGCCTAGGCTTACAGGTTTGGGAAAACTTGAAGTGAAGAAGAAAGATGTAAATATATGTATGAGAGAGTGTAAATATATGTAAATATATGACTGAGAGAGTGCAGTAAAGATCTGATATGCCATTGTTTGTATGTGTTTGGACAGAATTTTGGACAGAATTTTCTAATCATCCATTAGCATGTGAAATCCATCTTGGCAGGGAAAATACAGCTCTTGTGGATGAAAAACTCTTTAATATTTTCTAAGGAGTTCAAAGCCAGTGGAAATCCAAGGAAATAAATTTCTAATAATAGGCTTAATTTTATCCTAATTTGTTTGAATCAATACTATTGATTGGCAATGCTAGTTTTCTCCCAGCTTTCAATTCTGTTCCCATTAGCAGATGTTGCTTTGAGCAGAGATGGCTTGTCAGCACAGCTGCAGCCCCTCCTATTTACTTCTTCTTTCTATATAATCTGGAATCCCTGTCAATGTTCTTTACCATTGTGCACTTTTTTTTTCCCTTTCGATGTATAATTTCTCCATAAATAACGTGCTAATTTCATGTTCTTGTCTATGATGTGGTAGCATGTCAAAGAGGCTTTTTAATCTGTAAACAAATTACGTCTATTGCTTTACCCCTGTCAAGAACTCATTGACTCTCTTGCTTGATGGAAGTTAATTGGTTTGTTAAGCCTGACACTCATCTTTCTTTTCATCAATCCATGCTAAATTTTTTTCCATACCATTCTATAGTTGCTTAAGTGTTGTCTCACGTTGTCTTTCACAATCATTAATCCAATGTATTTCTTCACTAGAGTTACATTTCTCCTTTCAAGGGCTTAATGTCTACTGAGGTCTGTCCATAAGAAGACAATATTTGGCTGAATTTTTCTCAATTTGATATTTATTTTTATTTTAACAAATGAAGTTGCATGTGTTCTGAGTTTGTTAACTTAACAGTTGTTAAGAAAGAGGAGCACACAGTGCCAGAAGATGAATCACAGTTCAACATGAGACCATAAGAGAAATTGAGATAGAGAAGTTTATCACTCACACATCCTGGAGAAAATACATGGCATGCCTCCAGGGGCAATATGAGGAGGTCAAGGTAGAGTGCAAAAAGAGACCTATACATAGGATCTGGGGCACCTGCCTTTACTTAAGTCTCTGGGTGTGTTGCTTTGGGGTTCTTGGACTGAAACCAGATTGGTCAACTCAAACCCAAAGAAGCAGGGTTTTGATTAGATTCCATAGGAATCTAATCTAAGCACAAGGGGAAGACCTTGGAGGGGTGGGGGAGTGGCAGGTGGGAAGACAATTGGTCACAGTTGGGCAGTTGGGGAAGTCATATCAAGAATTTGCATTTGCTTGTGACTCTAAGGTGTATGCTGCATGAAGGACTAGAGTTAGTTTAAGGTCCCTGCAGGCCACTTGGCCAAATTGGATCCTGAGGTTGCAGTACCATGAAGTAACTTAGCTAACCTCTTGACCACCCAAATAGAAAGAATATTATTCAAGACAGTGGTCTCTGTCAAATATCTAATCACAAATTAATAAAGTTCATATGAAATTAAAAAGTATAATCAGTGGGGCACCTGGGTGGCTCAGTCGGTTGAGTGTCTGACTTCATCTCAGGTCATGATCTTGCATAGGAGTTCGAGCCCCATGTCGGGCTCTGTGCTGACAGCTCAGTCTGGAGCCTGCTTCAGATTCTGTGCCTTCTTCTCTTTCCCTACCCCTCTCCCACTTGTGCTGTCTCTCTCTCTCAAAAATAAATAAATACACTTTAAAAATTTTTTTTAATAAAAAAAGTATAATCAGTACCTCTACCTCTCTGTGAGGAGAGAGATAAGACAGGAAGGTTCTGGAAAAGCCAATTTTGACTTTTATCTCCCCATAAGTCACAACAATATCATATTAAATCATGCTGTTTGACAGTGACATCCATTCAACAACAGATCTATGAGAATGTCCTACAGTGATCAATTAAGGGAAAAATGTGACTTCTAGATATATATTCTCTTAGATATTTTAAATACTAAAATTATACTTTCTGGACACTATAATTATTATTAGACTCTCATTTTAACTTAGTGAAATAGGATGCAGTATACCATTAATTCAAAAACATGACATTATGAAGTGATCAAATGTTGAGAAGCTGTATTAAGCTTTCTATCTAGTGTGAATTATACCTATAAAATGATATTGTGGTCATTTAGAACCAGCAAGCAGCCCTAAATAGCATAGAACAAGTAATAAATTATGGCTGAAATGGGTAATTCTGAACAATGAAGTAAAATAGAACAATAAAATATGTATTTAATGATTGACAGGAAATCAATGAAGAATAGACTTGGCCATTTGGCAGCATACCAAAGAATTATAAATTTAATAGAAATAGTACAATGTTAATTCTATTCATTTCACACATTATCTGTAATTTATTTAATCATTTTGATTCAGCATCTATTTCATACAAAACACTATGCTAGTTACTGGGCAGGAGAAGTAATATTTTCTCCACTTTTAAGGAGAGGCAGGAATGTGCACAAATAACATGCAGGTATTGACAAAGAACAGAAGGATGAGAGAGACCTGAATGTAGTCTATGTTCAAGAAGTAGATGTGGTTTGTCTCAAGATGTCAAAATAGAGTATAGACATTATAATTTGAAGGGGTTTCATTTTTTATTGTAATTCCAGTATAGTTAACATACAGAATTATAGTAGGTTAAGCTGTACAATACAGTGATTCAACAGTTCTAGATATTACTCCGTGCTCATCAAGATAAGTGTACTCTTGGGGCGCCTGGGTGGCTCAGTCAGTTAAGCATGCGACTTCAGCTCAGGTCATGATCTTTGTTTGTGAGTTCGAGCCCCGCATTGGGCTCTGTGCTGACAGCTGAGAGCCTGGAGTCTGCTTTGGATTCTGTCTCCTTCTCTCTCCGCCCCTCCCCTCTTGTGCTCTCTCTGTCTCTCAAAAATAAATAAATGAAAAAAAAATGTTAAAAAAAAAAAGATAAGTGTCCTCTTAGTTCCCTTCACCTATTTCATCCATCTCCCCCCACCCCCCCCTCCACCTCACCTCTGGTAACCATTCATCTGTTCTCTATAGTTAAAAGTCTGTTTTTTTGGTTTGTCTCTTTTTTTGCTTTGTTTTGTTTCCTAAATTCCACATACGAGTGAAATCGCATGGCATTTACTTTTACATTTTAATCCAACAAAAGAATTTCAGGTAGAATATCTCCTCAAATCTGAAACCAAAACACAATCAGATCCTGTAACTTTTTACTTATTACTGACTTGTAAACTATTGCCTAGACCCCCAAATTCTATCATGGATAGTTTCAAATGTCATTTTAACACAAAAATTAATAAAACAAACAAAAAATATCAATGAAAATTAATACAGAGAAAAATAGATACCTTCAAAAGAGAAAGCAAAAGAAAAAATACATACACATATAGTCTTTATTAATACTTCCTTATTTTAAGAAATCAGTCATAGACACAAGAATAAGGAAATAGTGACAGACATCATGCATAACACATTTTAGTATTCTGGTATGCATTGTCATAAATTATATTGAGAAAAATCAAAGAGAATAAATCAGTATTTATACCTTTGATGCCAGAGCATTATTAATTTTTCAACAAACCTTAGAATAATTTTATTAGAATAGTATATGATACATAATAATCTTAGAATGACTATTATCAATATATTTCTTATTTATTCATACAACAAACAATTTTTTTAGTGTATATTAATGCCAGAAACTTTTCTGGGCATTGGGAGTAACTTAGTCCACAGTATTACTAATTTAATGGGAAAATAATAGATGATGACAAAAATAAAAGAGGGAATTTGGAAGCAGAATGGTGGCTTGGAATGAAAAGGAGACAGTAAATAAGCTAGATAGAAATATTACCTTGAAGGAAAATTATTAAATATAGATGAGTTAAATATATATATATATATATATAATATAATATAAAATATATATATATATATATATATATATATATATATATCATAGATACATGTCATAGTATGTGATATATACTGATATCAGTAAACTCCGAAGTAGTCATACAAATAGCCTGATGAAGATCTGGAACTTTTCCCATACAAGAATGAGCCACCTATAATTGTGAAAAAATTTAGTCTGACTAGAAATAGACATGTGGGAGTGGTAACGGCTCTTTAGAACACAAACATGTCCAGAACTGAGAAGTTATGGTTCTGACTCTGACAAGCAAACCTTATAAGTTTCAGATATGGTGGCGGGTGGCAGGGAAAGTTCATTTGTTGATTTATCTCCCAAATCCCCTTACAAATTCTAAAAACATTGTAACAGTATTGTTTCAACAAGTCTTCTAGGGATGTCTTTTAGACTCATCCAAGAACAGTTTTATGGGAGAAGTTTAGCCCTTAGGAGCTACTGAATTGCCTGGATTGGTAACATTTCAGGAATGTTACTAGATTGAATATGGATATATTGATTAAAGTGCAGGACTTCTGTTTAAGCATCATAAGGGTTTGTAAAAACATTATCCAGTCTGTCTGGCTGAGGTTAGTCTATCCTGTTGGCAAACTCCCTTTGAGTGCATCGACCCCACCTACTTAAAAGTGAAAGACAAAGAGAAAATACAAGATAAATGATTACTTAATCTAAGAGATGTACCAGTGAAAACAGACGGCTAGGGTAAAAACAACAACAAAAATCTACCCAGATAAAACTGGAATCGGGTAAAATGTTCTTCCTAAATTGAAAATAACCTGCTCTGAATGACAAATCTGGAGGCCACAAAATGCATCTTAAAGTGAAATTACCCAATATTGAAGTCCTACACCAGAAACCACAAAACACATAGTCAACAATCTGATTAGTTTTCACTCTCAGCTGGGCAATTATTGAGAGTAAAAGGTAAATAACCCACCTCATTCACAAAAGTAACCAAGTCAGGAGATGATCCTGTGTATGGAATTTGTCTGTGAGTTAAACTCCTCCCACCCCCACTGCTGGACTGGCCATGTAGAGTTGAAAAAGTCTTCAGGTCATGTGTAGCCTCAGCCCTTCCCACCATCTTAAAATTAGTGTATGCACTGTGGCATACTTTTCTGTCTTCTAATCCCACAACTGCTTCCTGGGTGACAACAACTAAGTAACAGGACAAGCTGCCTAGAACACTTTAGTTATCTAAGTCCCCAGACTGGGGAGATATTGGTAGGGGCTGAGGCTTCCTCCAAGTCTCAGTAAAGGATTACTAGAACAGATGAATCAAAATGAACATATAACAATATGGTTTATTAACCATGCTGATCTGATCAGAATCAGCAAGGAAAACAACTCATTAACTCATATGCAGCACCCAGAAATTCTCAAATAAGCATATTTTCATTTACACATTAATGAAAACTCAAAAAGCACTCTTTCTTTAGCCTTTTTTTTGTAAAAGTTCCATTCCTGGACTTCTGGGATGGCCTGTGTCACATATTAAGGTTGGTCTCTATCACTTCTCTCTATCTCTGTCTCTCTCTCAATGTGGTCCACACCAGCTCTTCCATGGTGTCAAAGGGGTATCTAATTTTGAGTCCAAATTATACTTCAAGTCTATGACTTTATAGCTCCATGTCTTTACGATATGGAGAGTTCTATAACCCACCTTTATCTTTCCTACACACTGTATCCTTGGTAATAACTCGTGTACAGTTTGGTGTACAACTTTGGTGCAGGTGTGTACAAAATATATTATCATCTGTGATCAAAATCGCACGCTCAGAAACTATTGATTGCTTTTCAGTGTATCTCACAGTCAGCACACAGCAAATGGTGTTAAACTAATCTCAGTGTTTCTCCAGTGTCATTGCATTTTGTCCTGTTTCAGTTTCAAAGTTTTCCTCACATGACTAAATGTACATTTTCTAATATACTAATATATTTTCTTGTGAATTTTACTTTTCATTCTAGCTAAACAAATAGGGGCTAACTTCAAGAATGGTCCTTCTAGTCTCTTAAAAAAAAAAAAAAAGAAAAAAGAAAAATCTTCAAATTTCCCCAGTTCCCCAGATGAACTTTCCTTGATGGTTATTTGTCAAGAATATTGTTAAATTTTCTTTTCTTAGAGGGATTTAGAGATAATTAAAGATTTCTGAGGCCCTTAAAAGTGGCAATTCCTAAAATGTTATAATTATTTGGATTCTTAAAATATATGTGAATACATGCAAAATCAAGTTAGTTTCATAATGATTTTAACCAGTTGTATTGGGAAACTTTTCAACCAATTGCATTGATGTCACATAGAAATCCAAGTGATGAAAATAAGATTCTAAACAAATAAAAAAATAATAAAAATCAATTCCTAAATAAAATTTTTAATCAGTTCTTTCTGAACATCCATTTTTTTAAAAATAAACTTATTGTCATAGAACAGTTTTAAATGTATAGTAGAATTGCTACAATATTTAAGAGTTCCCATATACCCCACACTGAATTCCAGATTATTAACATATACAGTAGCATGATATATTTGTTACAATATTGACACTTTATTAACAAAAACCCATACTTCGGGTTTCTGTAGTTTTTACTAAATATCCTTTTGTTGTTGTTGTTGTTGTTGTTTCAGGATCCCATTTAATTTTCAAGTGTCCTTAAGTTCTCCTTGGCTATGTGTGACAAATGATCTTTATTTTTTACTAACATCTAATTTTCTTCTTAATTACTTTCAAAATGCCTCCCAAAAATGTTACTTATAAATATTATTGATTACTTCAAGTGTTTAGTTTCAAGTTTATCCAGAGAATAAACTAACCCACCAATTGAGAGATACAGTATTGCATATTCCATTTCTAAAAATAGTCTTCTTTCCTCCTTTCCTTCTTTTTTCTTTTTCTCTTCTCCATCTCTCTTTTCTTCCTGTTTTCATTTTCTTTCTTTCTTTCTTTCTTTCTTTCTTTCTTTCTTTCCTCTTTCTTTCTTTCTAAAATGTTTATTGACTGCCACCTGGTACATGGGCACTATTATGGGAATTTATCCAACAAGAAACCACTAGAAAACTTAACTTTGTAGGCCTTATATTTTAGTGACTAGAGACAATATGTAAAAAATAAGCATAGTAATTAAATTACACAGCACTTTAGAAAGTAACAGATACCATGAAAGGAAGTAAAATAGTTCAGGGTAAGGAAGATTGGAAGGGAAGTAGTGGTCAAGGTCATCCTCAATGGGCTTTTGAGGGAAGAGCTAAAGGAAATCGAGGAGTGAACCACGTAGCCGTTTGGTGAAAGAGCATTCTGTACAGAGGCAAGCAAGAACCAGGGCAAAGGCTTTGAGGCAAGAGCTGCTTGGAGTATGTGAGAAATAGATAAGAATTCTGGCACAGGTAGCTGTAGCAAAGTGAGGAAGGAAAAGGATAATGGGCAACACCGTCAGCAAGATCACAGAGGTCCAAATCTCGTGAATCCTTAAAGGACATTGTAAGGATTATAGCTTTAACTCTGAGAAGTATTGAGTAAATTTAGAGAGGTTGAGGAGAGCTCTTCCATAATCCATGGTAAAGCAGAATTATTCTTCCTGTTGTGCTGGGAATATACTATAGGAAGCAAGAGTGGAAGCCAGAGGATTGTCAGAGTCAATAGTAATAACCCATGCAAGAGATGGTGGTGCTGTGGAGCTAGTTGTAGGAGTAGTAGACATGTTTGGGCATGGTCTAGTTCTGGAGGTATTTGAAGGCAGAGCCAAAGCAATCTTCTAATAAATTAGATGTGAGGTACAGAGAAAAGTAAGAGGATTCTAAGGACATGAGTCTAAACAACTGTAGGACAAAATTGTCATTAATATGACAAAGACTAAAATGGAGCAGTTTTGTGGAGGTTGGGGGCAGAGTTAGGAGTTCAATTTTAGACATGTTGAATATGAGATATCCTTTAGACAGCCAACTAGAGATATTGAGTATGCAGTTGAATATAGAAGTTTGGAGTTCAGGGCAGAGTTCCAAAATGTATATATAAACGTGGTGCCATTAGCACACAATCATATTTAAAGCCACAAGATTGCATGAGGTGCTCCAAAGGAATATGTGTTTAATAGGAATGAGTCACTGTACCGAGGCCTGGGACCTTCAAGAACAAACAGTTTGGAAGACAGAAAGAGTTGATAGTCAGCCAAGAGAAAAATCCAGAGGAGTGGTGTCCTACAAAGCAAGTAAAGGAACAAAGGGCTTTGGGAAGGGGTTATGATCAACATCAACAGAAGCTATCGACAATTTTGAATTGAAGTATTAAAAATTGTAGTGAGATCATTCTATAGTCCCTGTAAAAGTTAATTAATGTAGAGGGAAAAGAGTGTGTTTGGGATTCAGACTTACATAAATGCAAATCCTCTCTGTCACCCAGGGTGTTCCTTGGGCAAGTTGCATACCTTCTTCATCCTGCAGATTCCTGAGAAAAGAACATCCTCTGGTCTTCCCCTGAAGTTGTTTGTCAGTTTGCTTTATATTTTCAGGCTATAAGCAATGAAAATATTTTTCAATAGGTATTCATTTTTTGAAGGCGTTTAATTTTAGCTTTGACTAAATAAGCCTGCATATTTTTCTCCAATAACAGTAGAATCCTATTTATGAATTGGGGTAATCTTTAAAAAGCTAGACGATTGGCCCCTTTTTGTCCCTGGCCTGGCCTATGTATATACTAATTAATTATACCTTGGCTACAGATTACTACAGGGGTTATGGAAAAGCAGATGGTCTATGAATGCTAAGATGTACATCTTTGTCTTTGTAACTATAACAGGTGGTTTTAAAATTTAGTACTTCTACCTAACTATATGAAAGAGGTAAGATTATGGAAAGGCATGGCTAAAAAAATTGGCGACCTAGGGCTATATTTACAAGATGACCTTATTTTCAATTAGAAAATGATACAATACTTTTATGACTGACAGCTCCAGGGTACATGACTTGTGATTTTTAGCAATGAAGACAACCATAAACATAGCAAACATGGGGAGGGATAACTTGGGAGGCAGGAACTCAAAATAAATGTTTTAATTGTTTGAAGTCAATCATTACTGCTAGATTATCAGTTATGATTTCAGTTATATGGCCATATAAAACATTACCACTCACAAATTTTCCTCAAACTCAGCAAAATGTAGAATCTGTCCTAAAAGCAAGCCCACACCACTCAAGGTTTTAAATAAGCAATTTTCTAATGAGGAAATGACCTTCTTTACCCTTAGTGATAACATAGATTTGGGGTCAGAAGAATAAATGTCTTACATGGAGAGAAGAGTGATACCTATCAAACAGAAACTGAAGTTGAGTAACAAATAGGTTAGTGTGGTATTGGTAGCAAAACAGAGATAAATATCTTGGCCCAGGTCAATGGTTAGCATTTCATTCAGTACAGGGAGCCACTAGAATAGTAGCTAAGGCCACTCAAACAGTGGGGCTTCATATGTTTTGTTCTGCAAAAGAACACTAATAGAACTTGAGGAAATTAGTCAGCCATAATTGCACCCCACTTAGAAGAGGAACTTAAGATGTTGGAGCCTCAGTGATTCCAGTGATAGGTCCTCAGGTTTAATTGTTCTTTCCTATGCTTCTAATCAGGGATGTTAGGAAAACCCATGTTATGTTAGTATGAGCATTTGTATCAGCATCTCACTTTTTCTGCTGTGAGTCTTCTGAAGAAATCACAAAAATCATGAAGCCAATTACTTGTTTCTCTATTTTTAAATAAGACTGGCTAAATCATTTCAGACAAAATGTAAATGTATTCTAAAAAGAACCCTAAGTAAACAATTCCATCCTGGGCAACTATGACATCATATAATAGAAACTCAATAAATATTGAATGATGAACTGAACACATTCATAACTAACAAAATTCAACATCAAGAAATGTTTCCTCATTGCTATGTTAGTCTCTCTGATTTTATTTTCTCTTACTATGATCTCAGTAAATGTAGAGAATAGCTAGCCATCAATCTCTGTATACTATCTGTTCTGTACATGAAGACTGTTATAAAATTTCTTTCATGATCCTCAAACCTACTCAGCCTTCTCTTCTATAGGCTAAATAATTCATTTCCCTTTTTTGTATTTTAGTATTGTCTGAGTTTCTTGAATTAGCCAAAAGGAAAAGGTGCAGGGGATTTTGAACCCAATATTCCTTAAGTATGTTAAGAGTAATGAGAAAACAGCAGTGGTGTGTGGAGATGCCTCTACTAATACATGATAACCAACAGAAATTTTCAAAGAAATTGCCTACATCTGAATAATGTTATAAGTTGAGTCTTCTATAAGACACAGAAGAAAAGATGCTCAATGAGGGAGAATAAAAGGTTTGTGCTTAGTCTATATTCTTTAAATACATATGCCCCAGTTCCACAGTTCCAGAACTCCTAAAATCTTAGGCTCCCATCCAATACCTGCTAATGTGTACACTCTATAAAATGACAAATGCCTTGGAGTCTTTTTGTACTAGTAGATTCTTCTCTGAATACTAGAGAAAAGAAAAAATGGTTCATAAATTTCTGATGTCCTCAGAGAAAAAGAATCTTGAATTCTACTCAGAAAAGTTAAATATATAGAATGCAAGCTATTTATCAGCCTGACATGCACGTTCAAAGGAGCAAGACATGAGAAGTTTTAAGTTATGAAGAAAAGTTTTGCTACTGAGTTTTGCCCAACATTCTGGTATTGTATAATACAAGGGGAGGGCATCCTGAGATGGTTTATGTCATGAAGCAGTGGATTCAAGGGAAGTTAAATGTCTTTTCCTCCAAGAGACTGAGAAGAAACTGCTGATGTCGCAGATCTGGTTCCAGAGTGGATACTGAAGATTGGACAGCTACAACTTGACCTCTGTTTTCATGAGGGTGGCACCATCGCATAAGAACTCTTGTTAGTCCTCAAATACTAAGGTTTAAACTTGTCGTGGGATTACTTTACTTCTAAATATTTTACTTGAATCAAATGTAATAGAAATAGCAATCTCATATCCCTTTCAGACATAAAAAAAATTTCTTGCCTTAACATTTGGAAAGATTTCCCAGGAGACTTGTCATCGTTACTATGAAATGCAAATAATATAACTTAGTCATTTACCTCAACTTAAGTCCTTAATGATACCCCATCGACTCAAAAGGCCTGTATACAACTCAATTTTAATTTTTGTCTTAATTTCCAGTATGATTCAAAGGGTCATACTTAACCAAGGTTTTGAGGAAAGGGGGTTCTCAAATTTTACAATATTGTCATTAGTGAGAGATTGAATGGATAACTGGTTTCCTGCAAAGCCTGTTTTCCCTAGGGAAGGTACTCACGCTAGTTAATCAACTGGAAAACAAGACACCTAGGGTTATCTCTTTACCACCCTATTTGCCCCATCAATAATGTACAGGCTGTCATTAAGAAGTCATTCCTCCCTTATGGGCTGAATTTTGAGAGGTGCATCATGTAGGAAAAAAATAGGAGTTATAGTGAGAAGACTATGGGTCACACTGTAATCTCAGATACATGCTGTGCTATTCTGCAGACAGTGTATCAAGATATGTTCCAAGGCACGCACAAGTGCATATAAAAATATATAGGCTGAGACCACCAAACTCATTTCATTAGGACCTTTCAAGGTTAACATTATAATCATGCTTCAGGGTATAAACTGATCACCAGCTGAGCTCTGGAAGACATTTCTTCTATGGAAAGACTATCCCCAGTGGGTTAGTTGCAGAGCAAGAACATTTTACCTTTCGCAGATATTTCTGTAGCTGTACCAAAATGTCTTTCTTATCTTTTTCTTTATCTTGCCAATTAAAGCTCAAATCATCAAGCACTACTGGTTTTAAATAATTCCAGTCTGAGGCTTTCCTTTTTCTTTTCCTTTTTTCTGTTGTTTCCCACATTTCCAATTAGTAATGTATATTTTCTTGGTTTATTTGTTTTATTTGCTAACAAATTTACATGAGAACTATGTATTAGAATTCATTATAATCATCTCACAATGGAAATTTCATTTAACTAAGGACACCATAAGTACTGTCAGTAGTTATATTAGAATGTAACAGTTTCTATTTCCCAGAATGGTGTGTGATGTTTAGCACCGACTCCTGGATCCCGCATTAGGGTGGTAGATTTCTGATGGTTCTGATCATTCACCTGTTCAACAGCATAAAAGACACAGATGTGATCCCCATCATCAGCTCCTGCAGCACAGTGCTGGCATTGAAATCTTCTGTGGAGTAATACCTTCCAAACATTGAACTCCCGTCCATTACAGGAGTATTCCCACATAAGGAGGTGAGAAAACACAAGTTTGGGCTCCAAATACAACCATACGGTAGAGAGAAAGAATATGAACATTAGCATGCCATGCTGTTGTTCTTTCAGTAGGATTTACCTAGAATTTCTTGTTCATCACTTGCTCCTTTTAGTGGGTGTCCTCTTTCATTTCAGTCTAGAACCTGGAGATTATTAGATACATTAAAAACAAATGAATAATATCCAGCAGTGGTTTCTGATCTGCCAGTAATGCTATGACTGAGAAGTCACAGCCCTTATGTTTTCTTTTTAATTATATACGGGATGTTATCTATATCCCCACAACCTGCTTTTGTATGTCACCCAGCTTGAAAAATCACCTACAGCTGCATAGTTAATGACTTAGCAGCAGAGCCTATCTGCTGAGGCAGTAAAGCATTGACCCAGAGTGCCTGGGTTCAAAACCCACCTTCACCACCTAATTAGGTGATTAGTTAACTTTTCTTTGCTTCAGTTCCCATCCCCCCACCTGCCACACTTGGGGTTACCCACAAGGTCAGTGTAAGGATTACATGAGTTCATTCAGAACAGTGCCTGGCATACAGTATATACTCAGTAAGAGTTTATTGAATAAATAAATGTAAAGTGTAAAGGTGTACACGTGGCCTATAGTAAATACTCATTTATTTTGTACTTTTTAAAATTTTTACCTTATATTAGAAATCTTGGGTTTATTTGGAGATAGAACCAAGCAAAAGCTGCCATTCTTGACAAAGGCTGTGTTGGGCAGTGCATATCAGAAATCCTAGAATTTCAGAGTGGTTTGAAGGCTCCTTTAGGGGGAGAATGTCAAATTGCTTAAAACTAATTTACTTAAAATCAATTGGCATAATAATCAATTTGCCTAAGGACACATTCATCTAAAATGTTCATTTATCAAATATACAACTTTTCTATGTTGTACCAACATAGTGTTAGCTCAGAGGTGTTTTTATAAACTCTCATAGTAACTGTTTGCCTACTTCTGAGGGTTTCCAAACATTCCAAGACATTTCACTCAATTAAGACAAAATGCTTAAAGTTTTATAAAATAGGTTAAAAAATACACAGTATCTTAAAAATCATTAGAGTGGCATCTTCTTATATGTGCAATGCTGTATCTATGACAGATTTTTATTAGGAATATGATTATTAGGCTAATGGGTGCTTTGGGGGCTTAGACATTAGGAGAATTAATTTTAGGTGAACAGACTTCAGATCCCTTAAAGGGTCGGAATGTGAGAGCAGTAGCACT
This sequence comes from Herpailurus yagouaroundi, assembly GCF_014898765.1. NCBI lineage: Eukaryota > Metazoa > Chordata > Mammalia > Carnivora > Felidae > Herpailurus > Herpailurus yagouaroundi. Next base: position 86,725,340 of record NW_024412376.1, on the reverse strand, counting down.
GGTTTGTGCCCTTGTCATTTTCGTGACTTATCTCTGTGACTAGCTTCAGCTCTGTCTTGACCTGCTCCCACATCTAGCCTGACAGCATTCAACTTTAGATCCATGACAAATTTCCAGACTTAGAGCCTGCTTGCCCACCTTGGTTGACCCTATGACAAAGTAGCAAATCTATATTCTGCACAGACTTGATGTGGCTACAGAAATCTATTTTGCCCTGTCTATGAACTCACAATGGTACATACAATGTAATATAACAGCTTTTCATTTTACTTGTTTTGATAATATATATGTTACAGCATCCATCTTCTCTGATAATAGGTATTCAGTTCTCATTAAGAAAATGGGAAAAGATAGTTAAGAGGCAGAGGTATGGGGAGTTTGCCTAAGAAAAGAAAAGTATGAAAGAATATTCAAAAGGTATGAGGAAACATACAGTTTGCACACAAAGGGATCCTGAGATGTGTGTGAACTCACAGTACCTCTTATCAAGGCAGCCAACATACTAGACCTTTCTCTGAAATCAGTTTTGCTTTTCATTGATTCCAGCTCTTATGTGGAAGACTCCATTCTCTACCATTGCTACTTCGTAAAACTCTTCTCCAATTGCACAAGGACTACAAAGGCAAATAATTTATGTTTTGACGACGATTTTTAATTTTTTTCTGAACCCCAAGTTTGGTATAGAACATGCTAGGTTCCCAGAGTTTGTTTAAAGTTCTGTCTGCCTGTTTCATGATGTGAGTGTGTCCGTCACATCATGTAGTAACTAGTAGCGTGGAAACTGACATCTGCCAACCAGTAATGGTGGTCATACCTCACTGCTGCTCCAACTGCTCACAGTCCGGTTCAGCCTGCCACCCTGAGCTCCAGCCAGCTGTCAGGACTGTCACAGCTGCCATCTTATTTACTGCCATAAGCTTTCTTGGCATTGTAGACCCAGACACTGCTGAGACGGCGCCTGTCATTGGCTGTAAAAGGCACAGAGACGAAAGACTCTGAGGAACCCTGGGAAGGTGCAACATGTTCAAACCACCTGACAGTGGAACCACTCAGCACTGAGGTCTCTAAGGTTGTTCTTTGTTGACTGATAAGATAGGACAAGGCACAGTAGGCCCTCCAGAACTCCTATTCAGAGCTGTTTTAATTGAATGTGTCACTGACAAGGGACAATCACTTGGGCTATGGCATCTATTCCAAATGAAACAATTGTTTTAAAGTAATTGGTTGACAAGAAGCCTGGCAGCCATTTAGGATAAAAGGCACGCATTTGTACAAGAAGAGACAGAAAACATGCTCCCTGTAATGGCCACAAATAAGCTTTTGAACTTTTCCCTTTACTTCTCATGAAATGAGTCCTTTCAAGACCTCTGTTTGAATAACTGTTGAACAAGTTTAGGGATACCACTCTGCTTTCCATGTTTTTTACAAACATAAGAGACTCATTCTCAGCTTGTTTGAATTATCTAGCCACAGCAATTTGCAGTGGATTTAATAGGGAAACAAAGTGCAGAGGGTTGGTTTGTCTCTGAACTTTTTTCAGATCTCACTGTTAACAAGTCCTGGTACAGGGCTGCAATTATACAATGTAAGACAGAAGGCCAATTACACCAGCTAGTTAGCACAGATTGGGACACATTTTCCCCAATATATACATGGTTTCTTAGGAGGGCAACTCGATCTTCAAAAGCCGAAAGTATCTAAGCAAGTAGCATTTAGCCACATAACACACCTGTACAACCACAGAATATATAGCACATTAGAAAGAGAAAAATTATATGCTCTAACCCTCAGTCACTTCATATACTCTAGACAAGATCATGTCCCATTATAATGATAAAGAAATCCGGCACTGTATAATATTTTACAAAAGATTTCACATATCTCATTTGAGGCTCACAGTATTTGAAGCAGGAATTGTCTTTAACTATTTTATATATAGGAGGATAAAGCCCACCTATATGACCATGGAGTAGAGATTAAAGCGAAAGCAGTATTTTTAACTCCAAGTCATCAATGAATGACTGTCTCCAACCCTCTTCTATTTCTGCTATACTGAATATGTCCTTCCTGTGAAATCATATCTAGTCTAAATTTTTAAGTAAAATATGAAAATAAGAGAGAGAGAATTATCCTTTCTCTAATACCTTCTTTTGTGAACTGGAGTTTCCACTATGAGTCACCAAGCACAAAAAGCCACTATAGTGGTTAAACATGCATGTTCTTAGTAATATTTTATAGGCTTGAAACCCAGCTCTTGACATCTATAGTTGTATGAACTTGGGAAATTTACATACTTCTTTATGTCTCAGTTTCTTCATCTCTAAAAAGAGGATTCATTCTTACATTCATCCAGCTAGTATTACACACTCACAGTATGTGGCACAGTATTCTCAGGCCCCAGGAATATAATCGGGAACAAGCCAAAGAAGATAGTTAATAAATAGATAGTAGATACACTCACAGCAATAGCTGTCATGAAGAAAGAGAAAGTTGGGTAGAGGAGAGAAAGTGATGGTAGAATAGGGGACAAGGTGCTATTTTACATAGAATGATCAGGGAAGGCATCTCTTAGGAGATGGCATTTGAATGGAGATCTGTCTGTGGGAGGGAATCCTGTGAAGAGAACTGCAGGAAGAGAGGGGAACAAGTACACAAGCTTAGAGCAGGAATGTGCCTGTGTGTGTTCATGGAAGAGTGAAGAGTATGCCAAAAGCAGAATGAGAGAAGTGGAGGAAACTGGTAGGCAGTAGGTCAAGGAGGTAACCAGTGGTCACTCAGGTAGGGCATGCTGGCCTTTTAAAAGATTTCTGATTTAGATCTAAATGTGATGGGAATCAATTGGTACCTCTGAGGCATGGACAATATCATTGCAACTACTTTTGGAAGAATAGTCTGTAGGGAAACAAGGGAAGAACAGAGAAACCATTTAGGAAGCAGTTTCAAATAATCTGGAGAGAGATGATCACATCTTGAGCAAGGGCTGTTGCCATCACTCATGGTGGTGAGTGACTGTATTCTTTACTGCTGAATTGGATGGAGGGTGGAAGGGTAAGATTAATCGAGGGCGATGGCATCCAGTCTAAGCTAGTAGGTGAGAGGTGGCCCCAACTACTGAGCTGGGACCATCAGGGGTAAACAAGTTTTAGGAGAATTAAACACACCCTTAGGTGTGTTTAATTCCCTTAGGGGAGTTAAATCAAAGGTTTAATGTGACAATGAAAGAATTCAGTACAAAGCCTGGTCTATAATATGCCCCAATAAACATTAGGTTTTGTTACGATTATTATCATGATCATTATTATTATTAGTCAAGTCCTATAAATCTCATTTCCTTAATAGCTCTCAGATGCATACTTACCTATCTCTACTCACTGTTGTGTCTTGGTTCAATCCCTCATTTTCTTGTACTTGGATTCTTGTAAGAGCCACCTGAATTTCCCAGTCTAAATTAGACTATATTTAATCTATTTTCTTCGTGGCAGGAAGAATGGTCTTTTGAATATGTAAATCGGATCATGTTTCTTCCTAGCTTAAACATTTCAGAGGCTCTCTGTGGCCCTACAAGGAAGCTGTGATTCCTTAATGATCTGGTCCTTGATTACTTCTCAGTACTATCCTCCTGTTTTTTTCAGGATCCGATAATATCAAAATGCCTGTGGTTCCCTAACATTATAGGTATTTGATACCTTTGTCCACGTCATTTAATTTGCCTGGAATACCCATTTAGTCTCGATATAGGTTGCAAAAAAAATTATTCTTCTGTTTAAATCTTGCTTTGGAATCATCTTTTCCTTTGAAGCATTTTACAAACTCTCCCTGTGAGTGGTCCCTTCACAGTGCCCCCTGTCTTTACATAGTTCTGTTACTATAAATAACATACAGAGGACTTTAACATGTATGCGTCTAGTTCTCTCTCCTAGACAATTGCAAAATCCTTGACGGTAAGGATATGCCTTCTCTACCTTTGAGTGAATACATGTGTACAGTTACTGACACACATGTCCATCTTGATTTTATACCATAGCTTAAATGGTTTGTGAAAAGAGGATCTCTCTTCATCACTCCTGGGTTCTAGATGCCAGAGACCAAGAGTGGAGTCATACTATACCTCTGCACTCTATGACTTAAGATCATAGTGGCTTAAAACAGGTTTTAGAGTTTCAGCAGACTTCTTCAGTTTGCTCTGAATTTTCCAATGATGCAGTGGCTATTAACACTAGTGAGTTATGCTAAATTTGAAAATGACTATAAAAATGAAATAATAGTGACTGTGGAAATAAGACTTTTTTCCTTTGCCTCAGTAACTACTGCATTTTATCATGCCTTTTTGATAGCTAGTATATTTATCCTTTTATCTCATTACTACCTCAAACTGTTCATACGAAACTAGCCTCTTTGTAGAGATTTCAAGATCATTGCTGCCTTGGACCTTTTACATTTCTACTATTTTTAACATTCTTTCCTATTTTCTGAGACTGTGGGCCTAACATATGCAATTTATGAGTCACCTCTTCCTTGAAGTCTGTTCATTCACTCTGATTTGAATTGATAACTCCCTTCCCTGAGGTTATAACATTATCTACACAATTCCCATTGGATTCTGAATTTGCATGGTCTCGTGTTATTTTTGTATATTTCACTTATGCATTTATTTCTTCAAATAGCTTTTAATATGCTCACTTGAAAATACTGTCACATATCCCTTTCTGTATCTCTCAAAGCCCATGGTACAGTTTTGACCTCAGTACAGGTGTTCAATAATAAATGTTGAAGTGAAAAGAAAAATGTATAAAATGTGATGATCAAACCCATAATTATAATCACTCCAAGCTTACATTAATGGCCTCTTACTTGATCTCAGATAGAATGTCTTTTGAGGCTCTCAAGGCAAAAGGTAATAAACATTTTATTTGCTTTCACTTACAGCCATATCTAGGAAAATTAATTAAATTAAAACTTAAAATTTGATCATGAATAGTCTTTATTTTAAAGTCAAAAAGAGAGACTCTATTTGGGAAAGGAAAGCAAAACTCATTTCTCCTTCAATTTTATAAGAATAATAAACTCACAGGTGATGTATTAGCATGATGGAATGAGGAAGCAATTTTATCAGATCTTCCAATTTACTCTTTAAAGTAAAATGGCCCCATCTGAAAATAATTGGTTAAAAGTTTATTTCTTTAAATACTGCAAGTGCCAACATCTTGGAGGTCAAACCTCCTGAAAGCGAGGGGCCCCATGGACACAGACTATATACCATCTCTGCTCTCCAGCAACTACCAGAGAAACAAATAATTAGATTCACCAGGGGTAAGAACTTTAAAGGACCCAGTGAAATTGATGTTATCATGGTAAATCTGATACTTATTTAACTGCATTACACCTTTGTTTTTCACCATTGAAACAAGTTTTTGGAGGGAGATTTCAAAGTATTTCCATTTATCACATATTAAAGCATGAAATAAGGGAGTGTACACTTTTTATAGTACATAGTCTAAGAACAGTTTCCACTGCCCATGTCATAGCTAGTGTACAGGTTCCTCACTAGACAATTTCACCCTGGCTGAACAGACCCTCCCTCCATGACTTGTTTGTCAAAGAAACTTTAAAAATGAAAGCCTAGGACAAAGGGCATTTTAAATGAATTAAAATGGTCACAACTGTTCCAAGGAACCTGGGGAAGACATATAGCAAATTTTACTCCCCTTCATGTTATTTTTTCTTAGGATAACTATTGGCAAGTGGTCAGCCTGTCATGACAGAGTCCAATTAAAATTATATATCATTGCAAGTTTTCTTTTTTCTGAGGTCAATAATAGAGATTCTTCAGATAGCCCTTTGATATCCACTCCTGGGCATTTTAATTTCCTGACAAATCTATCATCTGAAATTTGCCATCAGGAGTAGTCAATCTCTGAGCAGTGATAAAACAGCACAAATCCTGGTACTTCTCATAGCATTGGAACAAAGAGACCATCTTTACAGATATTATTGTGGCTCTGTATTCTTATAACCTTACTTATGTCTGTGTATTAGAGTACTATAGGAATGAAATTCAGCCATGGATTTGATAAACTTATGAAAGAATGTATGAATATATGATATCTTAGACCAATATTTCCTTATCTTCCGGATCTCTCTGGTCTCTAAAATTCTCATTATGTTGTTATAAATCTGTTAAACATATTTTGGCTCTGTAAACAATAAAACTTTTATTCACGGACACAGAAAAACATAATTTCTAAAGAGTATACTGAGAATGAGTGGACATATTTTGAAGTGGAAAAATTACTAACACAGAACCAAACCACAAATTTTAACAGTTAAGAATTTACTGCCTTTGTGATACATATGTATCCAATTAAACAAAATTTAATATTTTCCCTTGGAATAAACAGAAATGCTTAGGATCCAAGGGGAACGACAGTTTGTTTGTTTGTTTTTTAACTGTTAACAACTTGTTACTTAACAAATCGAAGTGGAGGTCAGCAAATTAATTTATTAGAAAAATTAAACTGGATTAATAACAGCACTCAAAATATTTGGGGAAGCTATTGAGTTTATTTCTCAATAGTGATAAGCTGCTGTGGAAGAGATTAATGGATAGATTAGATGGCTTGAACATGAGAACTGATAAGACTTCGGCAACGTAGAGCATCATGCATACTACATGTTGAGGGCAGAATTGTGTCTTCTCAAAATTCATATGTCAAAATCCTAGTACCCAGTATCTCAAAATGTGACAGTATTTGGAGATAGGGCTTTAAAAAGCAATTAAGTCTAAATGAAACATTGTAGTAGCCCTAATCCAACCTGAGTAGTGTCCTCCTAAGGAAATTACGATACAAAGAGACACCTGGGATGTGAACACAGAGAAAAGACCATATGAGGGCACAATGAGAGGGCGACTATCTAAAAGCCAGAGAGAGAAGCCTTAGAAGAAACCAAACCTTGCAACATCTTAATCTTGGCGTTCTAGCCTCCAGAACTATAAGAAAATAAATGTCTGTTGTTTAAGCCCACCCATTCTGCGGTATTTTGTTACAGCCGCCTTAGCAAACTAATATACTAGGGAAGCCCAAGACCCATTAGAAATCACTGCAATAGCATCAAGAATGGAACTGAAAAAGTAAAAGCTTCCCCTACCCCATGTATTTACCAAAGAAGTAAGAGCACAAGAGAGCAGCAGTGCCTTGGTGGCTTAGTAGGTTAAGTGATTGACCCAATTTTGGCTCAGGTCATGATCTCACAGTTCATGAGTTCAAGCCCTCTATAGGGCTTTGCACTGACAGTGTGGAACCTCCATGGGATTCTCTCTATCCCTCTCTCCCTGTTCCTCACCCATATGCATGATTTCTCTCTCTCTCTCTCTCTCTCTCTCTCTCTCTCTCTCTCTCTCTCCCTCAAAAGAAATAAAATTAAAAATAAATTTAAAAGAGCACAGGAGAGCAAGTTTGCATTTGAAGACTTATGTCCAAGAAGCATAAGATTAGACAATGCTATATACCAAGAATTCCAAACCACATTCTGATATATAGCAATAAAGGAGGATTAGGTAATAAATGCATTCTGAAATAAGGACAGGTGGTGTTCTGTCAGGCAATTTTTACGTATAGACAAGAACTTCTGATAGGGGCTAGAGGTAAACTAAGCAGGATTTAGATATAGGGTAAGAGGATGGGCAGAAATTAGTGAAGTGCCAGATACGTTAGGCACTGATTGAGGGTTAGAGCAGGGCTGCCATCCTCAATTACCAGATAGGGTGAAATGGAGAATAGCAGAAACCAGTGTCATGTGAAGAGAGAAAAATGCTATAATCCAAAAGCTGAATGAGATTTAGCTTCTTCCACTTTACCATTCTCCGTACTAGTACACCAGATCTTTTACCTAGATGGCATAGACCAGACATGTGGTCATTGGAGCATTGATAGAGGGGTAAAGTGAGCTCATGTAGGTGTATAGATTTATGCAAGAATCTGGTTCAGTCAGAATTCTAAGTCTAGGGGAACTTGACTTAATCAGGTTAAACATTTATTCATTCATTCATCCAAATGCCAACATGTATGGAGAAACCACAATGCAGAGGCTTCTTCCTGCCATAATTGATTTAGTAACTGATGCTGAAGATGGGGGTGTTAGGGTGGATAGTTTAGAAAGGGTGGCTATACCTAAAGGTAGAACTCAAATGTAGTGAGCTATAGGGGAAGAGGCAGAGAAGGAAAGGAGTGAATTACATTCATTTAGGTAATCTACAAATCAGCAAATATTTGTTGCCCTTTTACAATGTGCCTAGTTTTACACAAGTTTCATAGAGAATTCACAAAAAAACTAATACATGATCTCAAGTTTTAAGGAACGATTCTGTTACTTAGCAAAAAAATATATTTACCTGAAAATATAAACTATGTGGCTTAGTGGAAATGAAGAGTATAAAGAGTCTTATAGATGAGCAGGGCACACAAATGTCAATGTGGATTGGGATTTTAACTGTGCTTTGTAAACAGGGAATGTAAATGGACATTGGCACCAAAGAAGAAGAAAGCATTGAAGCCAAACATCTTGAGCAAAGGTTTTGAATTAGGAGATTAGAGCAGCATATTTTTTTTTAAATAGAAAGCAAACAGATCTTACCAGAGGGAGATGATTAAAGAGCAAAGGAAATTTAAAGGCATTGGCTTCCCCAGGAAAGAGACTCTCAGATGGAGAGTGTGCAGAAAATGCATTAGGGAGTGGTCCCAGGGTCAACAGCTGTGCCATGAAAGAGAAGGAAGTAGCACTGAGCACAAGGAGAAATTGGGCTCTGAGGCTATCTCAACAAAAGCTTCAAATGACCCACGGGGAAACTCTGAAACTGGGATAGTCCTTCAGAGTTGCAGGGGGGACTGAGCATCTATAGTCTTAAACTGACCTGTCAATGGAATACAGACAGGAAGGGATGTGATCTTGGACAAACCAGTTGTTCTAGCTGAGAGCAATTGCCAGACAACCCTGACAGCTAGGGGTACTCAGCTGGCAGTTGGGAGACTCACTCTGTCTTTGTGTCCTGGAAGGAGACATGGGTAACATTCTAGTATCCATTCCAGTCCTTGTCCCTCTCAGATTTAGTTCTTTGTATGTGTTCTTGGAACAGGTCTTCCAGAACTCCAGTTTTAATGGGACAACTGTCCTAAACTCCTGATAGTCCTTCATTGCTTTTGGTTATTTAGATTGAGTCATACCCTTATTGGCTACCATCTGTCTTTCTCCTAAGGGAGACATATTCTATTAGTCATCTCCATAACTTTGTGTGTCAAGCCATCCATTTACTCCCTTCTATGCTATGACCTTGCCACTAATTACAATAATTCCGTCTACCTAGTTTGTGTTGCTTAAGTCTCCCCACCTGTATTTTATTGCTTTGAGTTCCTGATATCTCCATTGCTCTCAGAGAATGCAGTTCTCTAATGCTATAGTCTACCATCCACCTTGGCTTAATAGAGAACAGGCATCACTGAACTTCTTAGTGATACTGATTCCATTATCACCAACACATTTGTTTTTGCTTTGGTAGAATGAGCCCTCTGGGTGGTTCCAAGAAATGCAGTTATTGGTGGTATTTCAGACTTTACATAGTAAGATCTAGCATTCTCTTGACTGGAAGTTTAAATCTCTTCTCTATCTGCTATAACAGTTTTGACATTTCTACCACACTTTGTGTTGTTTATTTTTTGTTGATTTTTTTCAGCTTTTAAGATCTAGAAGTATGTTGCTGAGACCTTGTTAGGTTGTTAAATCCCACATTCCATGACAATGCACCAAAATTGATAAATTATCTAACTTTATATTCTTTCCTGCCATTGACATATCATTTTAAGAATCCAATTTCATGAGTACCTCACCTCCTAGTTCCTACGAGCATATATTGCCTAAGTTCTACATCTCCTTATAAGTATAATTATTTTTCTCCATTTGCAGGCATAGCACTTCCCTAATCTGATTATATTGGGACTCAGTGCTAATTATTATCTTTGTGTCCAGGAATGAAAGAGGGGGGATTTGAAGGGGCTGGTGGGGATGTTCATATCTTCTTACAGGTGGAGGCCTGTGCATCACCCTTAAGCAAGAGAAAGCAACAGCCCTTAATAAGGAAAAGCGAGCCACCCTCACAGGCTTAGAGAATTCAAGAATATTTGGTGATTCAATATTTGAATGCTGCAACACTGGCATCCCACCCCATGACTCAGGGCCCAGATCTTTGGACAGGATACATGACTAGGTTTGGCATGTAACTCTCTTAGGAGCTTATTATTAAATTCTAGACCTAGTCTGAATATTTCTCAAGCTTGAAGAAGTGAGAGCCTCTTTATATTCTAATAGGAGGACTCCTGACTTCCACTCATAGTTCTAAATACCAGTTAATTCTCCCAGCCTTTTATTATCTTTTTCCAAAGCATCAATTATACCTAGCAATACACATCCAATTCCATTGTCCTGTAGTTATTATTTCCTCATTGTTCTCAAACACCTGATACGCCAGCCCTATTAATGCAGTCTCTTCCACAGTCATATCATCCCAGTTTGCCACCAGTAGAAGTTTTAAGGATTACATTTGATCCTTTATACCAGCAGCTATATGCTCCACCTGCTACCAGTAATGGAGTCCCCAGTGCCAGAGAGCTGGAGGATAAAAGCTCCAGGTTGTTATCTTAGCATCTACTTTCTTAAGGCTGCTCATGGAACCAATTCCTGCAGGTTGGGCTCTTCCGGAAGCAGAGTTTGAGGTGGAGATTAGCATGAAAAAATTTGTTAGGGAGTGTTCTTGAGATTAAGACCTGTACAAGGAAAGGAAGGAAGCAGGATTGAGGGAGGGAGAAGTTATATTGTCATACAGTCCACAATAGACTCCACTGACCCCTAAGGGAACTCTGAAGCTGGGAGTTTAGATTTAGCCTTCTTGTGGCAAGAGGGCCAGATCTCCATACTTACTCACATATCAGCCATTAAGTGTGGTCTGCTTCTGAGAAAGGAACTTGACCTGGGTTAAAGAAGCTCCTTCTATCTGAAGGCAATTTCTGGAGATGTGGTAATGAGGGATTTAAGCCTGCATCACTCCTAGTATCTGGAAAAATGTGTCTTTAAGTTTTAAAGAGGTATCTGGGCAGTGTATTAGAACATCCATTAATGAGAAACTCTGAAAAAAATGTAATATTTTATATATTCATTTTATATAAAATTCCCTTCCTTCCATACCACCATTTGCTTTGTATAATGACATAATTTGTTCAGTGCAACTAAATCTAAGCTATCACATAAAAGGACATAGAATTTAGTGAAATTGCGAAAACACAACCCCATTTGATTTCTTAGCAGTGTATCACAGGTTACATAAGGTCAAGAGTTGACATAAATTTTTAACATGTATGATAAACTCATAATTACATAGATTGCCATCAAAATAAGCAAAAATAGCACAGAGGTTGCAATAATCAGGGTGAAAGTTGATTAGAGCTCAAAATCATAAAAATCTTTTAGAAAGAAGTATAAGAAGGGATCAAAGAAAATATTTATATAGAATAGTTCACAGTGGCGTTGTGTACCACACAGAAGTTTCAAAGAGAATAAAGTTGCAGTTTATTTTTTAGAAATGTTATCTTGCAGTAGAATACTACTTCTAATTTATCACAAAAATCATATTGGAATGCTTGTTATAAGGTATCTGGTCTTATTCCAAACCCATCATATTCTCTTAAGTTGGGTGACCCCAAAAGAAAACCCTGAGAAAAGTGAATACAAATAGTGTAGTTGGAAGAAGATCCTAGGAAGCAATGGTAAGGGCATAGGGAAATGAAACAGGAAAAAAGTGATATTGAGCAGGTTACAATTGAGGATAGCTGGAATTAAGTATTGTTAGAGAATTCTGGGATCGTGCAAATAGTTACAAATAGTTATTTCACCCAAGAGGCAAGGAAGTTCAAACCCCCATTAGTCATTGGCTGAGATCTGTTTCCAGTAGTGTTAGTGCTTCATCACTTTTTATCTGTCCCACATGATCAAAGAAGAGCCCCTGGGAGGAGAGCTGCAAGTGCTTATAGTAGATGTGCCAGAATAGTGAGTCCAGATTGGATATGGATAGGTGAGGGACAGTGTTTGCCAAAGAGACTTTCCAGAAGAGGAGAATGGAATTAAGATTTTTTTAAATATCTTTTTTTAAGTTTCTTTATTTTGAGAGAGAAAGAGAGCGAGCTGAGGAGGGGCAGAGAGAAAGGGAGAGAGAATCCCAAGCAGGCTTCCTGCTGTCAGCACATAGCCTGATGCGGGGCTCAACCTCACAAAGTGTGAGGTCATGACCTGAGCCGAAACAAAAAGCTGGATGCTTAAATGACTGGGTCACCCAGGCACCCCAAAAGAGGAGAATGGGATTAATATTTTAATCAGATTGTTATGTAATTGATATGATCAAATAAGTTTGTACAATACCACTCTATGACATACTGATGGAAAGCTAGACATATGTTACAAATGACCAATATAAAGATATTACCTCCAGAGAGGGAGCCAAGATGGTGGAACAGCATGGAAGTTTTTTGTGTGTCTCACGTCCATGAAATACAGCCAAACCAACACTAAACCATCCTGCATGCCTAGAAAACTGATTTGAGGATTAACACGCAATCTGCACAACCTGAACTGCAGAATTCAGCAGGTACATGGCACGGAGAGGTGAAACTTGGGAGAGAGAAGCTGCAGAGGGCAGGGAGCTGATTTTGCATGAGAGAAAGGACATATATGGGGGTGTGGCGGGGTTAGAATATGGGAAAAGCACCCCTCCCCAAAACCAGCTGGAGAGAAAGTAAAAAATTAGAAACAGCCTCAGGGACTAAACTAAAAATGAATAAAGGAGAAAGGAGAGGGTTTAAATTCCATTAAGACTGTAAACAGGGGGAATGCAGAGTCTGCAGCTCTGCAGCTCGATACCTGGTGGTGCTCTGGTGGGAAGGGCGAATCCCCAGGAACAGAATGGGGTCAGAGAAGTTCTCAGGCCACACAGGGAAAAGTGGCTCCATTGCTGGAAGGACATTTGGTAGAGACTGTGAGGCCACCTGGTCGCAGCAGACCCCAGAGAATGGCCACACTCTCTGGTGCTGGAACAAGGTCATTAAGGCTGAAGCCTGGCGCCCTATGTGTGTTGTGATTTTCCATAATCCCTGAAATGCTGCTGCTACACTATCTCGTGAACTTTTTCTGGGGTGGGTTGGCACCTGGCCACAGTCTCTGGGCATCAGCAGCAGCACAGTCCCGCGAACTTTCCTGGGTGCGGCTTGCATTTGGCCACTGTTCAGTGAGACACTCCAAAGAGAGGTAGAACGGGTCAAAGCCACAGTCCCTCAAAAGTAAGGGGCCAGGAAAAACAGCTGCATCTGAGACAAAACTCAGGAAAGAGTTACTACCTGGGGCTTGGTCATGGACAGTGTAAAAGCGGAGAGTGGAGGACAACTGAAGACAAAGGATGGGTGTGCAATTGCTGATTGGGGAGAACAGAGTTCCACTACTAGAGACTGGGTAGCTGGGTGATGCCATTTTCACTACTCCTGCACATGCACATATGCACCTACAAGCACCACAAAAAAAAACCCCAGTAGGCTAGTAGCGCCATCTAGTGAAGAACAGAGCCATTACACTAAGCCCCACCCAACTGGGCCAACCTCACAATGCAAGAACAGAAGTCTAACCGCCTGCTTAGTTTATGGACTATAAAGCGCTTCATAGTCTGACTTCTAGGGGAAAACAAAGTAATTTCAGTCTTATTTCAATAATATTTCAGTCTGTTAGCAGGTCCACCTATTCAATTTTCTTTCTTTCTTTTGTTCTTTTTTATTTATTTTCTTTTTCTTGAATACAGAAAGAGAAAAAATTCACTTTTATTTTCAATTTTTATTAAAAATATTTTTCTTTAATTTTTTTTACTATATTTTTTACTTTTGTGTATTTTTTTCAAATTCTATTTTACTTCCATCATTTCATTTTAGTTACTTCAGTATATTCATTTTTTCAAATTTTCCAAAGATTCCTTTTTTTTTCTTTTTTTCCCCCTTTTTTCTCTAATCTATCAAGCCACTTTCAACACCCAGACCAAAACACACCTACGATCTAGTATCATTTATTTGATTCTGTGTGTGTGTGTGTGTGTTTAATTTTTTAATTTTAACATTTTTTAATTTTAATTTTTTTAATTGTAATTTTTCTACCTCATTAATTCCTTTTCTCCCTTCAAAATGACAAAACAAAGGAATTCACCCTAAAAGAAAGAGCAGGAAGAAATGACAGGCAGGGATTTAACCAACACAGCAAAATGTCTGAGCCAGAATTTAGAATCATGATAATAAGAATGCTAGCTGGAGTCAAAAATAGATTAGAATCCCTTTCTGCAGAGATAAAAAAAAAAGTAAAAAATAGTCAGAATTAAATAAAAAATGCTATAACTGAGTGGCAATCATGAATGGATGCAGCAGCGGCAAGGATGGATGAAGCAGAACAGAGAATCAGGGATATACAGGACAAACTTATGGAGAATAATGAACAAGAAAAAAAGGAGAGAGATTAAGCCAAAAGAACACGATTTAAGAATTAGAGAAATCAGTGACTCATTAAAAAGGAACAACATCAGAATCATAGGGGTCCCAGATGTGGAAGAGAGAGAAATAGGAGTAGAAGGGTTATGTGAGCAAATCATAGCGGAAAACTTTCCTAACCTGGGGAAAGACACAGACATCAAAATCCAGGAAGCACAAAGGACCCCCATTAGATTCAACAAAAACCGCTCATCAACAAGGTATATCATAGTCAAATTCACAAAATACTCAGACAAGGAGAGAATTATGAAAGCAGCAAGGGAAAAAATGTCCTTAACCTACAAGGAAAGACAGATCAGGTTTGCAGCAGACCTATCCACAGAAACTTGGCAGGCCAGAAAAGAGTGACAGGATATATTCAATGTACTGAATCGGAAAAATATGCAGCCAAAAATTCTTTCTCCATCAAGGCTGTCATTTGAAATAGAAGAAGAGATAAAAAGTTTCCCAGATAAAAAAAAAAAAAATTAAAGGAGTTTGTGACCACTAAACCAGCCCTGCAAGAAATTTTAAGGAAGACTCTCTGAGGGTAGAAAAGATGAAATGTAAATAAATAAAAAGATAGACATAAATACCAAAAGCAACAAAGATTAGAAAGGACCAGAGAACACCTCCAGAAACTCCAACTCCACAAGCAACATAATGGCAATAAATTCACACCTTTCAGTACCAACTCTAAATCTCAATGGACTCAATGCTCCAATCAAAAGACATAGGGTAACAGAATGGATAAGAAAACAAGATCCATCTATATGCTGTTTACAAGAGACCACTTTAGACCTAAAGTCACCTTCAGATTGAAACTAAGGGGATGGAGAACCATTATCATGCTAATGGTCAACAAAAGAAAGCTGGAGTAGTCATACTTATATCAGACAATCTAGGCTTTAAAATAAAGACTGTATCAAGAGATGCAGAAGGGCATTATATCATAATCAAGGGTCTATCCAAGAAGAAGACCTAACAATTGTAAACATTTATGCACCAAATGTGACAACACCCAAATATATAAATCAATTAATCACAAACATAAAGAAACTCATTGATATAATACCATAATAGTAGGAGACTTCAACACCCCACTTACAGCAATGGACACATCATCTAATCAAAAAATCAACAAGGAAACAACGACTTTGAATGACACACTGGACCAGATGGACTTAACAGATATATTCAGAACATTTCATCCTAAAGCAGTGGAATATACGTTCTTCTTCAGTGCCCATGGAACGTTCTCCAGAATAGACCACATACTGGGACACAAATCAGCCCTCAGCAAGTACAAAAATATAGAGATCATACTGTGCATGTTTTCAGACCACAACACTATGAAACTTGAAATCAACCACAGGAAAAAAATTGGAAAGGTAACAAATAATTGGAGACTGAAGAACATCCTACTAAAGAATGCATGGGCTAACCAAGAAGAGAAAGAGGAAATTAAAAAGTATATCGAAGTCAATGAAAATGATAACACCACAACCCCAAACCTCTGGGATGCAGCAAAGGTGGTCATAAGAAGAAAGTATATAGTAATCCAGGCCTTCCTAAAGAGGGAAGAAAGATCTCAGATACACAACCTAAACTTACGCCTTAAAGAGCTGGAAAAAGAACAACAAATAAGCCCCCAAACCAGCAGAAGACAGGAAATAATAAAGATTGGAGCAGAAATTTATGCTATTGAAACCAAACAACAACAACAACAACAACAACAACCACAGTAGAATAGATCAATGAAACCAGAAGCTGGTTCTTTGAAAGAATTAACAAAATTGATAAACCACTGGCCAGTTTGATCAAAAAGAAAAAGGAAAAGACACAAATAAATAAAATCAAGAATGAAAGAGACAAGATCACAACCAACACAGCAGAAATAAAAACAATAATAAGAGAATAATATGAGCAATTATATGCCAATAAAATTGGTAATCTGGAAAAAATGGACAAATTCCTAGAAACAAACCAAACCAAAACTGAAACAGGAAGAAATAGAAAATTTGAATAGACCCATAACCAGTAAGGAAATCGAATTAGTAATCGAAAATCTGCCAAAAAAACAAGAGTCCAGGGCCAGATGGCTTTCCAGGGGAATTCTCCCAAACATTTAGGGAAGAGTTAACTCCTATTCTCTTGAAGCTGTTCCAAAAAAATAGAAATGGAAGGAAAACTTCCAAACCCTTTCCATGAAGCCAGCATTACCTTGATTCCAAAACCAGACAGAGACCCCACTAAAAAGGAGAACTATAGACAAATTTCCCTGATGAACATGGATGCAAAAATCCTCAACAAGATATTAGCCGACCGGATCCAACAATACATTAAAAAAAATTATTCACCATGACCGAGTGGGATTTATACCTGGGATGCAGGGCTGATTCAATACCTGCAAAACAATTAACATGATTCATCACATCAATAAAAGAAAGGACAAGAACCATATGATCCTCTCACTAGATGCAGAGAAAGCTTTTGACAAAATAGAGCATCCTTTCTTGATAAAAACCCTCAAGAAAGTAGGGATAGAAGGAGCATACCTCGATATCCCAAAGACCATATATGAATGACCCAATGCTAATATCATCCTCAATGGGGAAAAACTGAGAGCTTTCCCCCTAAGGTCAAGAACAAGACAAGGATGTCCACTCTCACCACTGTTATTCAACATAGTATTGAAAGTCTCAGCCACTGCAATCAAACAACACAAAGAAATAAAAGGCATCCAAATCAGCCAGGAGGAGGTCAAATTTTACTCTTCTCAGATGACATGATACTTTATATGGAAAACCATAAAGATTCCACCAAAAAAACTGCTAGAACGGATTCATGATTCAGCAAAGTTTCAGGATATAAAATCAACACACAGAAATCGGTTGCATTCCTATACACCAACAATGAAACAACAGAAAGAGAAATCAGGGAATCTATCCCATTTATAATTGCACCAAAAATCATAAAATACCTAGGAAGAAATCTAACCAAAGAGGTGAAAAATCTATACACTGAAAACTATAGAAGGCTTAAGAAAGAAATTGAAGAAGACACAAAAAAATGGAAAAAAGATTCCATGCTCCTGGATAGGAAGAACAAATATTGTTAAAATGTCGATACTACCCAAAGCAATTTATATATTCAATGCAATCCCTAACAAATAACACCAGCATTATTCACAGAGCTAGAACAAATAATCCTAAAATTTGTATGGAACCAGAAAAGACCCCGAATAGCCAAAGCAATCCTGAAAAAGAAAACCAAAGCAGGAGGCACCACAATCCCGGACTTCAATCTACACTACAAAGCTGTAATCATCAAGACAGTATGGTACTGGTGCAAGAACAGATACTCAGATCAGTGGGACAGATACTCAGATCAATGGAACAGAGAACCCAGAAATGGACCCACAAATGTATGGACAACTAATCTTTGACAAAACAGGAAAAAATATCCAATGGAATAAAGACAGTCTCTTCAGAAAATGGTGCTGGGAAAACTGAACAGTGACATGCAGAAGAATGAACCTGGACCACTTTCTTACACCATACATAAAAATAAACTCAAAATGGATGAAAGATTTCAATGTAAGACAGGAAGCCATCAAAATCCTCGAGACGAAAGCAGGCAAAAACCTCTTTGATCTTGGCAGCAGCAACTTACTCCACACATCTCCAGAGGCAAGGGAAACAAAAGCAAAATCGAACTACTGGGACCTCATCAAAATAAAAAGCTTCTGCACAGCAAAGGAAACAATCAGCAAAACTAAAAGGCAACCAACAGAATGGGAGAAGATATTTGCAAATGACCTAACAGATAAAAGATTAGTATCTAAAATTTATAAAGAACTTATCAAACTCAACACCCAAAAAACAAATAATCCAGTGAAGAAATGGGCAAAAGACATGAATAGACAGTTCTCCAAGGAAGACATCCAGATGGCCAACCAACACATGAAAAAATGCTCCACATCACTCATCATCAGGGAAATACAAATCAAAACCACAATGAGATACCACCTCACACCTGTCAAAATGGCTAACATTAACAACTCAGGCAACAACAGATGTTGGCGAGGATGCAGAGAAGGAGGATCTCTTTTCCACTGCTGGTGGGAATACAAACTGGTGCAGCCACTCTGGAAAACAGTATGGAGGTTCCTCAAAAAATTAAAAATAGAACTACCCTACGACCCAGCAATTGCACTAATAGGTATTTATCCAAGGGATACAGGTGTGCTGTTTCAAAGGGGCACAACACCCCAATGTTTATAGCAGCACTGTCGATGATAGCCAAAGTATGGAAAGACCCCAAATGTCCATCAATGGATGAATGGATAAAGAAGTGGTATATATATATATATATATATATATATATATATATATATACAATGGAGTATTACTCAGCCATCAAAAAACAATGAAATCTTGCCATTTGCAACTACATGGATGGAACTGAAAGGTAGTATGCTAAGCAAAGTTAGAGAAAGACAAAAATCCTATGACTTCACTCATATGAGGACTTTAAGAGACAAAACAGATGAACATAAGGGAAGGGAAATAAAAGTAATATGAAAACAGGGAAGGGGGACAAAACATAAGAGACTCATAAATATGGAGAACAAACTGAAGGTTACAGGAGGGATTGTGGGAGGGGGGATGGGCTAAATGGGTAAGGGGCACTAAGGAATCTACTCCTGAAATCATTGTTGCACTATATGCTAACTAATTTGGATGTAAATTAAAAAACAATAAAATTAAAAAAAATAAAGTTAAAAATAAAGTGTCTGAATGAAGGAACAAAAAATGAAATAACAAAACAACAACAAAAAAAGATATTACCTCCACTGGGAAGTACATAGTCACAAGGTGGGAGAGGCCAACTGACAATAAGTGTGAACACAACCAACCAGCCAAAGGAATTCAATAGCCACCTAATCACATAGCACTTAGATGATGAATTTCCAGGTAATCTTAGTATAATTGTAATTTGGGGAGCCCTATCTATGTAAAAGATGCTTTTGTTATTTGTTTAGGTGAGTTTAAAAAGATATATTAAAACTGATAAATTTTTAACCCACTCTTTACTAGCCATTTAATTTCTTGAATATTTTTCAATACACTTTAAATAGAAAGATGCTAAGGCAAAAATAATTAAATTGAAGTTTGTCTGAGGTAATGAAGTTAGTCTCCTTCAGATGTGGACTGTATCCTCTTTCAGAATTCATGATGAGGAGAGATGTTTGGGGGATCACAGTGATACTCTTTAAGCTTTAAAGAGTAGGCTCATCAACAGTGGGAATGTTTGCTGTCCCAAATATAATTGTGTTCAATCTAAGACCTAAATTATTACATTGCTACCTTTAATGAAATGCATCGGAAACCGAGTTTGAAATAAAAAGAAATATAAGAAGACATCAGGTTGTACATTTATTCGCCAAGCTGAAAAATGTTAAAGAATCAATTATATTCACTTTTCTAGCTGTGTGTGTGTTTTTTAGGGTATTTAAAACACTTCAGTTTTCATTTTGAGGCTCCTAATAGTATGTTGGAAGTGGTGAGCAGGAAATAAACCACGAATGGCCTTATCAGTCAGAGTGAAGAATTTAGATTTTACTCTAAGTTTATTTTTCTCTAAGTTATTGAATTATTTTAAACAAAAGATTACACACCATTGTTTTTAAAGAGATCACTCTCAGGAATTAGAGGCACACAAAGATGAATAGTTAAGAGAGTACTGTAGTAATACAGAAAATAAAGAGAAAGGATTTAGGCTAGGGGTTGGAATTTAATGGAATAGAATGGATAGATTTGAGATAAATGTTCCAGATAGATTGATGGCTCTAACTGCTGAACAGGTTGAGGGCCATGAATACTTTGATATTTAGAGAATATTAATAATCTCTGCCACACTATGATGCAAGAATGAATACAAAGTAAAGATAATTTCCAATTAACAAACAGTGAATGTTTATTATCATCAGATTTACTGAGGGTGTTCTAAAAGCTCCATCATAGGAAAATAAAAATTAAACCTCAAAAGATAGATTAAGATACAATAGGGAATAATGACAAATACTTTTGTTAACGTATGGTAAATATTTACTGCATAAAACAATGACAAAATAGTGATGTCTATAGAAGTTTTTAAATGATGGAATTAAAATACAGAAAAATAATGACATGAAAGTGTCAAGAGATAAACAGGGTCAGAGTATTTTAAATCTTGTATTGTTTAAGCGAAGGTTTGAGATGTGGATTCATTTCAGACTTTGTTAGGTATGCAAACTAAAAATGTGAGTATACACTAAAAAATAGAAAAAGAATGTATAACTTCCAATCCAGAGAAGAAAAAAATCAATAAATGAAAGAAAAATAAAATGGTAGTAATGAAGAAAGGGAGAAAAATCATGGATAGAACTGGTTAAAAAGAAAGTACAAAATAAAATGCCAGTTGGAAGTGGGGAGGAGGAACAGGTAAAATGGGTGAAAAAGAGTGGGAGATACAGGCTTCCAGTTATGGAATGAATAATTCACAAGAATAAAAGTCACAGCATAGGGACTATAATCAATGATATGTAATAGTGTTGTATGGTGACAGATGGTAGCTACACTTGTGGTGAACATAGCATAATATATAGAGAAGTTGAATCACTATGTCATATATCTGAAAAGTAATGTAACATTGTGTGTCAACTATACTCAAATAAACAAAAATAATGGTGTAATAAATACAACTACCTTGATAATCACAATAAGTGTAAGTGGATTAAATTTACCATTTGAAATTCAAAGATTGACCTTTTTAAACAATCCAGTTATATGCTTTTTAAAATAAGAAACATACTGGGATGCCTAGGTGACTTGGTTGGTTGAGTGTCCAGTTCTTGATTTTGGCTCTGGTCATGATCTCATGGTTGGTGGGACTGAGCCCAGTGTCAGGGTCCATGCTGACAGCTTGCTTGGGATTCTCTCTCCCTCTCTTTCCCTCTTCTCCCACTCATGCCCTTTCTCTCTCTCTCTCTCTCTCTCTCTCTCTCTCTCTCTAAAAATAAATAAATAAACTTAAATAAATAAAATAAGAAACATACTTATAGCACAATGACAGAATGGATAAAACATACTAAGAGAACTAGGCAGATACTATCCAGGATGTAGCTGGTGTGGCTATATATAAACATCAAATAAATAATACTCTAAGATAAAACAAAAATTATTAGAAATACAATGCTTTTAACACACTATATATTGATTGATCTGCCATATGTAGTATATAATAATTCTAAATATGCATGTATCTAATATGAATTGACTTAGCACATATAATACATATATATATATTAATTCAAAATATGCATGCATCTAATAACATCACCTCAAAATACAGAAAACAAAAATTAACAGAATTATGAGAAATCAATATGTCAATTCATGTAATATATGAAAATAGTAAAGAATTTATAGTTTTGGTTCTTGATGCTAAATTATTTCTTTTTTTAGTTATCTAATGCTATGCAAAAACCAACTCAAATCTTAGCAGTTGCAACCAACAACATTTATTTTTCTCTTGAATCTGTGATTTGAGCAGGCTTAGTAAGGATAGCTTGACTCTGTTCTACTTAGCCTCATGTGAGATGGCTTAAATGCTGGAGATCACCCGAAGTCTTGGCAGCTGATGTTTGGCAGCTGTTGTCACTCAACTGAGACCTTAGCTGAGGTATTTGTCAAAACACATATATGTGGACACCATATGTGGCCTAAAATTCATGATATGGTTGTTGGGTTCCAAGGGTGAACATTCAGAGAGAGTTGGGGTGGAAAGAGGGCAAGGCAGAAGCCATATCACCTATTATCACCTGGCCTTGAAAGTTATACAGCATCACTTACATTGCATTCTGCCAAGGCAATCACCAAGACCTGCCTAAATTTAAGTGGATGGAAAACAGACTCTACCTCTTAATTGATTAAGTGTCTAGGTTCTAGAAGAGAATTATAGAACTGGAAATTCTGCTGTGCCCTCTTTTTAAAAAATGCAATATGCCATACCCTTGGACCAGAAATGCAGCAAAAAAACACCAGCATCTTATCAATTTGACAAATAATGACTTAAACTTGACTACTCTGCCTACTTATCTTACTTTAAAATAAGTATCTTTACCCAGTTCTCTTTTAAAAGATAAATCAATTTTTGAACTATAAGAATTGTTAGGCCACCTAAAACTTATTATCTAAAGTAATTACCTATTATCAGAAGCAGTACTTTCTTCATTGATAGGTGGAAGTTGAAAAATTGCCATTGAAGTAGGAGACAAATGAGGCCTATTTTATAATTGCCTTACATGGAGTTTGCTCTGGCTTTTAAAAAACCCTGACCAGTAAACAACTTGGGTCAGATCATGAGATAGTCTACAAAACGCTTATACATTTGAAGTTCAATGATGGAATAAGTATTTACTTAGTTTCAAAGCCACATTTTTCTTAGTAAATGGGGAAAATGTCAATATACAATTATACTGAGGTTTTATTAGCAATGCACCCCAAAAAACTAGTTTTTTTGTTTCTTCGTGTGTTTTTGCTTTGCTTGCCTTCCTCCAAGGGATAGCATCTGTATCATCCATGTTTTGATTCATTTTAGGTCATCCCAATGATAGCAGCACTATGTTGAAATTTGTGTCTCCCTCATAGCATCCACTAGAGTGTACTTCTTATAAGTACTTCAAATGAGCTTAAAAATGATCACAATTATTTACCAAAAAAATCACTGAAAATTAAACATTAATAAAATAACAAGGATACAGAAGATTGGAACAACACAATTAAAAAGTTTCCACTAAAGGACATGTAGTGTACGTATCTGTTTTTTCTAACTAATGATTTGAGAAATACATTATAAGTAGATAAAAGATTATGTAAAGTAGTATTAGGCCATACAGTAATAAACAATTATCATTAACACAGGTCTTCTACTAGATTTTTTTAAGTGCTTTAGAGTTTTTGTTGCTATAGTAGATATGTTGAATATAAATTTTAAGAAAAATAAATTTTATAACTGTTCTTGGTGTATAGGAATGTGCTTTTATATACTAATTTACATTGAGGAATCTCACTGAACTCTTATTACTTCTGAGAATATAGCTGTGGCTTCTCCCTGGGTTCAATGTGCATAAGGATTCTGTACATAGAGTCCTCTGAAAGAGGAAACTGGGGACATAAGGACTGTTGGAACCAATTCTGACTTTCGTGGTGGAGGGCAGGCCACTCTGTCCTGGAGTTCTTATTCCCAATGCTTAGTTTGATGGTGCAGTTCCCAGCCCATCTCCCTGGTTCTCACCTGCAATACTCAAGGCATGGCCTCAGCTGGAGGCTCACACTCCAGTTTTCACCATTCTGAATGCATTCAGTAGGACATTAAGAGTTATGAATAGCTCTTGTAAAGCAAAGACTCGTTATGTGGAAAACCTCTTTTAGAGGGAAAAAAATCAATTATTACTCACTTAGGTAATTGCCATTAATAAATTGCTTTTTAATCTGTTCGCTCTTAAATATAATAGCTGTAAATACTTCACTGACATATTTGTTTAATATTTTTCTTTGGTTGCTCATATTTACTATCATAAATATCTATGGCATTTTATCTAGGGATTATATTGAATATTCCCAAATAGGCAAAGCTGTAGTTAAATATTCTGCCTTAGTATACTGATTCCTCAAGTAGTATTAAAAACACTATCAGACTATACAGCTGTTTATTTTGTGGAATTTGAGAGATATTTTGAAGGCACCCCTGTTTCTACTTGAAAAAATAGTTTCCAGCGGTAAGGATCTAAACTCCTACAATGAAATTCAAATAATCATTGTTAAAATTGTTAAAAATCAAATAAGTCAGGGAAATTATGACCTTATATTATCTGAAACTGCCTATAGTTTAGCTGCCTTATTATTGTCATAAATACACAAACTTACCCTGAAATCAAGCTCACAAAACACCTCCTGTACAGAGGTAACACAAAAATAATATGTCATACAACAGGTCTGGTGTTTGATTCAGAATATAAGTGGGCCCTTGGTTATGTTAACACCTTTCAGTTATGAATGTCTTATGTGGAATTAGATGTTTCTGACTATGAAACAAAGACTTTGTGGCAATGAGATGTTGAATATGGACAAACATGGTGAAGGATGTGAAGTAACTGTAAACACATTTGTAAATGGAGAGGCTGGGTGGAAAGTGTGTGCAAGAATGGTACAAGAAAATACACTCACACTTATGTTGCCTGAGAACAGATTCAATTTGAACTCTGAACAAACTAAAATGTAGTCCAAGTATCATACTCATCAATTTTCTTTTAAGCAATTGAATACATTTTCTATGTGTCTGCAGAGATCTTCTTGTTAACATGGATAATAATATTTCAAAAATCATTTTTAAATTAACATTTGAAGTCCAAAAAGAGTTATGTGATAAGATTTTTTAAGTCATGAGAGGTCTGAATTCCAGACACAAGGCTAGGGTGTGGGGAATGAAAATGTACTTCTATACTAGTTGGGTAAATGCTAGTTAGCCAAGTTCCCTTAAGTAAATATATGGTTCTGGGCATTGGTTTTCTCATCTAATAAAATGAGCCTCATCAATTTTAACTAATTCTTAGGAAGACTGTTAAGTTGGTGATTTGGGATGTTTTGGAAGGAAATCATATATTCATTCATTCACTAAGGCCTTCTTGAATAATACACCACCCCTCAGAAAAAGAAGGATGAAGTCTTTGCTTGGATAAAGCTCACATTCTATTAAGGGTGAACAGTTATATGAATATAAAATATGCCAGAAAACAACAAGTATCTAACACACACACACACACACACACACACACACACACACACACAGATTAAACCAGTGTGGTTGTATGGTCTGGGGTTGTGTTCTACCAAGGGTGGTCAAGAAGTCATCTCTACAAGGAGCCATCTGAGTAGGGTTGTGAAGGAGGCAAACTAATGACTGAGCTGGTTGCCTCAGGAGAGAGTGATCCAGGCAAAGCAACATGCCAGGACAAGTGTTCCAAGATTGAAGCAAGAGTGGCATAGGCAAAGGACAGCATGGAGGATAGCATGATTGAGAGATGTGAGGGGAAGAGGGAAGGGAGGTAATGTTGTCTAGAACACATAGCCTCTTACTCTGAGTTACCCTGCAAGCCATGGGAGATTCTTTGAAGGAGAGTAGCATGGTATTCTTATGTAAATGTTAGCAGGATCACCCAGACCACGGGTTGGCATGGGTAGAATGGAGAAAGCTGTCCTATTGTGACAACCGAGGTGAATGATCAGGGTGACTAAATAGGATGGTGGTGGTGAGAGTGGTGAAAGTGGTCAGTTAGCTTTGGGCCCTATTTTATTATTCTTTATTTTTTAATGTTTATTTTTGAGAGAGAGAGAGAGACTGAGAGAGAGAGAAAGCATGAGCAAGGGTAGGGCAGAGAGAGAGAGAGAGGGAGACACAGAGCTGAAGCAGGCTCTAGGCTCTGAGCTGTCAGCACAGAGCCTGACACAGGGCTTGAACTCACTAACCATGAGATCATCACGGCCTGAGCTGAAGTCGGAAGCTTAACCAACTGAGCCACCCAGGCACCCTGTAGGCTCTATTTTAAAGAGAGAGCCAACAGGATTTGCTGATGGACTGCATGTGGGATACCAAGGAGCCAAAGATGGCTTCAAAGTTATCATGACGTTTTTTGAAATGGTTCAAATATTTTAAAAATAGATCAATGTACAGTCTTGAAGTGTTTTGTTTCTTCCCCCTTATGGTTTGGATCAGTGGTTATCAAACTTGAGTGTGTGGCAGAATCATCTAGAAAACGATCTGAGACTCCATTTTATCAACTTTCTCAGGTGATTGTAACACATGCTCGAGTTTAAGAACCACTGGTTTAGGTAAAGAAAATCTTTTTGGGATATTTACTAATGGCTAAAGTCCCTTTGCAACAAAAGCCAAAAAGTAAATTAGAATTTTACTTATTTCATTCTGTGACCAGGGACTTTTTTTAATATGTTATTTAGTATTTACTGAATAAAAAACGAATCTCATTCAATTAATCATGGATTTTTTTCTTCTGACATTTCCTTTTCTTCTTAGATTTAATCCCCAAACTGAATAATTTCCCCAGTTTCCCTATTGTGTTTGAAAACCACATTTATTCTTGGTGCTGTTGCCCATAACCAGGCAGGTGAGTGTGTAATTCTCTGTTTCCATACACAGAGGAAGGAATATTTGCTGGCAAAATGGAACACCGTGCTAACAGTTTCTGCTTTGCTACACTCACCCTCTTGCTCTTTGGGGCTTTAAGTTTCCCATTGTGCCTTCATTCTTCCAACAGAGGAAATTGTACCCCCCACAGGGATCATGCTGTGTTTTCAAATCCTAGAGGTAATGCAACAATGGTCATTCCTGGAAATGGGGAAACCCAGAGAAAGGAAAACAGTTTTCATATCTGGGTCATCCCAGCTGCTGCTGGCTTAAGAAAGAAGCACAAGAAACCCAGGCACATGGGAACCTATGGTCTGTACCCAGTTCCTTTTCACACAGCAGGCTGCCTCTGTGTGGCTGAGAGGGCACTTGATGAGATGCAGTGGAGTGATGGGGACTTCAGGAGAGAGAATGGAACGTGAGGATAAAATATTGGACAAAAATGCAAATGAAGTAAAGGTAATGGCCAGCATTACCAGGGTCCGTTGCTTTCAATAACACAGATGCTTTCAAGAAGATGAATTTCCAGGACAAGAGACAGCACAGATACAATCTAATTGACAGAACTGTTATGGACAACTGATTCTATTATTTTCAACAGGCTGAATCAGAGAATCTGTAGAAACACAGTCATACCTTGTAATAATATTCAAAAGAGAGGAATGTATAGAAAAAGACAGAATTTAACTTCTTCATATTCTTTCACATAAATATCAAAAGATGCAAAGTTTCAAAATGACCTAAAGTATAAGCCTGAAAAATAGAATCCATATGATGTTAAATAATTTAATTAACGTAGTTGACACTTAGAGGAAAAATCAAAAGTAAAATCCTCTCAATCTGATAGCTATCTTTCATTCATTAATCTTTCAAGCAAAACTGCTTCCCGAAATTCATGCATCACCCACATCTATGGAATTATCTGAGGGCAGTTAATTCTAAAAAATGATTATAACAGATTTCCATAAACAGCTGCAACATGTACTATTTTACAAGATCTTAATATATTGATGGTACTTGTAACATTTTATTTAGATTTATTGGTTCAGTCATGTAAAATATTTTTTTCTTTCTTTTAAAATCAATTTTCTGATGTAAAATTTTTTCTCAGTTTTAAACCAGAGAAATAAATACATATTAGATTTTTTTTGCAAAGATATTTCTAAAACTATAAATATGTACTTAATTTTTTTAAAAATTGTATTTATTATTTTAGAAGCAAGCAACCAATGAGAAAAAAAAAACATTGAATAATATCTGCATTTTAGTTCCTTTACCTGTTAAGTCTTTTCTACAAAATTTGTGTGAATATCATGCAGCTCATTAAAATTCTTAGGAGGTATGTGCCTCATAAATGTAGGATTACTAACTTTTTTTAAAAATTGAGTTAGACATCACAGAGATTTAGACACACGCTATACTTAGAAATCCCCCAAAATAGAACTGGCCTTACCTATTCCCAGGGATATTGGTGAATCAATACTCTAGTAAAATGGACTTTGGTTGTCTTTTAAGTGAGAAAGCACTTTTAAAACTATAAAGAGCTTACAGAGAGTACGAGTTTGGGCATCATTAGAAATATCCGTCTGTGTCACAATGCAGGTTGAGGATCATAGTCTCTGGCTCTGGGGAGCAACAATTAAACAATGGAAGAGCGTTTTTTATAAGATCAAGTGAAGCTTTCCCAGCTTCCTAAATTCCATGTTTAATTAGGCTTAACTTTATAATAGAAAAAATTTACTTGAGTTGCTGGCTCAATAAATAGTTTCTTTATTTGCCAACTGTTTATTAAAGTATCATTCAAAGAACTTCTTTCTAAAGAAGGGGGGGTCATAAATTTAGGGAGGTCACATTCCTTTGGGAATCAAATAAAAACCAATTCTCACTGTTCCACTGCTGTGTGTATACACAAAGTTGTACTTACAGTGTCAAGAGGTCTTCTAACCATCTGAAATCCACATGAAGAATTCCTCATCTCCAAAGGGACTAAGGTTAATTCATTCAACAATCACTGACTGAGCACCTGCTTTTTTTAAAGAAATGTCCTAGGTGCTGAAGACACACAGGGAAAGAGGCACTGTCACAATCCTAGAATACACATATTTTGGATAAAACATATCTCTCTGAATCACACAAATGGCTTCACGTGGCTTCACAAAAATGAATAAAAAGTAATTATGATGATTACAATTTTGAATACAGTAACAGAATTGAAAATATTGAACTAAAGGAAACAATGAGCTTTCCCCCCCTTACTTTTTCTTTTCTTTCTGCTTTTTGCTGCCCTATTATAATGTAGGTAATCATGAAATCTAAGCTTTGCTTTAAAAAAGTACATTATGGCTTACCGTGGAGTTAATAAGCATTTTTGAGTGCCTACAATATGAAGAGCACTGCACTAGATACTGTAAAGATAAAAATCTAAATATTTTAGTGCTTTTATTTCCATCCATTTCTATGCTTTCATAATCATGTGTTCTCTCTCACTGAGCACTTGCCTTTGAAAAATGGTATTTTAACACTTGACTGTCTCTTTAGCAAAAGTCATCTTATTGAAATGATAAAACAGACTATATCCTGCTGAGCATGATATTGTGTGAGCAAATAGAGGAAAGGAATTAAGATTTGCTTAACATTGATGAATGTAAGGAAAAATAAACAAAAATGTCAAAAGATAGAGAATAAATGACAAAATGTATGTATATAAGTATGTGTGTGTATATAAATGCCTACATATGCGTGCGTGTGTGTGCGCGCGCACACGTTTGTGTCTTCTATGCAGCAAGGTCCTGAACAAAGAATGTGACAGCGATACTCAAATAAGTATAACAGTAAACTATCCCTCCATTTGTGTTTTATATTTTCTCATTTGGGATCCAATTCACTGGGTCACTGGAAGGTAGGTGAGTGGACTGACGTAGGCAATATAAATAGGCAAAATAATGGAAAAGGTCCTCTTAGAGGCCCTCTGGGCATTGTTCATGAAGCAGGTGTGCTTTTAGCAGAGACAGAGACCCAATACAACACTTCTATTTCTGCAATTATTCTTCACCTAGAAAGTAAAGCAAGAAACGCAAATAATAATCATAAAAGAAGGAAAGGACAGCAGAATAACAAATAACCACACACAGTCACTTCAGACCTATTCTGAAACAACAGAATACACTTTAAAAAGCAGTAAAAACAATAAAAATCCAGTCATTGTGAAAAAGGAGAGCCTTAGCTGCAATAAAGGCAGTCAATAAAGAAGCTCTCTCATTTAAACATCAAATGCACATTGTTTTGCAACACCTGTTATTCAGCCATAATAGCTTTCTTAACCTGTCAAAGTGTTTAAGCTGAGGAAAAGAAATGGGCCTCCAGCTGTGCAGTTCTGTGGAGAAAGCCTGTGCGAAGCGATATTAGTTTAATGAAATGTGTACAGATTGTAATTGTGGTAATAAGAGGGCAATTCCCTGAGGTGCCATAGGAAGGCGGTGAGCGCAGCCAGGCAGAAAACAGAAGCTTGCAGGCTGAGGGAGAAAATGCAGGCTGCTCTGGAGAGAGGGCAGGGAGTGAGCCGGAAAGACCAGGAAAGAGGAATCCTGCGAATGTGTTTTCCGCAGACTCAGTCCAAGAAAGAAACCAGGTCTACAAGGGGTTAAAACAGTCTCCTTGCAGCACAGCTGACCCAGAGCTAATCTGAATCAGTGTTAACTCTGTGCTGCAGGTGCTGGGGAACACAGGGGAGACAGCTCTCAGTCAGTGACAAGACGACAATGACCCTTCTGAAACTCATATTCAGGATGAGAGACAATGAATAATCAAAAATAAGTGAGGTGTAAAGGGAGTGATAGAAAAGAAGAAACCAAAATATATTACAGATCAAATAAGCGTTGCCTTATTTTTGTGTTTATCTAGACATCATCCTAGGATTTACTCAGAAAAGATCATACTTTAAGAGTATTCCTGAGAGAAGGAGTCACTTCTATCAGTTACTTGATAGACAATCAATTTATCATTATTTTAAACTTCCTGAATAATTTAAAAGCCCAAAGGTGAGGCATGTGTGGCAGGTCTCCATAGACCCTCATTGTATTTCTAGTTCTTTTTCTAAGTAGCTGTGTGCCTTTGGGCAAGTCTTAGAACCTCTCTGGACCCCCATTTCATTACCTGGAAATCTGAGGAAGTCAGTCTAAGCAATTACTCTCTATGATGCCTGTCAGTGGTCCCTTATTACCTAATAACATCAAGGTTCATTTTAATCATGACCCTTCTCTCTCCTCAGGGTTCATGTCCTATGGCCATGACTGTAGAGTTGCGAATGATTATACCAAAATCCTAGTGCTTCCTTATATACCTGATGTGATTTAATTCCTCTATAACTTGTGGTTTTCCTCTCTCAAAATTTTATTCAACTGGCTCAATTCTGTTTGTTCTATAAGATGAAGCTGAAAGCGCTCTTCCCATGTGCTCTTGTCTAGGCTGGAATGCTTCCCCCACTTCCCCCAATTTGCTAGGGTATGCTTTCTCTTCCTTCAATTAGCAGTTCAGACATGGCTTCTTTCAGAATGCACTTCCTGAGTGCCCAAGTCCAGGCAAAGCATTCATCCTATATATTCCAATAGCTTCTTCTACTGCCCATATCATGATGTCAGTCTATATTGTAATTGCATAGTTCCCAATGTCAATTAGATCTAAACTTCTTGAGACAAGGTTTATAAATGTATGTTAATTTTGTTTATGGTGGCATTGCTAGGGACTAGTAAAATTTCTGGTGGCTAGTAGACTCTCAGTGACTATGCCTTGAATGAATGAATGGATAGAGTGCTAGGAGAAGGTTAGTTTGCACATCCAGGCAGGGCAAAGGACCCATTATCCGTGCTAGCACCCTATGTTCCGTCTGAGTTCAATATTCTCTTTGTCCACCTCACTCATCAGACTATTTACTTTCTTCATGGTAGGAAGGCTACTATACTACCTTGCACAATATCTTCACTGCAGAGATACACATAGAAACGTTTGCTGTTTTAGAGTTCTATGCAGATTATACAATCAGCCGTTTCCCAAAAGGTTTTTCATCCCAAAGGGATTTTTTTATCTTGAATGGTAGAGATTGATTAGGAAATTATATATCTAACTACCCAATACCTGGCTTATTTTAGAGAGCATACTATGAAATTTGAAGGAGGAAAACCAAAAACAAAGAAAAAGAAATACATCATCAGAGTTGAACAAAGATTATCCAGTTTACTTTCTGTCTCCATAGAGGGACTGTAGGAGATTATAATTTTTGTCCCCAAAAAATGTGTAGACCGAAGAGTCTTCAAATGTTTTTGATAACCACTTATGAATATTAAATGATTAAATTATATAAAACTTTTCTAGAACAAATTTATTTTGTTAATCCATAATATATGTCCAGGGATTATTTTTTTAGTAAATTAGATTAATCCTTTAATAAAATTGATCTGATAGGGCTTGAGCTCTAGAAATCATCTGTTAAATTATCCTTTCTTTGTTATGCATCCAACACAGTAGAAAGCGGCTTAGACTTTGAAATGAAAAATCAGGTTCATGTCCTGGTTCTCCGAGTTTGTTGGTTGGCCTATCTCAGTTTCCTCTTACAAAAAATCAGAATAATAATATGTTTTATGTAGTTCTGCCAAGTTCACATCCACAGTTGTTTAGGGCAGCTACCTTGAAGGTTTGAGCTAAGAAAAGAGAGATCCAAGAACATAGCAAATTAAACCTATATTTGCATTGTTTGGAATTTGATATTAGAACAGATTTTGAAAACCTCTTTAAGAATTCACAATTACTGGGGCGCCTGGGTGGCGCAGTCGGTTAAGCGTCCGACTTCAGCCAGGTCACGATCTCGCGGTCCGGGAGTTCGAGCCCCGCGTCGGGCTCTGGGCTGATGGCTCGGAGCCTGGAGCCTGTTTCCGATTCTGTGTCTCCCTCTCTCTCTGCCCCTCCCCCGTTCATGCTCTGTCTCTCTCTGTCCCAAAAATAAATAAAAAATAAAATAAAATAAAACGTTGAAAAAAAAAAGAATTCACAATTACTTGGAGATGGAGTATATTCTCCATGTAATTGCTAGGATTAAAGGCATACAGATATTTAGTTAACTACTCAGAAACCACAGGGTGCCAAGCCATATTACCTGTTACTTGAAACTAATACTTACATATAGTGTTATAGTTTGTACAGCACTTTTTTTTAGGAACAGTTGCTCACTTAATGTATGTAAGACACTTATTACCTGATTACCTGAAACTTGTGGCTGGAATATGGTCAGCCCTTAATCATTGGCCAAATTTCTATAGTTTATCTTCAACAACTCTTACAAAGAGGAATAATATTCTAATCCATGGCTTACAAATAGGAAAACTGGCTCAAAATGTCCAGTGACTTGCCTAAGCTTACCCACTAGGAATTGGCAGGTTAGAATTTGAATCTAGATGATGTAGTAGCAAATTGTGTGATGTTTTCATTGCTCTATGTAATTACCTATCATACGCATGAAAGATGACTAAATTATTATGGAAAGAGGACAATATTAGAATCCAAAAATGCACATCTTTCTAGTGACTGTATGTATTTCAAGGGTCATTTACTTTTACTGATAATTGATTATAGTTTCTTTTTCAAAATTATGCATTGTTTTCACTCCTATGAGAACGGCATTCTCCTGTGATATTTCCATCACAGGTGTTATATTTTAGATAATTAAGCTACCACTTGAAGGGGACACACTTTGTGTGAGGCCCTGCAAAGCTAGGAGCTTTACTATCATCTTCTCATTTCATCCTGCCCCCAACCTTAGGTGGTAAATAATATTATTCCCCATTTCCTAGGTGAGGAAATGGAGGTTTAGGGTTGCTAATTGATTTGCCAGGTACACACAGTTAATGAATGAAGTTAGGATTCTGAGCCAAATCCATTTGCATTGTCACCACCACACCACAATACCCTGGGGAAATGAAGAAACAAGTTAAACACAGCTTTTTTGTAGAATTATTTTTTAGAAATTCTCAGGTCTTTAATATACTAATGCACAAAGACTGTCTCCAATTGAAGGTGTAGAATACATCATGACTCAAACATTTTTGACAATGGAACTACTTTTTTCTCCGAACATCCTGTGGAAGTACTATCCGAAGTCCATATACTTTAGTATAATTAGGTGATTTCTAAGAAAACCTCAAATCCTAATATCTTGTAGTTTCAATCCAAACTTTGCTAACTGGATCTCTCTTCTTTTTCCTCTCTGGATCTCTTTTTAATCAAGAGCAGTGCCCATTTTTTCCATGTGAAATAATATCACATAAACACAGAGGGTTGTAAGAAGGTCATAAGTATCAATGGGTGCCAATAATAAAATAACATGAAACAAAAAGCATTTATTTCTAACAGGTAATAAGTACCATGTACATTTAAGTAATATCAGAGTAGATTGTATCGTCGGTTGGAAAACTGAGATAGGCTTTCCTAACTTAAATATATTTTTTAAATAATGTTCAAATAAATCAAAGAATTTAGCAAGTGTCCCATGACATGAAACCTGAGCTAAGGTAATGGGAGAATTCTAAAATCTATCTCAAACTAAACAAGATCTCTGAACCCAACTTTGCAATCTTTGTTTACTCTCGTGTACTCTTAACTTTTTCTGAGATAAAATTTTGAGCCAAATAAAATTCAAACCA
Organism: Herpailurus yagouaroundi; assembly: GCF_014898765.1. NCBI lineage: Eukaryota > Metazoa > Chordata > Mammalia > Carnivora > Felidae > Herpailurus > Herpailurus yagouaroundi. The sequence goes on along the minus strand of NW_024412376.1, from coordinate 86,690,815 downwards.
AGCAAGCTGAACTTTTCATCTCTAATTTGTGTTAATTTTAATAATAGTTTGGAGGGTTTCTGAGACTTTCCCCAGCTGAGACCTCATATTGTGAGGTGACACCATCTTTTTAAATGGTCTTTACTCTTCTCTGATCCATGATGTCATGTGGAGAATCATGACCAATAGAACCTGACACGCCCTGTCATGGAGCCAGATACACCAGCTGGGAAGCCTAGTGAGCAAGAAGCTTCAGCAAAGGGTAACTTGGAAGTTAAAAACTTGGCTTTTTCTTTTGAGGACCAATCAATTTGAATTACAAAGAACCTTTTTCAAATCTAAGCCAAGCAAATGACTTAGAACTTGTTCCATGGTCACTTTTGAATATGACAGGATTGTAGGACATTCATATATATACGCACCGTCTTCTGATTCCTTTTAAAACAGAAAGTAAAAGTTACTTTTCTTTTAATATTAAAACAAAACTATTATAATGCTATATTCTTTTTTTTTAGACTGGTACATAGTTGTTTTTTTTTTTTTAACTTTTTTAATGTTTATTTATTTTGGGGAGAGAGATAGAGCACGAGGTGGGGAAGGGGGAAAAGAGAGAGAGGGAGACACAGAATCCAAAGCTGGCTCCAGGCTCTGAGCTGTCAGCACAGAGCCTGAGATGGGACTCGAACCCACAAACTGTGAGATCATGACCTGAGCCAAAGTCAGGCACTCAACCGACTGAGCCACCCAGCTGCCCCTGGACTGTGGTACATTCTTAATAAAGCTTGAACTATATTAAATTGGCTGATCTAAAAACAGAGTATAAATATTGGCTTTCCACTGAATTCTATTTTAGTATTTTAAGGGAAATGGTGATTTTTCTCAGTGATTTATGGAGTAACTTGTATTTTATGTATGGGGATGAGGGCAAGATGTTCTCACATGGCTACCAGCATTGGCTCCCTTCTTTTAGGAAGGACGTGGTGATACTGCCATGGGCAAAACTCTGCCTAGGGATTAAGGTAACATGACTATATTGCTACTATCTAACCTTATTAAGATACGTCTCCATTTTAAGAAGAAAACCTTACCTCTATAAATGTCAGGGGAGATGAGTTTGAATTTTGGCTGTTCCATCAACTCAACTATTCCAGTAGCCCTATATTTGGCACATAAGTAAGACTTCCAGGATGAAATGCCTCTGCAAGCATTAGAGTAGTACATACTGCCCCCACATTAAGTCGCTGAACTTCTCCACATGCTTTTTCCTACTCCTTATCATCTTTCATTCAACATCTGAATCCTAAGAAGCTACCTCTCCTTTTACCTAATCTCCCTCAATCAATTAAAAACAAAAGAATCAACTTCAGGTTAATATGAGTTTTGCTGATATATTATGCTTCCATAGATACTTAGGCCATCCCCCTAATCACCAAAACAAACACTTCTGGTACCCCATTAAAAGGAACATAAACTTCATTGAATGCAGTGAAGGTAGAAAACGTAATGGCTTGGGGAAGCAAAGTCCCCTAGCACTTCTGTACAGAAGTGCAATTCTGACCAGGATTTTATTAGAAAAGGATTTAGTCCTTGCTCTATGTATTAATTCAACATAATCCCTACCTGGGCAAATGTTTCCCATTCATAGTTTCTGAATGAGCTCTACTCAGGCTATCGTTTTTGCTGTCAGTAAATGTCACCAAGGTGAGAATTGTCTATTTCTTTTCTACTTCAGCCTTTAGCTTCAGCAGAAAACTTAAAAGAAAATGTATGAGCTATCTGTATTAAAAGGCCTTGGTCATTGAATCTTCCGTATGTGCTCCCTGGGCATCTAGAAGTTCTGTTTTATTCAAGCTGCTCAAATTTAAGCATCTATTCATACTACGTTGAAATTGATATAGTCATAGCTGTTCCAAAACAATCTATTTATTAGGTCCAGGACTTTCTACCCCATGTCCTGAATAAAATAATCAGAACAGCTTCCTTTTCTCTTTTTTGCACTTTATTATGAGTTGGACATTTGAAAAAAATACAGATCAATGATTTTCCCTTAACATATGACATAGGTGGTTGGTTTGTTTGTTTGTTTGTTTGTTTGTTTGAAAAAGAGAAGGCACAAGTAAATGAGAGGCAGAGACAGAGGGAAAGAGAGAGAATCCCATGAGGGACAGAGAGGGAGAGAGCAAAAGGGAGACAGGGAAAGGCAGGGCTCACATGAAGCAGGATTTGAGCTCACTTGAAATGGGGTTTGAGCTCACCCGATGTGGGGCTCAAACTCATGAACCATGAGATCATGACCTGAGCTGAAGTTCAAAGCTTAACTGACTGAACCACCCAGATGCCCTGACATAGCCATTTCCTCACAGATTTTCCCAGGTTACTGGTTATGATACACATGAAATTGGCTTAATGAGTCCATTTGAAGCCTGTAACTCTTCTACTTTTTGTGGGAGTAATTCACTTCCTATCTTTATATATATCCCTGCTGACGATTTCAAATAGTGTATATGTTTCCTTTTAAACGTAGTACACAAAACCAAGTGCAGCAGTAGCATTTTCCACCCAGAAGCCAAGACGATATCGCAAAAGCTGAAAATAGAAGAATTTTAAAAAGATCTATTACAAGACCGAATTGTTAACTCTGACTTTGCCTAGTATACTCTTCAAATATGGGGAACAATATTGGCCCTTTGTCGTTAGCATCATTGGAGCTTATGCACCTTGATTTTAATTTATTTTGGTGATTTGGATAATAGCAATATATATATATATGTATATGTATACATACATGTATAAATATATATATGTGTGTATATATGTATATATATACTATACATACTATATATACTATATATACATATATACATATACATACATATGTATACATATACACACACACACATATATATATATATACACACACAGTATGCTCACACACAAACTTGTCAATCTTTACTATTAGATAACATGAATTTTCAGGGCACCTGGGCTTTTGTTGGGCATATCTGATTCATTCTTTCTGGCATCAGGAAGATGATACTTTTGATCTAAGTGAACACATAACCAAAGAAAAAAGTATTTTCTAAAGTTAGCTTATAGTTTCCACTGCTATTAATATGTTGACTAGTATAGCATGTTTGAAGTAAATGGCTTTTTAACAGTTGATCCAAACTGAGGCCAGGAGACTTCACAGTCACCACTGAATTCATGAGAAACCTAATCATTTTCTCTTCTTTAAAGTAAAATCAAAAAGCATGAAATACAGAGTTTAAGAGCACAAACTTTGAAGTCAGCTAGGCTTTACCAGTTATAAACTGTTATTTAACCCCCACGATCCTCAAATTTCCTCTCTCTAAAGTAGGGATAACAAAGGATAAGTGGAGATGAACAAAGGGTAAGTGGAGTTTATATAACATAAACTAGCACATAGTAAATGATCAATAAACTATTAATACTAACCTGTATTTCCTTAACATTTGCCAAGGGCATAGAAGAGTTCCTCCAAGTATCACTGAAATTGGGTAATAGTTTGAGACTCTTTGCCTAAGGCTAATCAGTCAAAAGTGCAATAACCAATATACATTCAAAACATTCCTTTAACCTTACATTTTTTACAGGAGTAAATGGGAGCCATCAGCATTTTAAGCTTCCCTTTAACCCATCTCCTGCACGTTAGACTGAGCTTTACTTAAGGTGTGGTTACTGAACAATGGCCAAGTTGAGGAAGGAAGGAAGGAAGGAAGGAAAGAAGCAAGAAAGGAAAGAAGGAAGGAAGGAAAGAAGGACAGGAAGGACAGGAAGGAAGGAAGCAAGAAGGAAAAGAAAGAAAGAAAGAAAGAAAGAAAGAAAGAAAGAAAGAAAGAAAGAAAGAAAGAAGAAAGGAAAAAAATAAAATGGTGATGGAAAGACTGGAGTTCTGTGACTTAGCAGTGAAAGTCTTTGTATTAAATTACCAGGCTTTTGAACTAATATGTCTCCTAAATGGGTAATTCCTATCATCAAATTTTATTTCCTTTCTTTATGATTGTATTTCACCCATCACTAATTTTCTATTTCTCTTGGTTCTCATTAACTGCTTTCTTTATATCTTTTTGTTTATCAGTCCTTTGAGGAAATGTGCTCTGCAACATGTTTTAAACAGTAATAAGTTCGTATTTATTTACTTACCAAGCTGTCATTAAGAAAGCATCCAGTATATGCAAAGAAATGTGCTAAGGATGGACAAGTATACAAGGATAAACAAGATAAATTTACTGTCCTTAAGGACCTCAAATTTAGTAGAAAAAATTAAAAAGTGCTCACAGTAAAGAATAACATAAGGCAGATTCTGATTAGTTCCATGAAGTTATCACCTCATTGGCTTATGATAACTGATTTCACAGTGTCCAGTCTTGCATTGCTTTAATGTATATATACCTCATCCTGGAGTCATACTGGTCTTAATAAAAAATCAATTAATTAATTGATTAAAAAAAACCCAGGAGCAGCCAGGTGGCTCAGTCGGTTGGGTGTCTGGCTCTTGGTTTTGGTTTGAGTCATGGTCTCATGGTTCGTGGGTTGAGAGCCCATGTTGGGCTCTGCACTGGTGCTGCAGGGCTGGCTTGGGATTCTCTCTCCCTTTCTTTCTACCCCTCCCCTGCTCATGCTTTCTCCCTTTCTCTCTCAAAATAAATAAATTTTCTTTTGTTGTCAAGGAAAACTTCAAACTCCATAAGATGACATTCAGTGTTTTCCATGATTTGGTCTTGGTTAGCTCTAAGTCTCCCCCCAACTTGTCCTTATCTCTCCCAACCCCCACCCTACTTTCTGTTTACTTATCTCCACCACAGAGACAATATGCTGTTGGTTACTCTATTCTTAGCACATACCAGTACCTACCTCATTGAAGCCAACTGACATATAGTTTCATTAAGGGGAAAATTATATGTCTTGTAATATTGAATTTAAAGTTCTAGGATAATATTCAGACCAATGTATCTAAAAGGTAACTGGAAATGTTGGATTAATGCTTGATATGGAAACTGGGGTCCATCACATACAGTTATCTACAGACACATGATCCTTTAAAGCATAGCAATAAACAAGATACCAAGAGTTTAAAATGGTGCTATAAGGGTGCCTGGGTGGCTCAGTCGGTTAAGCGTCTGACTTCGGCTCAGGTCATGATCTCACGGTCTGTGAGTCCGAGCCCCACGTCGGGCTCTATGCTGACAGCTCAGAGCCTGGAGCCTGCTTCAGATTCTGTGTCTCCCTCTCTCTGACCCTCCCCTGTTCATGCTCTGTCTCTCTCTGTCTCAAAAATAAATAAACATTAAAAAAAATTTTTAAATAAAATAAAATAAAATGGTGCTATATATTGAGTTAAACACAAATCTTTTCATTCTAGAACTTGAAAAAGAATCTAATATGCTATGATGAATCATCAAGTAGAGTATAATATGTAGTATTTACCAAATTAATTTGACAAAGGAGCATTTCTCTTGGCTGACCATCATTGGCTTATAAACATTTTGAAAGAGAGAGAGAAAAGAAATGAGAAGTGATGAGAAAGGTAGAAAGAGAACCAAATATGTTAAGTGTTTTGAAAATAAAAGGATCTGTTTTAGGAATAAAGTGGTGCTTAATAAATCAAGTACTATTGGGGCACCTGGGTGGCTCAGTCAGTTAAGCGTCTGACTTCAGCTCAGGTCATGATCTCACGGTTTGTGGGTCTGAGCCCCGCATCGGGCTCTGTGCTGACAGCTCAGAGCCTGGAGCCTGCTTTGGATTCTGTGTCTCCCTCTCTTTCTCTCTGCTTCTCTCCCACTCATGCTCTGTCTCTTGCTCTCTCTCTCTCAAAAATAAATAAATGTATAATAAAAAAATTAAAAAAATAAATCAACTAATATTGGAAGACTTGACCGACATAAGTATTTCCAACAAAATAAATGTAACAAAATATACAATATGGGGTAGAATGGAAGAGAAAGAGAGAAGGATAGTGAGGAAGAGGTGCAGGCATAGAATGAGAGAGTCTCATAGAGGTCAAAAGTGGAACTCGAATACAGCCATCCTGAATTGTCCTAATGATATGATTGAGGTGAAACCACCACTTTCAGCTTCCAGCTACATGAACCATACCGAACTGGGCCAAGAACTCTGCAGTAGTAATTCATTCAGGGCATATAGACATAGCCCAAAATGGAATTTGGATGACGGTTGTGCCTGTTGGAATTATATAATTGATGGGCTGTAGTCCCCAAATTGAGCTTATTTATTTATTTTTGACAGCCTAATTCATTAGAACAGACACATTGACTGTTTAACATTCCAGAATCATTTGCTAAGGGACAAATAACAAATCTGACCCCAGAGAGACTGCTGACTGCCAATATACCTGTGCTTATTTTATATTCTCTTTCCACACACCCCACTTTTATTCCATTTTTATCTGCCATTTCTCTGTTTTACTTGACTTTTTCCCTTTAGAACCAGGCTTTCGGTGAGTCTCATTTTCCGCTTATTTTCCACCTTCCATTTTTTCTCCTTTCTCTCTGACCAACAAATGCTATATAGAAGACAGACTCATTCATCTCTAGAACCTTATCTAGGGGAGCATATGTTTCTTTTCTTTGAGGTCAGATTAACTATTCCTTATATGTAACAAAGAAGAAATATGCATTGGCAGCAAATTCAGCTATGGTAAACCATCATTTCTGTCCACTACGTTAAGCCAATTTAACATGCTTAAACATGCCTTTTGTCATCGACAACAAAAGCAAAAAGCAGCTGAACTCTGGTTAATAAATCATTTTCTAAGGCAGAAAGACTGCTTGGGAAATATGATGCCAGACATTTAAGACTATTCTCTAAAGGGTTTTAGTCAGGAGTTCACCCAATTTTCTTATGATTAAAACTGTTTTAACAAAAGACATTTAAAAGAACATGAGGAGTATCTAAATTTAAAAAGCAGCTCACTAACTAGTTGAGGCAGACTTCATAGTTGCAGAAGAGTTTATTGGATGAATTATTACTCCATAGGGTACAGTAATGGGAATATATTATGGAGGTATTTCATGAGGATATGAATTCCAATAAAAGTTAGCTTGTGCATTTCAAAAAAATTGCAGGACTTCAACCTCTCTCTATTTGAGCTTCCACTTTTATTAAATTAAATTAAATGCATTAATTATATTTCAATTATTAACAGAGTATATAATACGTAATAAGGTTATAGGTGGAAGTGAGGTGACCTGAGCCCTCACCAAGAGACCATTGTGGCCACTGCCTCCCAGTTCCAAGAGTACATTGCAAAGCATGTACTGTAAAAGACACAAAACATCTCAACACACACACACACACACACACACACACACAGGACAAACTTCTGGAGACCACATGTTCAGTCGAAATGGCCATCTATGTTTTGACCACACACACAAAGATATTGTATGACTATTATGGTAAAAACTTGCCAGTATCATGTTTTATAATTGTCACTGCCAAATATTTGAGAAGATAGCATAAACAGGACTAGCTATTCACACTCTTGTGTTTTATTTCATTACAAGAGGAAAAGAAATTGTGTGGTATTATATATTCGCTCATGTTAGGTAGTACATGCTTTCATTTTAGCTAGGACATTTTCTGATCAGATGATACACTTAGAAATACTTCTTCAGGTGGTCTGGGATGAATTTTTCTGTACCAGTTTTTAGCTTCTCCTCCCATCCAGCTGGTATATGACTTTTAGAGCTTGGTCATGCTTCCAAACTGAGCACACTCAGAACAAAAGAGTGTAAAAGCCTTTGAACACACAGGTGCCGCTATATGCAGAATCCCCTGTTGCCATGCTTATTGATGTATGTGGGGGAGTGACAAACAACCCTGGCCAGATAATATAGTAATCTCCAATCTCTGAAATGACATTGTTTTCCAATAGATGACTAACATTGCAAAATACTATCATCCATATGGACACATAGAGTAAAATTGGGTTGAATGGCTTTTAAGGTGGTACAGCAAGCTGTGCTTTGAAAAGAACCATCCACAACCAAAAGAGGCAAGCAGCAAATCTCTGACTAGTATATAGCTTGATACTGTCTTTTTAACAACATACTATATTTATATAAATGCTTTAGCCTTAAAATAATTAGGTCCATAAGTTAGCTAAATGCCTTCATAATAACCATGACATTTATGTGCCAGTTACTGTGCAAAATGCTAAGTGCTCATTATCTCTCTTTTGTATGAGAACACTGAGCTGATAGAATAAATTATTTAGTATGCCCTTTTAATTGTATTTTTATTAGATTTATTTAATGGAATGAGCACTTCTATGAGACAACTTCTAAATTTAAGGCTACTGTTCCATACAATTAATACTACCCCCACCATCTTTCTAAGTAAATATTTATTGAGCACATACTATTCTACAGGCATTGTTCTAAATGCCTTACTCATTCAACATTCACAATAAACCCATGAAATATTATTACCATCTTACAGGTGACAAAACTGGGAGCCAAAAGGTTGTGCAACCAGATATTACACATGGGATAAGAGGCACATACAAGACTTGTTCCCAGACATTCTAAGTATTCTTAATCATTTTAATGTACTGCCTGTTTTACAACCATGGAATAGCTCACCTCTTGGGGGGTATTATTGCAAAATTTGTTGTGAGTGATGTTGGTGAAAGAGTTTTGTCTTGTGAAAAGTGCCATGCAAATAGTGGTGATTTATTCATCCATCCCTCCATTCATTGACTGCTTTGTTCTACTAAACAATGAAAGCATCAAAGTCAGTGAAATGTTATATTGTTTCAGATGGTAGACTGACTTCCTACTTCCTATCCAGCAATAAAGGGTCAAAAACACTGATTACAACCCATTCGTGTTTAAATTACACTTTGCTAATCCAAAAGTAGTTTTACATTTGCCAACTCTTGTCTGATCATTTTGTATGTTTCCCAGACAAATAATTAAAACAGTGTGAAACTTTCAAAGATATATCGATAAGATACTCACTTTAAATTGTGGTTCAATTTAACAGCACCTGAATCAGTTTCTCCCAACTTCCCAATAAAGCTTGGAAAAGCAACTTCCTTCACTAATGTAAATATCCTAGAGAAAATAATTACAACTTAAAGTCAACTGCATGTGATACCCTATGTAATTAAGCACAGTTTACTCCAGGAATGCACAGATGGTTTAATATTAGTGCAATTTATCAGTACAATTAATCACATTAAGTTAAAAAAAGAAAAAAGTGCATTCATAGGCAGTAAAAGGCAGTTTTTCAAGCATTTACCATTTATTCCTGCCTCACACAGCAGCCAGATACATCATTTTAAAACACAAAGCTTGGGGTGCCTGGGTCGCTCAGTTGGTTAAGCATCTGACTCGATTTCTGCTCAGGTCATGATCTCACAGTTTGTGATTTCAAGCCCTGCATCGGGCTCTGCACTGACAGTGAAGAGCCTGCTTGAGATTTTCTCTCTCTCCCTCTCTTTCTACCCCTCCCCACCCCACTCGCTCTCAAAATAAACTTTAAAAAATAAAATAAACATAAAACTTATGATATCATTTTTTTCTTCAAAATTCTCCAGTGACTTCCCACACTCTTTGAAAACATTTCGAAGTTCTTACAATGTCCTGAACGATTTTATGTTGTCTGGCCCCAAATCATCTCCCTGATTTCATCTTTAAGCCACTTTTCACCTTATTTTTTTCCCATCTGTTTCCTAAGAAACGAAATGTACCCACCTTGGAGAACTCTGTAATTGAAGTTTTTCTACTGAAAACCTTTTTCATTATATTTTCATGTAATTTTGTCTCCTCATTTCATCCAAATTTTGCTCAGGTTAACACTCTTTAGAGAAACCTCCCTGTGGGAAATAGTTTTCTTTCTTTGTCCCCATATCAAGTTACTTTCCAACCTTGTTTTACTTTCTTTATAACATGTATCCATGGGAAATCATATTTTATGTTTATGTATAAGTTTTCTGTCTGCCTCAATAGAACAATACATGGCATATGCTGGATGTCCAATAAATGTTAGCTAAACCAAGTCGTGAATTCAAACTCTGTATGCACCACGACGAATCTAATGATGTCTTATCATCATCAAGAACAATTGGGCCAAATCAACAGCCCACACCATATTTAAAATAAAATTTTATTGACATATAAAACACTACATAGTGTACATGACTTTAATGTTTCAGAGGGAAAAAAAATCAAAGTACATATTTATAGAAGAAAAGATTCATAGAAATTACACCTACAGTGGATTTTCCAAAGTGGAATGTTTAAGAAGTAGAGCAATTACTGGAATTTTTGTTTGTTTGTTTATTTTTATTCTCTTTTGTTTTATTGTTTTTTATCTTACTACAATGATTTCCTGTTTGTTTTTTATAACCGTGTGGCAGGTGTGTACAGCATTTCTGTCTGACAGAGATACACTGTACCTCTTGGTTGGTACAGAGATTTGCTTTACACTTGATTGGTGCAATGGACTGAATACACCCACTTTCCCAAATATGATGAAACCCTAACCCTTGGCATGGCTGTATTTGGAGATGGGCCTTCTAAGGAAGTAACTAAGGTTAAAGGAGGTCACTAGGGTGGGACCCTGATCCAATAGGATTAGTATCCTTACCAAGAGAGATACCAAAGGGCTCACTCTGTCTCCTCATACACGCATCAAAGAAAGAGCGTGTGAGTGCACAGCAAGATGGTGACCACTTACAAGCCAAAGAAGAGGCATCAAAATGAAATCTACCCTGCTGGCACCTTGGTCTTGGACTCTTAGTCTCCAGACTGTGAGAAAATAAATGTCTGTTGTTTAAGCCACCCAGAGTATAGTACTTTGTTAAGACAGCCTGAGAGACCAAGACAGTTGGTAAAATAAACAGACGAAGCAAATCATGATCAAATTGTTCACCGTTAAGTTATATAGTGAACTTAAGGACAAGAGTCAGATACCCTTTTGACTTTCTAAAATGTTTAAATTCATAAAATGCAAGAAAGTTTCACATTAAATCAGTTGCTACATAATAGGTACATGTGTTTGTACACTACAAGATTTCTTACGGGTAAAGAATAAAAATGTGTGTTTGAAGATATACAAATAAGCATTTTATGCTGGACACATAAAACCTCTCTCAACCCAGTAACTTCAAAAATCCACTCAAAAGAAGTATTGAAATATTGTTGTTCAAAGATGTCCAATACTTAAAGATGTTGCTTAAAAGATATAATGACATTGGCTAAGTAAAGTAATGATTTATGGTATATTCTTACATTGGGAGTATACAAATAATAAATATCACACTTTAAAGAGCAATCGTATAGAAAATCACTTACAACTTAAAGTTAAGTAAAAATAATAACTTAAAAAGTATATATTACAGGATTTAATTTTCAAAAATATGTTCTATATTGTAGAAATAGATTCAAAAGAAACAGCACAGTAGTAATCTTTTAGGTGAGGGATGTATTAATAACTTATATAATTATTCTCTTTTTTATGCTTTTTAAAATTTCAAAAACTCCTACAGTTAGTATAACCAGGTAAAATGACTATAACTTTTTTGAAGGAAAACCTTGCTTCTTATTATAAACCTGAGTACTTTTGAGACTTATCAAAGGTTTAAGATATTGTACGTGAAAATGACATATAAGAAGAATATATAGGGAATATCTATGCTATTATGTTTGTGAAGCACAGAAATAATATAAAAGGATAAAAGGGAAAAAAGCGATACATTTCACCATTTGAGAAAATGCATCATTTTCCTTTTCCATAAGACAAAACCTAGGAATTATCTGTAATCCCCTTCTACCAATTTAGGATCAATTTTAACCCCCAATTATTTATCAAAACCAACTTTTTTTTCATCTTTAGTTTCCTTCCCACCTGCATTACCTTTCTTCCAACAGAGCTGCTACATCAAAGTCAGAATCATTTTTTGAAAATATGATTTTATTCCCACCCCCACCTCTAATCTCAAACTTTTAGTTGTTCTCCAATGATCATAAAATAGAACCAGGCCTTCTTCTGAGCCCTGTATGATCAAAACCTGTCAGCTTCCCTTTGTGAAGCATTCTTCTTCCTGATCTAATCATAGTGTGACCTCATTTCAATTGCTCAGAGTACCACACACCCTTCAACCAGAGAAGGGAAGATACTCTTACCTAGCTGCATTCTTCAGATTCTGGTTCACTGGTTACTAAACCAAAACACTCTATGGCTGGTCAGTAAGGTGTGTTCCCTTACTGGAAGCACTTATAACATCTTAGGTCTTTCTTTCAGGACACTTAACTTGTAGCAATGGATTTGTTTTAGTAACGATTTTATAAATATGGCTCTTCTTTGACTCTAAGCTCAATGAAACTCGGTGAAGTCAAGGACATCACCTGTTTTCACTTACTATTTTACCATCTTTCCCATTAGGCCCAGAAAAGTGTCTTGCATACAGTAGTGATTAATAAATATTTATTGAATACATATTTTCAGAATATTTCAAAAATCTGCAGTTAAAAAATAGAAATACTAAAATACTCATAGATAAGAGAGAAAAGACATAAAAAGACATAAACAGTGTAATTTATTGATAAATACATAAAATGTAGCCCTTCAAATAACATTTATAAAAGATACAACCTATATCTGCAAAAGCTAAAAAAATTTCAATTAACACCTTAATGTCAACAGTGGCATCTCCAGATATCACTGCTATAGATCTTTTTATTTTCTTTTATTCTCTTTTCAATATGTTTTCATATGATTATAAGCACCTATTAATGTTATATTATTTTAAAAGAAATTTACTTTTGACGACAAGTTAAATAAAATGATTCAAAATAACTTAATAGGGATATTTATCATCTCACATACTAAAAAGCTCAGAAGTCAGTAGGATTCTCAGGCTGATATTTTCAGTAGCTCAGTGCTGTCATCAAGAACTCAGGTTTCAAAAATCTCTCTGTTGGTTGTCTTTTATCTGTCAGCTTCTCCTTGATTCGGGACCTCATGGTCCCAAGTTTGTTGACATATTAAGTGAATCGTTGCCTTTTGTTCAGATATTGTGAAAGAGCTGAAGAAACCTCTCCCACAATCATAGACTGTAATTGGGCAAATTTAGTTCCTTATGCCCGACTCTGAATGAGTAATGTCACCAGGGCAATGCCATGCATTTATTGGCTCAGATAAATCAGGTTCTAGTATCCAGATAAGCTTTCTCTCAGTCACATGGTGGAGAAGTAGATACATGAACAAAAATGGAGTGCTGTAATGGAAAAGAAAGAGGTGAGAGACAGATACTAGATAGGCAACTAAAACTGTATCTCCCTTTATTGACACATATTAGAATTTCAAAAAAGGAAAGGAAAGAAAAAGAAGAGTGGAGAGGAGAGGAGAGGAGAGGAGAGGAGAGGAGAGGAGAGGAAAAGAAAAAAAGGAAAGAGAAAAAAAGACAAGAAGTAAAACAAGGTAAATATCTAATCAAGCACAGTAATGAGTGCCTTATACCCATTTGACTTTTCATAATTTATATTAAGAGAAAACACAAATTTTATCCCTATTGAACTGATAAATATCTTCTTAGATTAACAAACTCATTCTGGATAAACAATACAAATTTACATTTTCAAGTATACAGATCTGCTCTGTATGCTACACATTTAATTTAGCCCAGATCTAGGCACATCTACAGAAATAATAAAGTGGAATAATGATATGAGCATCCATTTGGTTCAACAACATGGTACAAATAAACTAATTACATGAACCAAATCTACTTTCAAAGCTGCATATGATAAAATTGATCCTTCTGCAGAGATTCTAAGCTTGTCTAATTCACAAAGGACAGAAATTCTGACTTTACAAAATTATTACAATGGACAAGTGGTAGTATTTACAGTGCATTCACAGTGCAGCTACACATTAAAACCTCAGAAATTAATCATTCAAAGAACATCAGAAGTCTAAAAAGTATATTTCAGTATTCTAATATATTATGCAGTTATGGATTTCCTTTATATGTAATAATATTTATTCATAAACATATAAATTGGGTTGAAACATATGCATAAAATAGCTTTTTTATAATATCTGCATGTTGCTTGTATAGGTAGTTAGATTTTTATGTACACTATAATAGCTCTAAGTTCTTTTTGTCTCTGAGAAACTTGTCTGTTGATATGAATAGTTGTCACCTTTTCCATTTGTATATTTCGATCAAATGGAGGAGTACTATTGTCAAAGATAACTCTGAGATTCTACAGAGATAAACACATCTTGGGATTTCTTACAACTGACGTAGAAAGAAAAAAAAGCAAATATTAGTTTTGACCCCCTCCTCAGAAGTTTCTCCATGTAAACTCAGGTTCTCAGCAGATTTCTCAAGGAAAATGTTATGACAGTCCACTAGCTTTAGATATGCTATCAGAACATCTAACTCTGTCTAGGTCTTTGAAGTTACAGACAGATATATTCTGATTCGGTTTCTACTTCATGCTTCAGCATTAAGCAAGGGAAAAAAAAGAGAGGGGATGCTTTCATTTTTGAGGGCACCTAATGCAAAGGAGTTTTACATCTATAGCTATCACTGAGGAGTGCTGTTTACTTGCTCAGTCTATTCAGATCACTAGGGCAGTGAGCCAGTCCACAGCACCCCATCTTACATTTACATGAAGGGCTTCTCTCAACTTATTTACTTGAGGAATGAAACAACAACAACAACAACAAAACTTAAGAATTGGTCAGTTATTTTCATTTTACGTCACAAAGCCATAAATATATACAGAAAAGTATAACTATTATATTCATACCACAAAATTTTAATAAATCTAGAAAAGAAAAAGAATAAATAGACCCTGTTAAGTTCTACAAAATCACCTTAGTATATATTAATAAACATTTTCATAAATATTATAGTGAAAGGGGTTAATATGTAGCATATAACATATCTTTAGACATAAAGTTAATCTTAGTGAACTATGTCTCTTTTCCTAATATGATTTCAGATCTTTTCAGATAGCTCCTGTTGTCCTTATGAAGTCATAAGGCAAAGAACCTTATTCAACTACACAGTTAAGAATAGAAATGTGAAATGAATTGACCCAACCAATATTAACGGATGCTTTATCTATTTATTTATTTATTTATTTATTTATTTATTTATTTATTTTAAGGGTTATTTATTTATTTTTGAAAGAGAGAGAGAGAGAGAGAGAGAGAATGTGGGGATGGGGCAGAGAGAGAGAGACAGAGAATCCCAAGCAGGCTCCACACTGTCAGCGCGGAGTCTGATGTGGGGCTTGATCCTACAAACTGTGAGATCATGACCTGAGCCAAAATGACGCTAAGATTGTGTCATCATCCTACGAGCTGAAAGTTAGAATCAAAGAAGGATTCTTTTGTATTAGAAAGAAGTCCCAACTTGCTTATATTACTGTCATTTTAAAAGTATGCAGCCAAATCTAAACCAACTAATATAATAGATAGAGAAGGTAAGTGTCCTTGCCTGGGGCACCAATAAGTTTTCTTTGTATTGGCTGCCTTGGGGAACATGTTAAAGAGACCATATCTGCTTTCAGGGATTTTACCCTAAAGAAGAGAAATATGCTGAACAAAAATATTGCTTCTTGTCTTGGTATCTTTTCCTAAATTGATCTTGAATGTGCAATAACTCGTATTGACTTGATTTCTTTTGATTGAAAAGCTAGAGGCCAATTTCACATATGTCGGTTTGTTCTGAAGCACAGATCATGTGATCTTAAAGAATTTTCATCATTAGGTACTTTGTTTCAAGTGTATCCAAAAAAGTCAACAAATACCTTTGCATTGGATTTTACTTAATAAAACAGAGACATATAGAAAATAGAAATATATAGGGAAAAATTTGCATATTCAAAGCATTTGACCAATAGAAATGGCAAAACTTTTCTTGAAAAGATTAGTAAGGCAAAAGCATATATTAAAAACAATTAGAATCATCTTTCAATTCAATCATCTCCACTTATGTAGAGAATCTTAAGCAAATGATTCTTAGGATTAGCTTGTTTTATTTTTTTTTTTTAATTTGCTGTTTTGCAATAGATGTTCCTTAAATGTTTAAGAGCCAGAATTATTGAAATATATTTTCAATGCGTGAAGTATTTTACACTATCTTCACAGTGATGCTTAAATTCAAATACTATGCATAACTTCAGGAATCACCAAAAATGTTTTCCTGTTCTGTTTTGCCTTCATTCCACAACATATTTATATTGTCAAAATATAAATATTACAAATATGTGTTTACAAAATCTTCTGTGATAAAAAGGAATAAAAAACTACTGTACACTTATAAATATAAAATAAGCTTGGGACATCACACACTCCACAAATGTCAGAAACACAAAGTTCAGAGGCACTGTTAAACCAGAAAAGCAATTTGATAAGTTGCCAACATGGTTTGTCTCCCTTAAGTTTTATAAAATCCTTTGTGCATATCTGGAAAGATAAAGTGCAGAAGGGTTTTCAAGGATCATCTTACAATCCTTTCCAAATGTCATTTGCCTTCTTGACTAAAATAAAGCTTCAGTTCAAAATTAACACAGCCCCCTCGCTTAGGATTAATTTGGATACCTTCCTTCTTTAAGGAGCCAGATATTTTATACAACTAGTTAAAGAGTCCTGTTTGGCAAGCAGTTGGCAGAGGAGATCCCACCCCCTAGAGTTTTGAGTATGAGGGTCTATCAATGTCAAATCTAATTGCTCTCAGTGTTTCCCACGATTGATAGAGTTGAAGCCAACAAGTCCATAACATATCTCATCATTATAGCTTTCTCACTGTGGGGCTGATTGGTGCACCTGCCCGTGTCTGACCAAGGGCCAGTCAGATTTGTTTTTTTGTCTCTCTTCTGCTCGTACAGAGTAGAGCTGCCTCCTACCCTGAACATGGATTCACATTTATCATTTAGAGGAAATATGGGTTCATTACCAAATTCATAAATGAACCAGTATGACTAATTTTAAACATAATATGGGCAAAAGAAAAACTGATATTTTTTTGTATATGAACTATAAGACAGGCATAGACTTAAACTATAAAATGTGCGTATGATTAAACTATAAGATGGGAATAACTACCAACTAACCATACACTATAAGGTAGGTGTCAACTTAATGCAACAGCCCATCATGGAGAGGCAGTTAAGGAACATACATCGAGAGAAACTATACCTCTAGTGGCTGCAGAATCCAAGGGTCATCCGTTTATAGGCTTAGAAGTTCATGAAGATAATTTTTGCAATATCAAAAAAAAATCATAGTCACTAGTATTCGTGGTGCTCAGCTAGTTCAGATATGGCAACCTCTTTGACAGGGAACTCTTCTGAGAGGAGTACACTGAAGTGAATTAATGGGCAAAGCTACAGAGGTCATTTTTTCTTACTAGAGAAATAATTGCCTATCAAGACAATAACTTAGAATGTTCAGATGAGTCGTATGGTAAGTGCACAAATAGGTGTGCACGTGTCTATATGTGTGTGAAATATGTAAAAAACTACAAAATTAGCATTCTATCTTAAGACCTGGCAGCATGCAATTAATGATTTCATAAACCTGATGTATTAGTCTCAAATCTCTGTAAATATCATGTCCTAACTATAAATGTAAAATACAGCAATTTATGAGACAACCAGAAATCATTTTTGGCATAAAAATTCACTTTGAATAAACAAAATTCAGGATGAACCAGTCTTACAATTTTTTTTTTTGGCTTGCAATCTTTATTTTAACATCAACAATTAATCAACAGAACTTATCATGGTCAATTGGCTTTCCATCCCAATGGCCATTATATAGGATGGCAGTATGTTTCCTCTTAGAGACTGTGCCAGTTTCACTGTGGAACAGATGGCAAGTCAACTGGGTTTAGGAGGGTAGTCTAGATGATGCCATATTAAGTGACATCTTCCAGCAGGAATCAATTTCATTGGACACTGGTGCCACCTTGACACATCACAAGGCTATCTGCTGCCTTCCATCAGACCTGTTGCCACTGTCACATGAAAATAGAGAATCTTGGGCAGTCATTGGGATAGATCTCCAGTGCACTCTTGGAAATCTCTTACAAAAACGCCCCAGCTTCCAGGTGAATTTCTGCCCTTTAACTATTCAAACAGAGAAGGGAGTGTGGTTCTAGTCCACATTCTGAAAGACCTAGTGGTTTAAAAGAGTAGAATGCACCTTCCCTATAGTATCAAACACACAACTTTGTGTCTGGCTGAAAAAAAAAAAAAAAAAACAGTGATATTACAGTCCCTTTATCCCCTGCAATATAGTTGCCTAGAATAATTGAAAAACAGCACTTTCACAGTAAAGCAGTAAAAATACTAATAACGTATAAAATCCCTATCATTATATTCTTACTAAATGAAAATATCTGTCACCCTATTCAGTCTAAAGCCAGGTTAAATTTGGCATGAAGTTGTATATCCTTAGCATGAGCTTGGAACAGAAATAATTTCTTCCCCTCCATTCCTGGAGCTCTGACTTCTATTTGACTTTAGCTCAGCATTTCCATTTTATACCAGAACATGAACCCTCACTGGTATTCAGTTCCCCTGAATTGAAATAATGTCTCAGCTAACGAGCGGCTTCCAGTAGGGATCATGTAACTGGCATAGCTACAGCAGAAACAGCACTGCGTTCTGCCAACATTCCCATTTCATCTACCCTGGGTAGCTTTATTGTTGTGCATGTTTATGAGCATGAATCTTCTTGTCTAAAGATTACAATACAAAAGAAGCAGATCTCTGCCTCTGAAATGAGGACTAAAGCTTTAGAATGTGGCGCCTTTGATAGCAAAAATTGTCATTGGGAAATTTACATCTCAGAGCAATAGGAACCACCTTTTTGCCAGATTGTAATCAGTTTCAATTCGGTCTCTATTTTACCAGCTGAAAGAAATATGCAGATTGCCTTTCAACAACAACTTTTAAAATTATTTTAATACCTATTTCATTATTTTTTGAAGAAAATAAGCAAAGGTTTCCTGTTTTCTATGCTTAATTTCTTGTATTAAGAAATGATTGCGAATTGGGGCTTTTTTTTAAAATCTTCAGTCCAGCATGCCTAAGTTCATATCACAAATCATCAACATTGAAAAAAAAGAAGCATTCTCTATTGGCATCTTTGTCTTTGGGTTTAGCTTTAAAATCCATCTCACAAACACCTGCTTTCCATGAGGATCAGCCAAAATATTCTGTTCAAAGATCAGTGCTATAGAGCATTGCCTGGTGGCTAGCACAGATGACAAGAAGCGATGACAAGGAAAATTTCAGTGGATCTGTATCTCACCCAGGATTGTTTTTGTGAACCCAGGCAACCTGTGCCCTGCATCTGTGGTTTGGTAATATTCCACTCAAATTTGTCTGTCTGCATGCACAGGGCAGAGAAAAAATCCAGCCATGAAAGGAAGATGGTTATTTTGGTTTATGAGTTAACTGAAATACCTCCACCTTACTCTCTACCCTCAGTCAAGATTTATTTCTTTGCCTCTTTTTTTGACCAAGGGGAAGTTAAAAAGACTACTCAAGGCAGACAGGTACAGACACTGTATGGCGTTACTTCGTTCTCACAACAACCATGTGAAGGAGATAGTATTAGCTAGGTTTTATAGTTCAGAGAACAGAGGCCAACGGAGCTTAGTTAACTCTTCAAGACTTACAATTAAGAGATAAGAGTCAATATTTGAACCCAGGTCTACATGACTTCAGAACCCATGCTTTTTTCTACCATCAATGATGGCAAAGCAGTTTTTCGTCTCTTTATGTCAACTCCAACTGATTGACAGCAGCTCTTTGTAAATTTGTCCTTAGAAAGATTCTGAGGTCAAGACCCAAAAGAGAAATGTGCTGGGTTCTGTTAGTCTTACCTGAGAAAGTGGGAGAGGGAGGAGCTTTGTCACAGGTGCTGTGTACTTGACATGAAACCATTTGGTCTCCCAGGACCCGGTCTGTTCTCTGATCTGCAAGTTGGAAAACAGGCTTTTGTATATCTTCATGTTGCCACTCAGGGTTGAAGTGTCATCGTGGTGAGCCCTACTATGATGCCTCCTCTGAAAACAGAAATCTGTTGCAATGAGATTTATAGTTAAGGAACAGATTGAGTGTGATACAAATTTCACAGTTGCTTATGCACAATTTCATTAATGACAACAACCACATGACAGCAGAAAGCTGCACCCTTCCGAACCAAGACGCATAGGAATGAACAAAAGGTATACATGCGCACACCTCAAATATCTACCAGCTATCCCAGCTGTGCTGTGAGCCACCCCTATCCACAGCTGGCACTGCAACTCTCCGACAGATTTCAGATCACTCTCACTTCACCACTTCACTAACCTTCGGGCTGTAATTCTGAGGCCCCCTCCCAAGTGAGCTTCAGGTCTCTGTCAAAGTAAAGTTTCATACTGTATTATTTATTTCCTAAACACTTAGAAAGTGTGTAAGTATACTACAGTTTTTATCAGCTTCCTATCTTTTTCTAATGTGTCATTAAAGTGTTCAAGTGTTTGGGATGCCTGGGTGGCTCAGTCGGTTGAGCTTCCGACTTGGGCTCAGGTCACGATCTCATTGCTTGTGGGTTTGAGCCCCACATGGGACTCTGTGCTGACAGCTCAGAGCCTGGAGCCTGCTTCAGATTCTGAGTCTCCCTCTGCCCCTCTTCCACCACGCGCTCTCTCTCTAAGAATAAATAAACATTTACAAAATTAAAAGAAGATAATACTATTCAAGTGTTTGTGCCTCTAATTCCATTTTTGCCATAAGCTTGGTGATCTTAATTTGTGTGTGCGAGGTTAGCTAAACCACTCTATGACGTTGCTCCCTGGCATCCGTTTTGTGTGGCCAAGTGGCCTACAGGGGCCTTGAACTGGCACTAGCCCCCCCATGCAAGCTCATGTGATAAGCACTGTCCCCACCCCTCCTGGGGCCTTCCCCTTGTGCCCCCCTTAGGTAAGATTCTTGCAAAATTGACTAAAACCCCACTCTGGTTTGAATTGACCATCTGGCTTTAGCCCAGAACCCCAAAATCCTCTGCCCATGGACCCTAGTAAAGGCATGTGCCCCAGATCCTGCCACCCTCTCTGCCTGTACCCTGCCTTGACTTTCCCAAGTGGCCTTTCAAGATGCACTGTAAAACCTCTTCTAGGACCCGTGAGTAATAAACGTCTCAACTTCAATCCTCTGTGGTCTTTTGTTAAACACAGCTCATCCTCTCATACCTCTGAGTTCTACTTAACAAGTGTTATTTTCACAAAGTCACAACAGAGTGAATTAGTATAGTGATTTTTAGAATACGCCTGTCTCATTATAGCAGCACTTATTGTACCTGAAATAATCAGATTAGACTTTGATAAACAGGCATTTAAAATAAAATACACCTGGGAAGAACCTAATTGATTCAGTGGCAAATCAAAGGTAGGGCAGCAGGAACAGTCACCCCTGCGGACAGGTTATGCAGGGATGCAAATCTCTCTGCTTTTTCTTATTACCATGCTCCAGTGAGCCTAAACAACATCAGTGGTAAATTACTCCTCTATGAAAAAATCTTTTGGTGGCTAAAATTTTCAACAATTGTTGCAGTTACTGATAAGTTTCACTAATTGACAAAGAAGTTTAACATTAGCACATTTTTATGGCATGACCTTTAATAAATATTGTTTTCTACATTACACTTATTTCAGGCCACTTCTAATATAAAATTGGCCCTGACCCATGTGGGCTCAACTATACAAATTCATTTCAAGAATAAATTCATCAGTGCAGAATTTTTCAAGCTCATTTTGGAGAAGTTCATTTCTCTAATGTCTGTGAAAAACCCTGTGTTTAATAAATTAGATTAGAAATAACCATATTTTTTGTGATCGATTTGTTAGAAATGAATGAATAGAACACAGTGATTGTGAAGACAAAGAAAAACAGAACTTGAGTTCCTTCAATTCTGTCAGTCCATGTGAGCACTTGGAGTTTTGTGTGTGAGGGTTTAAAATGTAAAACAATAAAACAAAGGGCAAACTATAAGACATAATACTTTTGATTGGTGTGTTAGGCAGAATAATTACCCCCCCCACACACCCAAAGGAGTCCCTGAATCTATCAATATGTCACCTTACATCAGCAGAAAGGACTTGCAGAGGTGATAAAATTAAGGATGCTGGGATGGGGAGATGATGACGGATTATCAGGATGGGCTCAACGTGATCACGAGAGTTAATATAAGTGAGAGAGGGAGGCATGAGACTGAGAAGAGATGAGACAAGGGAAGGAACAGGAAAAGATAAGGAGAGAGCATCTCCTCTTGAGCCTTGGGAAGGAACTCAGCCCTGCCAGCAGCTTGATTTTAGTCCCACAAGACCCAATTCATACTTCTGACTTCCTGAATTGTAAGGCAATAAATTTGTGTTGTTTAAACTCACTGAGTTTGTGGTATTTTGTTATAGTAGCTAAGAAACTAATACAATTGGTTAAGTGCGATTTTATTTTATTATTTTTTTTTATTTTTTTCAACGTTTTTATTTATTTATGGGACAGACAGAGGCAGAGCATGAACAGGGGAGGGGCAGAGAGAGAGGGAGACACAGAATCGGAAACAGGCTCCAGGCTCCTAGCCATCAGCCCAGAGCCTGACGCGGGGCTCGAACTCAAGGACCGTGAGATCGTGACCTGGCTGAGGTCGGACGCTTAACCAACTGCGCCACCCAGGCGCCCCTAGTTAAGTGCGATTTTAGTGCACACATGAAATATTTTAATACATTTTAGTACCTTTAAAAATTTGTTTAATGTTTATTTATTTTTGAGAGAGAGAGACACAGAGAGCGCAAGCGTGAATGGGGGAGGGGTGGAGACAGAGGGAGACGCAGAATCCGGAGCAGGCTCCAGGCTCTGAGCTGTCAGCACAGAGCCCGACGTGGGGCTCCAACTCAAAAACAGCAAGATCATGACCTGAGCTGAAGACGGACCCTTAACCAATGGAGCCACCCCACACAGGTGCCTCACTTTTTAGTACCTTTAAAATTGAAAGTAATTATCTGTTTAAATTGTTAATTGTATTAATAAAGAACAAATCAATAAAATCATGATTATGTTACTATATAATTGTTCCCCAAAATAATTTTGTCATAGAGAAGAGAGAGACGTTAAAGAAAAGGTGTCAAGTACGCTAAATATGTCAGTCATGGCACCGGTGATGAAGCCCGAGAATTCTGTCAGCTCTTCCCTGTCCACTCACATCTCTATGGTATCTGCTCTGATTTAATTTTCAACCTCTGCTCCCCCTTTATCATCCTCTCCACTTATGACCCTAACTGACTGGTTAAACACAATTGCTTAAAAATTTGTATCAACATACTGCAGGAAGAAAAGGGAAAAAGATAAATTGCTTCCATAATACGAACAGTCACTGTTAATTTCTTTGAGGGCAGAGACCACATTTTATTTATCCTTCCTCCCAGCATCTAACACAGTGTCTGGCATAAAACAGAACAATCAATAGTATTTGATTAATACATGAATGCTATAAAGAAAAGGTATGTATTTTGCATGTCCCTACTTCTCAGATATATCCTATATAACTCCTACATGTCTATTATTATTCTGTTTCAAAGCCATATGTTTACCAAAATTTTACTAGGTACCCCCTACCAAAAAAACCATGAAATTCCTTCTTCTTTAAGTTCTAATGGCCTATCATTGTATGCCACATATTAAATCTAATTATACATGATTTTATTTCCTCTGCTAAACTATAAGCTTTTAATGATTAGAGGCATATAGTTTATTCTTAACTGTGGTCACCATAGGACCTACAGAATAATTTTCATACGTTACATGATCATAAATCATTATTCAATTTAAGTTGAAAGCACTATCTCATCATTACCTATTTCACTTCTATCAATTCATGTTTGTAAAAGTATGAAAATGTTAAACATCTTTACATTTGCTTTAAAACCTGTAAAATGTAAGATCATACCTTTATCTCATTACCTTTACTATTTTATACTATAATGTATCAAACGAAGAAATTTCCTGTAGGAAACTAATTCTTGGAGATCTCAATATATATTACATGCACTTGTTCATGACCCTGGCTATAAATGAGTTATTTTTCCCTTCCCTTATCAAAACTGAACAGTTTAAATGGGTCTCTTTGATGTAAATGCATTTTCATACATTTTCAAAACATTTTCCTTCCTCCTTTTTATCTCTCTAAATCCTCACCTTACCCTTGCCCACATTATATTACCACATGTCATATCCTTATTTTCTGCAGCTAAGTGACCTATTGAGATTTATGGAGACTAAATGGTAATGACTTTAATAAAAGATGTGATGTGAAACTGCCTTTGCAATTTAAGAGTATGTCTCCCACAGTCTTTCCTGGATGCTAAAATAATCTGGGCATCAACCTTATGTCTCCATGTACAAAGGAGGCAGACAGCTGGAATTTCAGACAAACTGCATCCCCCTCCCCCTGCTCTCAAGACATCCCAAGCTCAAAGCCAGTGACACTACTACCTCTTGTGGTACCAACATAACTACATCAAAAGGCCCCAGGGAACTTCAGCTTTTCCTGAGTCTGATGCAAAAACATCAACAGAGTCTGTCTTGAAGAATAGTATCCGGCTCGACTCTCTAACATTTCTATCACAAATAATACACATGACAGTATCTTGGATAAACCAAGTCCAAGATGTTTCACACGTAACTGCTAAGTTTTTAGGAAATAGAAAAGGAGTTTTTTAAAGCTAGCATGAAAAGACTTTGAGAAAAAATGAATTTGACTGGAGGATATGGATAAGAAGAAAATGTTTTCTCTCAGATGAAGCTACTTTCTGAAGAAAGAAAAATAGTCTCAGTGAAATGCACAAAACAGATCATTAATAAATAGAAAACCTATACATATATCTTGTCACAAAATTTGTTTTAAATACACACAGTGGTTAATGATATGGTATCACAGACTGTAAGGATTCACATACTTCGTGTGACATTTGTAGATTATCTAACAAAACATGAGAAGTAAGACATGGTGAGACTTGAATTGTCTGGAAGGAAAAAACACCTTTACATCTCTCTCCAGTGATCAGAGTGGGAAAGGAAGTAGTAACTTTTAAAGAAAATGAAAGAGAGGATGCCTTTAAAATGTGGGCTGTATGCTGGAGCCAACTCATACTGATTGGCGAGTATTAAGGACATTGTGGTATGATTAAGGAATTCTGATACATCATTGGTAGTCTGAAACCATCTACAATGGAGGTGTCTACAAACATGGATATTATTTATCAGTAATTATCCAGCACACACTAATTTTGAAGCATTATTTAGCCTAGTGTGGTTTCTTTTGCATAGTTGAAAAAGAAAGGATACATTTAGGCTTTTTCTCGAAGATGGCGGCGTAGGAGGACGCTGGGCTCACCACACGTCCTTCTCATCACTTAGATTCCACCTACACCTGCCTAACTAACCCAGAAAACCACCAAAAGATTAGCAGAACGGAGTCTCTGGAGCCAAGCCCAGACTAGAGGCCCACGGAAGAGGGTAGGAAGGGCGGAGAGGCACGCTGCACGGACTGGCGGGAGGGAGCCGGGGCAGAGGAACGGCCCTCCGGCCAAGCAGAGCCCCCTAGTCTAGCTTGCAAAAGCAGAGGGACCAGACAGAGTGTGTTCCGACAGCAAGCGGGACTTAGCATCTGGGAGGTCATAAGTTAACAGCTCTGTTCGGAAAGCGGGAAGGCTGGAGGACAAAGGGAGGGAGAGTTGCTGAGCCCCAGGACTACAGAGCTGTTTGGCGGGGAACAAAGGCGCTCGCTAGCACCATCTCCCTCGCCCATC
>NW_024412376.1:86609698-86649963 GCF_014898765.1 Herpailurus yagouaroundi | reverse complement strand
GTGATGCTAAGTGAAATAAGCCATACAGAGAAAGACAGATGCCATATATTTTCACTCTTATGTGGATCCTGAGAAACTTAACAGAAACCCATGGGGGAGAGGAAGGGAAAAAAAAAAGAGAGGTTAGAGTGGGAGAGAGCCAAAGCATAAGAGACTCTTAAAAACTGAGAACAAACTGAGGGTTGATGGGGGGTGGGAGGTAGAGGAAGGTGGGTGATGGGTATTGAGGAGGGCACCTTTTGGGATGAGCATGGGTGCTGTATGGAAACCAATTTGACAATAAATTTCATATATTGAAAAAAAAAATAAAGTCTAGTTTGTCTGATATAAGTGTGGCTACTCCAGATTTCTTTTGACATCCAGTAGCATGATAGAGTTCTCCATCCCCTCACTTTCAATCTGAAGGTGTCCTCAGGTCTAAAATGAGTCTCTTGTAGACAGCAAATAGATGGGTCTTGTTTTTTTTTTTTTAATCTATTCTGATACCCTTGTCTTTTTTTGGAGCATTTAGTCCATTTACATTCAATGTTATTATAGAAAGATATGGGTTTAGAGTCATTGTGATGTCCATAGGTTTCATGATTGTAGCGATGTCTCTGGTACTTTCTCTCACAGGATCCCCCTTAGGATCTCTTGTAGGGCTGGTTTAGTGGTGACAAATTCCTTCATTTTTTGTTTGTTTGGGAAGACTTTTATCTCTCCTTCTATTCTAAATGACAGACTTGCTGGATAAGGGATTCTCGGCTGCATATTTTTCTGTTCATCACATTGAAGATTTCCTGCCATTCCTTTCTGGCCTGTCAAGTTTCAGTAGATAGATCCGTCACTAGTCTTATCAATCTCCCTTTATATGTTAGAGTTTGTTTATCCCTAGATGCTTTCAGAATTTTCTCTTTATCCTTGTATTTTGCCAGTTTCACTATGATATGTCGTGCATAAGATCGATTCAAGTTACATCTGAAGGGAGTTCTTTGTTCCTCTTGGATTTCAATGCCTTTTTCCTTCCCCAGATCAGGGAAGTTCTCAGCTATGAATTCTTCAAATACAACTTCAGCATCTTTCTCCTTCTTTTCCTCCTCTGGAATCCCTATTATATGTATATTATTACGTTTGATTGCATCACTTAGTTCTCTAAATCTCCCCTCATACTCCTGGATTTTTTTATCTCTCTTTTTCTCAGCTTCTTCTTTTTCCATAATTTTATCTTCCAATTCATCTATTCTCTCTTCTGCCTCTTCAATCCGAGCTGTGTTTGCCTCCATTTTATTTTGCACCTCATGTATAGAATTTTTAGCTCCTCCTGTTTCTTAGTCCCTTGAAATCTGTAGCAATAGATTATTGTCCTCTATACTTTTTTCAGGCCCAGCGATTACTTTTATGACTATTATTCTAAATTCTTGTTCCATTATATTGTTTAAGCTGTTTTTGATCAATTCGTTAGCTGTCTCTACTTCCTGGAGTTTCTTTTGAGGAGAATTCTTCCATTTCGTCATTTTGGATAGTCCCTGGGGTGGCTCAGAACTGCAGGGCACTTCTCCTGTGCTGTCTGGAGTAACTTATGTTGGTGGGCCTGGCCACAGTCATACCTGATGTATGTCCCCAGCCTACCGCTGGGGCCACAGTCAGAGTGGTGTGTACCTTATCTTCCCCTCTCCCAGGGTCAGGACTCACTGTGGAGTGGTGTGGCCCCTGTTGGGTTACTTGCACACTGCAGGCTTGTGGTGCTGCTTTGATGGGATCTGGAGTATTAGCTGGAGTGGATCCTCTTCCGTGGGCCTCTTGTCTACACTTGGCTCTGGAGAGTCTGTTCTGCTAGTCTTCTGGCAGTTTTCTGGGTTATTTAGGCAGGTTTCGGTGCAATCTAAGTGATCAGCAGGACGACGTGAGCCCAGCGCTCTCCTATGCCGCCATCTTCCTTCTACCCCAAACTTCTTAAATCTAGTTAGCATAGAACCAATCTATACATTTTCCAAAACCATGAAATTATAAAAACATAGAAATGTCAATAATCTACACATTAAATTAAATGTATTCCCCATTCCTTATAGTTCCAAATATAAACATTAATATAATACTGCTGGTAATACTGCTTTGTTAGTTGTTCATAAAGTCTACACATTTTTATTGGGCCAGAAATTCTTCCAAGTTCTAAAGATTTGGAAGTGTACAACATAGTTAGAAGTTCCCTTTCTCAGAGAGCTTACATTTAATGGGAGAGGCAGACAATTAGCAAGTAAATAAATAAGCGAGCTAAATTCAGGTCATGATCTTCACTATGAAGAGAAGAAAACAAAAAATGATGTATTAGGGTGGGTGGACAGTGGGGTGGGTGGAATCAGAGAAGGTACTCTAGGAAAGAACTCTCTAAAAATAAGATATTACAGCGAAAATTTTAATGATTAGAAGGAGTCAGCCGTGTGAAGATCTGAGGGAGTAACATCTCAAACAGTATGAAAGACAGGAACAAAAGAGAAAAAGAAATGAAACAAAGCAAACAATTAAACAAAAACTTGAAACTTGATTGAATGCAATAATTATCTCAGTTGAAAAACACTGTCAGGGCATGACCATATTGTCCCATATGTGTCTGTTTGCCTGGAGCAGTCTGTGTATGTCTATTGCCCAGGAATAATTACCCATAGCTCACCTATTCACTCTTCAAATGTTCTGGTTTCAAGCAGAGATGATGTGGTCACTCTGATTATAAATCTGAGATAATTGCAGCAATTTGTGAAGCAGTATTAGAAATTTTGAATATTGGGGTACCCAGATGGTTGGTGGTTAAGCATCCAATTCTTGGATTCAACACACGTCATGATTTCATGGTTTGTGAGTTCCAGCCTCACATCAGATTCTGTGCTGACAGTGTGGAGTGGAGCCTGCTTGGGATTCTCTCTCTCTCCCTCTCTTTCTTCCTCTCCCCTACTTGTGCATTCACTCTTTCTCTTTCTCTCTCCCTCTGAAAATAAACTTTAAATTTTTTTTTAATTTTGAATATTAATTTCACTCTTTTATTTATTAAGCTCAGAAATCAGAAAATTGCTTTCACTCATTACAATCTATTGTCTTAAGGCAACTCTTTTAATTGAGAACAATATATTTTGTTTATCATCTTTTCCTATGATCTTCATAAACCCCTCTGGTAATTATCTAGCTATGTATTCTAAAGCAGCAAAAAAATAAAAATAAAAATAAATAAATAAATTTAAAAAAATTGAAAGGATACACCTTATTTATTAGGTTTCTTTCATTGTCATTATTCTACTGTTAATGTTTGTAATGTACTTGGGAAGTAGGACTATATAAATAAGAGTGATTGATTAAATTTTCACCATGTCCCTTTATTTGTGTTCACGGTTTATTTCCCAGTTTTCTTCAATCTATACACAGAAAAGTCCTGCATGATCTGAAGCCAGTTTAAAGGTTGACACCACACTTACCCAAGGACTGGACATAAAGACCAACAGTTTTCAAAGCAGAATATTTGCCAGCATAAATGTGCCAAAGGAGATTTTTTTCAATTTTCAAGTTCTTTTAAACTTTTTTTTTTGAGAAAAGTAGTGTGACAGATATTGATATTGATATAGAGATAGATAGATATACATACATATACACATATATATTTTAAAGCATTGTTATATAACATATATGTAAAATATTACATAACATACATAAAATACTACACTTTAAGAGGAGCATGAACATTCAGAAAAAAAAATGTACGTGCATGGAATTTTTAAAATATAAGATTTGAAATAGTGAAAATACATTATGTAATATACTGGAAACATAATGAGTACCTAAAATTCATCCTTTAAATTGTTCAGCATCTCATATATCAGACATTTCAGTTTCCATGCTTAGTAAATTCAATACTATTCCCACAGAGCTTATATATTAAGAAATTAGGATGGTCTTCCATAGGAAATTAAAACTCTTGAACTGGGACACTTGGGTGGCTCGGTCAATTAAGTGTCCAACTCTGATTTCAGCTCAGGTCATGATCTCACAGTTCCTGATCTGGAGCCCCATGTTGGGCTCCATGCTGTAAGACTCTCTCTTCCCCTCCCCAGCTCGTGCTCTCATTCTCTCTCTCATGCTCTCTCTCTCAAAATAAATAAACATGTAAAAAGAACCATATGAAGGACTACTTATGGGAAAGTGGTTGGACTGATTATGTATTATCCTGGAAGAGAAATTAAGGATCAAGAGACCTAAGCCTAAACTGGTAGGAGTAGCAAGAATAAGCATGTATTTCACCTTAAATATCAAGGATATGAAAATATTAATATTCTCACATTTGAGTATTATCTAATTCTTATTTCTAAAATTAAGTTCTTTGTTGCCAATAAACATCTAGTATTAGCCATAATTATTAGGCGGTGGGTGGTAAAGATGTATATACTTTTATGACCAGTTTAATATGAGCTCCCTGCTATAAATTTACTTTCTCGAAGGCAAAAACAAAGAAATAATTCACATCACCTGCAACTGTTACATTGCCTACATTAGAAATGCCTCCTTTTAAAGTACCAGAATGAAACATGTCAGAGAAAGGGCAGGAGGCACCTGAGTGTTCCTGGATGTGGCACTTTCTAATGACCATTCTTTCTCAACCACGATGGCTTGGTAAATTAGAATTTCTGGTATGACTCAATGCTTACTTATTTATCTAAATTAAATTCTAAATGACTTAATAAATTTCTGGAAAAATAAAATCAGTGAGCTCTTCATGCTTGCTAAATTCTTTTTTTTATTTTTAATGTTTATTTATTTATTTTGAGTGTGTGTGTGTGTGTGAGAAGGAGGGGCAGAGAGAGAAGAGAGAAAAGCCCAAGCAGTCTCCACGCTGAGTGTGGAGGGCTTGATCCCATGACCCTGGGATCATGACCTGAGGCAAAATCAAGAATTGGATGGTTAACCAACTGAGCCACCAGGTGCCCAAATATTGCTAAATTCTTAATCATGCTCATACCTAAGACATTTCTTGACATTATAGCAAGAATAAATAGAAAAAAAAAATAAGTAGGAAAAAACATTTTACTTCCTGAATGGTTCACTAAAAGTTACAGATGTGTCTGTAGGCCTCAAAAAGATCTCTCCAAAGTCAAAAGGCTCTGTGGACACTGAGAAGTCCAGCTCCAGCCCAAGTCCTATGTGTGCTCTTGAGCTTTCAAGCCCAACCACAGGCAACTGATTTCAAGATTTTGCTGACAGGCCTCTCATGGGTGGGGATATAGGAATATGACTCAGCCCCACCATTTCCATGGCCCAATCAGGCTTCTACTCTCATATGCATAATGGCAGTCCTAACCCAGGATCCTCCATTTGGATGTGGAGGGTCTCAGCTGAGGCACTTTTATCCACTTTGACTCAGCACTTCTTCACTTCTATCTTTTCTCCCATTTCTCCCCTGGCCTACAGGTCCCTAAAAGACAGAAGTTTTTGTCTGGGACTCCTCATCAGGGAAACAATTCCTCCCATTTTCTTTGCATCCACCTGAGCCTCTCCCTATCATGTTCTCCAGAAGAAATGAAACACCCAGGAGCTGGGAGTGGTGCCTGTTTTCTTGCCTTTGCACTGTCACAGTAACTGAACAAAGGCTTGGTTGTTACTTTTACTTTGGCTCATTGTCCTAATTGACACACTGACACCTGATTGCATGGCAACCACTAAATGGTTTTCAGACATCACGCCTACTTTGAAAGTTGGGCATGAAAAAAGACTGCCAGCATCACTTTTGCAAGAATTACAAGGGGAATTATAACATTGCCTCATGGCACATGTTACTTGTTGCTATGAATGGCAGTTAAGAAACATAAAACATCATACAAGAACTAGCACAATCCGGATTTTCTCAGAAACATCTAGCCAAACAGCATACTAAAATGAAAACATTTATATAATTAATTAAGGAAATACTTCTGATCTTGTTAAGCCCTGTTCATATCATACAATCCAATTTCCTCTACATCAATTCCTATGACATTTCTAACCGACAGATATAGACAATCTATCCCTCTCATGTTATTTTATTGTATTTTCCTCAGATTTCAACCATCACATTTGCTTTGCTACTAGTTTCCTTAGAATCAGTTACTTGTGCATGCCTACGTCTCCCTCCGTACATTGTAAGCCTCTGGCATACCACCTCACGCCCATTATCACACCCAAACCATTTTAATTAGCACTGTTTTGATTGTGATAAACACTCAACAGGGACACCTGGATGGCTCAGTTAAGCATCTGACTTTGGCTCAGGTCATGATCACACAATTTGTGGTTTCGAGCCCCACATCAGGCTTTGTGCTGACAGTTCAGAGCCTGGATCCTGCTTCAGAGTCTGTGCTTTCCTCTCTGTCTCTGCCCCTCCCTTGCTCATGCCCTGTCTTCCTCTCCCTCAAAAATAAATAAACATTAAAAAAAAATTTAACACTCAACAAATATTTAAGTTGAATTGCTAATTTGGATTTGAAAATTGTGAGAGAACTTCATCACTATGTAGCTTTAAAAGGTAAGCCTCATCCAGGAAGTTCTACTGGTGGAATAGCCAGTTAAGGCTAGTTTGTTTTTTTCAATTTTACTTCTTATTTTGAGATAGTTTTATTTTGAGATACATTCACATACAGTTGTGAGCAAATAATACAGAGGTATCCTATGTACCCTTTATCCAGTGTCCTTCAATGGCACCACTTGCAAAACTATAGTACAACACACCAACCAGGATTTCAAGATGGATATATTCAAGGTACAGAACAGTGTTGTCACCAGGGTTCTTCTTGTTGCTCTTCTGTAACCATACCCACTACCCTCCCACCTCCACTACCTGCTTATCCCCTAACTGGTAATCTGTTTTCAATTTCCATAATTATGTCAAGAATGTTAGACAAATGAAGGAATAATTTTGTGTTTGTATGTAACTTTCGGGATATGCTTTTTTTCAGTCAGCATACTTCTCTGGAGATCCATGCAGGCTGTTGTATGTTTCAGTAGTTTTTCCTTTATATTGCTGAGTAGAATTCTATATATGGTATCTTTAACCATTCATCTATTGAAAGACATCTGGACTGTTCCCAGGTCTGGTTTTTGAGAATAAAACTGCTCTAAATATTCATGTGTAATTTTTTGTGTGAACATATTTATTTCTCTGGGATAAGTAACCAGACTCAACAATTGTTGGGTCATGTGGTAGATGTATGTTTTAGGGTATTAAGAAACTGTCAAACTACTTTCCAGAAAGGGTGTACCATTTTACATTTCCACTAGCAATGTATAAGTCATCCAGTTCCTCCAAACCTTGCCAGAACTTGGTGTCATTGATATTTATTTTTAATTATAGCCATTTTGGTAGGTGTTAGTGATATCATTGTGGTTTTAACTTCCATTTTCCTTCCCTAATGGCTAATGATGTTGAACATCTTTTCATGTGCTTATTTGCCCTTTGTGTATACTCATTGACAAAATATCTCATCATGTCTTTTGCCCATTTCCTAATTGAATTGTTTGTTTTTGTTCGTTTTTTTACTAATGAGATCAGAATTCCTTATATATTCTGGGTGATAGTCCTTTGTTAAATGTGTGATTTGCAAATGTTTTCTCCCAGTCTGTAGCTTGCCCTTTCATTGTCTCAGCAAGATCTTTTCAAGAGCAAGGTTTTTAATTTTGACATCCAATTTATCATTTTTTCGCATTATGGATTATGCTTTTGATACCCAAACTTTTTTTTGTCTAGTCTAGCCCTAGATTGTAAAGATGTTCTCCAATTCATTTATGTTTTATTGTTTTATGTTTTAAAGTTAGGCCCATGACCCACTTTGGCTGAATTTTTGGCATAATATGTGACATGTTAGTCAAGATTCCCTTATTTATTTACATATTTATTTAACCTATGAATGTCCAATTGCTCCAGCACCATGTATTGAAAGCTCATCTTTTCTTCAATGAATGGTATTTGCATCATTGCCAAAATTCAGTTGGGCATATGTGTGTGGGGCTACTCCTAGATTTATTGTTCTTTTTCATTGCTCAATGTGTCCATTCTTCTGCTAATATAATGCAGTCTTGATTACTAGACAAACAAAACAAAACAAACAAACAAACAAAACTCCACACCTAAAGGTAGAAGAGGCCACATTGAAGAAGGTGGGAAGTGCAGAGAAAGGTCTAGGAGAAAAATGGATGGTGGGTGCTCTGGAGGGGAGGCAGCTGTGGTTTTAGAGTAGGGAAAGAGAGAGAAGAACACACAGGGGAAGACACATGGAGAACATTTCCCCAAAGCGATTGGCTTGGAAAACAAGAGGAGCTGCATTTTGTGAGTTCTTGCAATCAGCTGGTCTTAAAGCCTAGAGTTTTAAAGGTCAGGGGCTTGGCTGGGATAGAGCCCTGAAGGCACTTCCCTGCTCCTAGAGAGTAGGCAGGTAAATAACCCAGGGGCAGACAGCGCAGAAATAGCAATTTGAAGAAAACTTCAGGCACAAAGTGGAGAGATTATTCACTCTTCTCAGGAGGAGTTCCTGAGAGGCAGCAGTTCAAGGAGAAGCCTCTCTGGGAACAAAGGAACTGGCAGGTTCCATTTCCCTCCCCAGCCCTCAGCATAAACCCTTTCCATGTAAGAAAGCAGCTAAGCGTGGACACTGGATGCCTAACTTGCTTACACCAAGCCCACACCCACTGTGCTCTGGCAGGACTGCCCTTCTCAGCCAAACTTGCTCAGTCCCAGCATGACAGCCCTTCCCCCGCCTCCCAGAAGATCAGCATAAACCCTGCAGACACCATCTCTCCTGACCAGAGAATTCTGCAGGGCCTCAGTTCTGGTGGAGTTGGTGTCAGGTCTCACTTCACAAGCAGACCATAGCACACTTAGTTAAAACTCAATACATTCAGTTCAGGGACCAAACACTGCCCAGAGCTGGCAAAGAGAGCTTTTGAAGATGACTAGCCAGAAAAATAGAGCAGTCAAAACACAACAGCAGAGTTCACACATCAAACACCAGAGACATTCCCTGAAGTGCCAGTCCCTGCACCCTACATGGGCTCTTCTTCATAAGGCCATTACTTGCAGGAGCAGGAGACATATTGGTTTTTCTAACATGCTAGAAGGCAGAGACTTAGACAAAATGCCAAGATGGAGAAATTTATCCCATATGAAAGAATGCAATAAGTCCATGGCCAGAGATCTAAGCAAACCAGATACAAGTAACATGCCTGATGGAGAATTTAAAGCAACAATCATAAGGATATTGACTGGGCTTGAGAAAAGAATAAGACATCAGGAAGACAAAAGAAAGATAAAAGAGTTAAAAAAGAAACAATCAGAGATGAAGAATGTCATGAATGAGTTCGGAAACAGGCTTGAAACAAAGAATAGAAGGCTGGAAGAAAAAGAGGAATGAATTAGTGACCTAGATGATAAAAAAATGGAAAATAATGAAGCTGAACAAAGGAGAAAAAGAAAAATTATGCAACACAAGAATAGAATTAGGGAACTCAGTGCTCCATCAAACATAATAACATTATTATTATAGGAGTCCCAGAAAAAGAAGAAAGCGAAAAAAGAGCAGAAAATCTATTTTAAGAAATAATAGCAGAAAACTTCCTTAATCTGGAGAAGGAGATAGATATCCAGATCCAGGGGGCACAGAGAACTCCCATTAAAATCAACAAAAGCAGGCCAACACATACTTTAATTACTTGTTGTAATTAAATTTGCAAAATATAATGATAAAGAAAAAAATTAAAAGCAAAAAGACAAGTTTTTATTCTTATAAGGAAAGACCCATAAAGCTAGCTGGAGACTTCTCAACCGAAACTTGGCAAGTCAGAAGGGAGTGGCATGATATATTCAAAATGCTGAATAGGAAAAATATGCAGCCAATAATATATTATCCAGCAAGTCTATCATTCAAAATAGAAAAAGAGATAAACAGTTTCCTAGACAAACAAAAACTAAAGGAATTTGTGACCACTAAACCAGCAAAGAAATATTAAAGGAGACTCTTTGAACACATAGGAGAGATCAGAAGTGGCAAAGACAAGAAAGGATCAGAGAAAATCTCCAGAAACAATGACAAAACAAATAATAAAATGGCAATTAATACATATCTATCAATAAGTACTCTGGGGGTGCCTCAGTGGCTCAGTCAGCTAAGCGTCCAACTTCAGCACAGGTCATGATCTCACAGTTCATGAGTTTGAGCCCCACGTCGCACTCTGTGCTGACAGCTCAGAGCCTGGAGCCTGCTTCAGATTCTGTGTCTCCCTCTCTCTCTGCCCTTTCCCTGCTCATGCTCTGTCTCTCTCAAAATTAAATAAACATTAAAAAAAATTTTCTTTAAATAATAATTACTCTGAATGTAAATGGACTAAATGTTCCAATCAGAGCCGTACTATGTCAGAATGGATTAAAAACTAAGACCCATCTGTAGGATGCCTATAAGAGACTCATTTTAGATCTAAGGACACATGCAGATTGGAAGTGAGGGAATGGAGAAACATTTATCACACAAATGGATGTCAAAAGAAATCTGGAGTAGCAATACTTCTATTGGACAAACTAGACTTCAAGACAAAGGCTGTAAAAAGAGACAAAGAAGGACAGTATATAATCATAAAGAATCCAACAATCCAACAAGAAGATATAACAATTGTAAATATTTATGCATCCAAAAGAAGCACCCAAATACATAAAATGGTTAATAATAAACATAAAGAAACTAAATAATAAAAACACAGTAATAGTAAGGGACTTTAACACCCTACTTACATCAATGGACAGATCATCTAAACAGAACATCAACAAGGAAACAAGAGCTTTGAATGATACACTGGGAACAGATGGACTTAACAGATATATTCAGAATATTCCATCCCACAACAGCAGCATACACATTCTTTTTAAGTGTACATGGGACATTCTCCAGAATAGAGCACATATTATGTAAAAAATCAGGTCTCAACAAGTACAAAAAGATCAAAGTCATACCATGCACCTTTTCTGAACATAATGCTATGAAACTAAGTCAACTATAAGAAAAACTTTGGAAAGACAACAAACACATGGAAGCTAAACAATATGCAACTTAATACTGAATAGGTCAACCAAGAAATCAAAGAAGAAATTTAAAAAATACATGGAAAAAAGTGAAAATGAAAACCCAACAATCCAAAACCTTTGAGATGCAGCAAAAGCAGTCCCAAGAGGGAAGTATACAGCAATACAGGCTTACATCAAGAAGCAAGAAAAATCTCAAATAAACAACCTACCCTTAGACCTAAAGGAGCTAGGAAAAGAACAACAAAAAAAAAAACCTAAAGCCAGCAGAACAAAGGAAATAATAAAGATTAGAACAGAAATAAATGAAATAAAAACTAAAAAACAAACCAACAACAACAACAACAACAAAAAAAAACACAATAGAACAGATTAATGAAATCAGGAGGTAGTTCTTTGAAAAAATTAATAAAATTGATAAACCTCTAGCCAGACTTACCAAAAATAAAAGAGAAAGGACTCAAATAAATAAAATCACAAATGAGAGAGGAGAAATAACAACCAATTTCACATAAACACAAATAATTATAAAAGAATATTATGAAAGGCTATATGCCAACAAATTGAACAACTAAGAAGAAATGGACAAATTTCTAGAAACATATTAACTATCAAAACTGAAAAAGAAGAAATAGAAAATTTGATCAGACCAATAACCAGCAAAGAAATTGAATGACCAATCAAAAAACTCCCTAAAAACAAAAAGTCCAGTCTTCATAGGTGAATTCTACCAAACATCTAAAAAATATTTAATATCTATTCTTCTGAAACTATTTCAAAAGTAGAAAAGGAAGGAAATATTGCAAATTCATTCTATGAAGCCAGCATTACCAAAACCAGATAAAGATTCCACTAAAAAAGAGAACTATAGGCCAATATCTCTGTTGAACATGGATGCAAAAATTCTCAATAAAATACTACCAAACTGAATCCAACAGCATATTAAAAGAACCATTCACCAATATCAAGTGGGATTTGTTCCTCGGTGACAAAACTGGTTCGATATTGGCAAATCAATCAATGTGATATACTGCATTAACAAAAGAAATGATAAGAACCATATGATTATTTCAATAGATGCAGAAAAAGCATTTGACAAAATACAATATCTATCCATAAAAACCCTCAACAAAGTAGGGTAAAAAAACCTCAACAAAGTAGGTTTAGAGGGAACATACCTGAACATAATAAAGGCCATATATGAAAAACCCATAGCTAATATCCTCAATGGGATAAAACTGACAGATTTTCTTCTATGATCAGGAACAACACAGGGATATCCACTCTCACCACTGTTTTTAACATAGTACTAGAAGTCCTAGCCACAGCAATCAAAAACACAAAGAAATAAAAGGCATCCAAATCAACAAGGAAGAAGTCAAACTTTCATGATTTGTAGGTGACATGATACTTTATGTAGAAAACCCAAAATACTCCACCAAAAAAAAAAAAAAATGCTAGAATGATACACAAATTCAACAAAGTCTTAGGATACAAAATCAACATATAGAAATCTGTTGCATTTCTATATAGCAATAATGAAACAGCAGAAAGAATATTTAAGGAATCAATTCCATTTACAATTTCACCACGAACAATAAGATAACTAGGAATAAACTTAATCAAAAAGGTGAAAAACTTACACTCTGAAAACTATAAAACACTAATGAAAGAAATTGAAGAGGACACAAAGAAATGGAAAGACATTCCATTCTGATCAATAGAACTGAATAGGAAACCCGGAAACCCAGAAAGGAAACCACAACTACATGATCCATCTTCAATATAGCAGGAAAGAATATCCAATGGGAAAAACAGTATCTTCAACAAATGGTGTTGGGAAAACTGAACAGCAACATGCAAAAGAATGAAACTGGACCACTTTCTTATACCGTACACAAAGTGGATTAAAGACCTAAATGTGAGAACTGAAACCATAAAAATCCAGAGGGGAACACAGAAAGTAACTTCTTTGACATCGGCTGTAGCAACTTCTTTCTAGGTATGTCTCTGGAGGCAAGAAAATAAAAGCAAAAATAAAGTGTTAGGACTTCAATAAGACATTAAGCTTCTGCACAGCAAAAGAAAAAAAAATCAACAAAACTAAAAGGCAAACTTTAGGATGGAGAAGATATTTGCAAATGACATATCGGCTAAGGGGTTAGTATCCAAAATCTATAAAGAATTTATCAAACTCAACACTCAAAAACAAAATAATCCAATTAAAAATGGGAAGACACGAATAGATATTTTTTCCAAAGAAGACACAGATGGCCAATAGACACATGAAAAAATGTTCTACATCACTCATCATCAGGGAAATATAAATCAAAACTACAATGAGATATTATTTCATAGCTGTCAGAGTGTCTAAAATGAAAAATGCAAGAAACAGCAAGTGTTGGTGAGGAATGGGTAAAAAAGGAACCCTCCTGCACTGTTGGTGGGATTGCAAACTGGTGCAGCCACTGTAGAAAACAATATGGAGATTTCTCAAAAAGTTAAAAATGTAACTACCGTATGATTCAGCAATGGCACTACTGGGTATTTACCCAAAGAACACAAAAATACTAATTCAAAGGGATATATGCATGCTGATGTTTATAGCAGCATTGGCTAAAATATCCAAATTATGGAAATAGCCCAAGTGTCCATTGATGGATGAATGAAAAATAAGTGATAAACACACACACACACACACACACACACACACACACACACACACAGTGAAATATTACTCAGTCATAAAAAAGAATGAAATCTTGCCATTTGCAACGATGTGGGTGGAGCTATAGTTTATAATGTTAAGGAAATAGGGCAGTCAGAGAAAGACAAATATGATATGATTTAACTCATACATGGACTTTAAAAAACAAAAGAAATGAGCAAAGAGGGAATAAAAAAGAGAGGCAACCCAAGAAATAGGGTCTTAACTGTGTACAACAAATTGATGGTTACCAGAGAGGAGATGAGTGGGGGGATGAGTGGAATAGGTGATGGGGACTAAGAAGTGCACTTGTGATGAGCACCAGGTGATGTATGGAAGTTTTGAATCACTATATAATACACCTAAAACTAATAGTATGTTAAGTAACTGGAATTTAAATAAAAACTTAAAAAAAAGGGATGAATCAGAGGTAGGAGCATATAGAGACAATTTTCCTGTAATATATTGCTAAGTATGTGTTCAAATCTTAGACTAGTAAAAAATCATTTGTCCATGATCTTTTGATAATTCCTGAAATAAATTTCCCTAAATGAAAGTATTATTTGACTTGAACTGAGTTCTCTTTAGAGACCAACATTTTTTTTTTAAGCGGCATTGAAATTGAAAGGATGAACAAAGATTACTTTCATGGCAATATCTGGAATTTCTT
This sequence comes from Herpailurus yagouaroundi, assembly GCF_014898765.1. NCBI lineage: Eukaryota > Metazoa > Chordata > Mammalia > Carnivora > Felidae > Herpailurus > Herpailurus yagouaroundi. The sequence continues at coordinate 86,635,536 of NW_024412376.1, read as the reverse complement.
ACAAGAAACAACTTTATTTTCTATGTTTGACCCTGTTAATAAAATACCAACTTGAAAAAATTCTTTACTCTAGTTCTTGATTTTCCATATAAATGGTAGGGTGATATTGCCAATAGCTACAAAAAACAACCTTGCTGGAATTTTGATAGGAATTACATTAAAACTTACAACAATTTGGGGAGAATTGACACACTTACTATGTTAAGTCTTCCAATCTACAAATACATTATGTCTCTGCTTAGATTTTCTTTGATTTCTTTCATCAGCCTTGTATAGTTTCCACTCTATGGGCCTTTTTTTTAGATACACACATAAATATACTTTTTTGGGGGTGTCAATGGAATTATAGTATTAATTTTGGTATCCATATGCTCATTTCTAGTACATGGAAATACAACTGATATTTATCTTATTTACTGTTATCCTATTGAATACCATCCTTTTTATTTCTAGGAGTTTTTTTTTATAGATTTATTGTTTTCTATACAGGCAGTCATGTCATCTGAATATAGGGACTGTTGTTTCATTTCCGTGCTGTATTGTTTTTCTTTTCCTTTTTTGCTTTCTTATACTAGCTAGAACACTCAGCATTATGTTAGATAAGTGTTGTGAGAGTGGTCATCTTTGCTTTCTTCCTGATCTTAGTGGAAAAGCATTCAGTCTTTCACCATAAAGTATAAGGTTAGCCATGTTAAGTTTGTTTCCTTGTTGTTTTGCAAATGGTCATGATCAAGTTGAGGGAGTTTCTCTACATAGTTACTTTTCTGAGAGTTTTATCATGAATTGGTATTGAATTTTGTCTAATTATTTTTCTGTATTAATTTCTCATATGATTTTTCATCTTAGCCTTAATATGGTAGATAATATTTAATTTTTGCTTTTTTAAAAAAGTTTTTGTGTTCTAGTATGCTGAGCTATTACACTTTTTTTTTTAATGTTTATTTTTTGAGAGAGAGTGAGACAGAACACAAGTGGGGCAAGGTCAGAGAGAGAGGTAGACACAGAATCTGAAGCAGGCTCCAGGCTCTGAACTGTCAGCACAGAGCCCAGTGTGGGGCTTGAACTCATGAACCCCAAGATCATGACCTAGGCCGAAGTTGGATGCCTAACCAACTGAGCCACCCAGGTGCCCCTGACGTTTTCTTGTGAACCATCATTGCATCTCTGGAATAAACTCTGCTTGTTCATGATGTAGAATTCTTTATATATTGCTGAATTCTATTTGCAAATATTTTAAAGAATTTTTGCATTGATTTTCATGAGGAATATTGGTCTGCAGTTTTCTTTCTTATATTGTCATCAGTTGATTTTGGTATCAGGGTAAGGCTTTATAAAATGAATTCCTTTTCTATTTTCTGGAAAAGACTGTGCAAAATTGGTGTTATTGCCTCTTTAAACTTTGGTAGGATTTTCCAGTGAATCCATCTGGGCATGAAGATTTCTATTTGGGTTATTTTAAAATAATGAATTATATTTTCTTATTGGCTATATGGCTGTACTGCTTTAGCTGTATCACACAAATTTTAATATGCTGTATTTTTATTTTCATTCAGCTTCAGGTATTTTTTGAACCAACTTCTTTGACTCATGGATTATTTACAAATATGTTGTTTCCTAGTGATTAGAGGTTTTCCTATTTTCTTTCTGTTACTCATTTCTAGTTTGATTCCATTGTGGTCAGAGAACACATTCTGTATGATTCAATTCTTTTAACTCTAATGAAGTGTGTTTCTGGGTTGAGGACGCCATCTGCTCTTGCTTCTGGGATACAAGAGACAAAAAGAAAACCGGAGGCACTCACCACTGCTTCCCCCTCAGGTACTGAGTCCCTAGCCCGTCAACCTTCTTTCAGAAGAGGAAGACGAAGCCTTGTTTTATCAAGGCATTTGGTTAGCTATTTGGTTGTGGTGGTGGTGGAAATGGTGGCAATTAACATAAGGAGAAAGTAAAATGTGTGTGTGTGTGTGTGTGTGTGTTGGGTCATACCACTTAATAAATTCCTACGTAAATTTCATATGTATGAATAAAGAACTAATAGGAAAGTAACCAAACAATAGCATATCATAAAGAAATATAATTTAACTGAAAATTACAGGATAGATTTAGAACTTCTAGAAGTAGAAGTGATTGAAAAAAGTCAGAAACAGAAATGCAGACAAATATTACTAACATTAGAAGACTTTTTCTATAAAAGAAGCACACAGTATTAAAAATACATAGTCATGTACGTAGAGTGTTTATAAATATTTATAAGGAGGTCAGTAAGATTTGAACAGACAATTCACAGAAGAGGAAGCATGCATAGGTAATTATTAAATAATTAAAGTTTATAACAATTTAAAAATAGAAATTAAACAACAATAGTTTTCTAGATGATGTGTCTTTGAATATTTATTGTATTTATAGTACTGCATCTCATATATCTGATTGGAACTTAAATTAGGCATGTTTGATATAAATTTTACAATGATACAGTAACTTCCTTTAAGACAAAAATAGCTGCCTAAGTTCTTACTGCCAAGGACCACATTGCCAACATGGTAGTAAACAAGCTTCTATATTTCCTCCATCATCGACATGATTATTTGCAAGTAGATAATATGGTTGTGTCCTTTCTTTCGTTTTTTTAAGTTTATGTATTTATTTGGAGAGAGAGAGCACACAAACAGGGGAGGGGCAAAGAGAGAGGGAGGAAGAGAATACCATGCAGGCTCCACACTGGCAGCACAGAGGCCAAGGCAGGGCTCTATCCCACAAACTGTGAGATCACAACCTGAGCGACATCAAGAGTTGGATGCTTAAACAACCAGGCATCCCTGGTTGCGCCCTTTCATATAAATTCATATTTATTGTGAAGTAAGCTAAAAAGTAGTGAAGATTTATATTCGTTTCTGAATAATCTTTCAGCCTCCTGGAGGTCAGTAAACTTTCTCTGAAATGCCAAATAGCAAAATATCTTAGCCTTTGTAGGCCATAGGATCTCTGTTGCAACAATTTGACATTGCCTTTGTCAGGGAGGAAAAATTTTTCCTCAGCTTTCTTAAGTTTGTTCTTAAGGGCCTGCAAATTAAACTGACAAAAGGAAGATTTACAATAGAAAAGACAATGTTTATTCTTATTTGTTTATAGGACAGCTCACAGAAAATGTGGCATAAAGAGGGGGTTAGAATTTGGGACTTATATACCACATTAGTGTGGGAAAAGTTGGAGGAGAAAGGACCACTTAGGAAAGATAAAGGGGTACTTAGGAAAACAGATGGGAGACACGATAGTTTTGTAACAATTTCTTGGACAATTTTTTATCCCAGTCCTGGCTTCTCATCTTGTTGACAGGAGTCATCTTCCCTGGTTATGAAATTCTGGCGAAAGGATTTAGGACAGTTGAACTCCTTGGGGAGGCTCTGCTTTTAGGCAGGTAAGGGGAGTTGAGACAAAGCCTTTTCACATCTCTTAATTCACAAATATCTTCACCTCAAAATAATCCTTATATCAGAGTAGTATATTCTGGAGCCCTTCACAATTTTATTGTCAAAGCAGCCATAGACCATATGTAAATGAATGGGGATGGCCATGTTCCAATAGACCTTTACTTACAAAAACAGGGGGCGGTGGTTTGCAGATCTCTACTCAAGACTTTGTTTATAATTTCCGAGCACACACATTAAATATAGATAATAGTTAAGTAGTTTAATTAATAATAGTAGTAACGATTAATTTTGTAAGCAAAGAAAGTAACTTAATTTCCTGTAACAGTTTGTCAAAGCCTCTAATAGTATATTTCCATAGTATTTATAATATTTGAAATAGCAGAAATAATAGCATATAATGTTTAAAGAATTAGATAATAATTGTCTATATGAAAGAACATGATTTTGGAAACACACAAACATAGCTCATATTTCTGGCTCTGCCATTTGCTAATTGTAGGTCCAAGGAAAAAAATGTTTGCAAGCCTTTGTTTCTTCATTTATAAAAGATAAATAATAATATCTATTTCATAGGGTTATTATGAATATTACCTGGAAAATATCATAAAAGGGGTTAGCACACTCCATAGCATGTAGTAACCTCTTAAATGACTAATGGCGGTTACTGTTTATAGCTTATTATTTATTAAGTAGAAGTTTCACTGGACAGATAATGGAGAAATGAACATTTGGGTTATGCTATTATCCCTGTAATAGATTTGATATCTGCACTTTGAAACATTCAGTTTAATGATGATAATTACCACTTAAAAACAATGTGGTCCAAATTTTATAACCAGGACCATCCCATATTATTTTGTTTAGAATTCTGAGGGAAAAAAAAAGTCTGTCCTAAAGCCCCTGCGGTTCAGTACTTAGATGAAAAAAAGCACTGGACTAGTACTAACATGATAGGGAAAGGTAGGATAAAATAGGCAGAGGGGGAAGGTTAGGACCTGAGGTCCCCGGTTGGGGAAAAACACATATTGTGACCATGAGTAAATTCCCTTAGGCTTAAGGTTCCTCTTAAGAATGTAACAGACACCACCCACCCATCAGGTTCCCCTCAGGAATTTGACAATCACAATACCTAAGTAAAATCAGTAAATCATAAAACTTACGTTATATGAGGGACAGTAGGACCGCCATCTGATTCCTCACACAATGGAATTGAGCCAATCAGGAATGAACAACGCAGCACTTAGAGTGATCAAGCCAATAAGGGTAATACCTGAGAAGAAACAAGGAAGAAGGAACAAGGGGGAAGGGAAGGGAGGGCCAACCAGAACCTTATCAAAAACCCTTGCCTATGTCGCAGGCATTCTTTTTTGAATGTCCCCTCTCTGTAAAGAGAGTTTTCATGCTACTCTTTAATTTTTTTTTTAGCTTTGATCATTTTATTATTTTTTTCTTTTTCAAGAGCTTTTTATTTATTTTTTATTTACTTTTAAATTTTATTTAAATCCAAGTTAGTTAACATACAGTGTAATAATGGTTTCAAGAGTAGAATTGAGTGATGCATCACATATATAACACCCAGTGCTCATCCCAACAAGTGCCCTCCTTAATGCCCATCACCCATTTAGCCCATCTGCCACACCCAACACCCCTCAACAACCCTCAATTTGTTCTCTGTATTTAAGAATCTCTTATGGTTTGTCTCTGTTTTTATCTTATTTTTGCTTCCCTTCCCCTATGTTCATCTGTTTTGCTTCTTAAATTCCACATATGAGTGAAATCATTTATTTGTCTTTCTCTGACTTATTTCACTTAGTACAATACCCTATCCACATTGTTGCAAATGGCAAGATTTCCTTCTTTTTGATTGCCGAGTAATATTTCATTGTATTCTTACTTTCTGATCTTATATTGTAATAAACTCTTGTCTGCTGCTTATTTTATTTTGTGTTCACCTCTTCATTCTTTGAAACAGCAAGACAACCAATCCCGGGTATTGAGGTAAAAAAAAAAATCCTGCAACACTAATGAAATAGATGCAAGTGGCAGTTTAAAAACTTACCATTTGAAAGGTGAAGAAAAGTTTAAATCAGTTATCCTAAGGTCAGGAGCATGGATCTTGTGTCCTTTCTTCTGGGCTTTCTAGTTTTATGTAGGGTGACTAGTAACTGAATAAGAGTACTGCATTAAATTACAATACAATGAAGTAAATTGCTCTCAAGCCTGGGAGAAGCTGATGACATCACAGTCTCAAAAGCTCCTCTAAAAGTCAAAACTGCTTTTTTCATCCTTAGCTCTCATCAGGGAACACTGACACACTAATGACATCTGGGTTTCTTTCAAGCCAGTGGATTTTGGAAAGGGTTGAAAGTTTTTTCTTTGAATGGTTCATAGCCCCAATTAGGAATAAAATTAGCCATTATCAGGGGATGGATGATTCTTTTCACAGAAGACTTCCTCCTAGTAAATTTGAATTGCAAATATCAAAACCCCTAAAGAAAATGAAGGCAAAATACATACATACATACATTCATACATAAATAGTGAGGGGTTTTTTTTTTTGTTTTTTTTTTTTAAGAGCAGCAGTAATTCATTATCAAGCAATTAGCCTTGCAATAAGCTCCCATTTCTCGGTTTAGAATATTCTGGTCAATATTGGCAATATAATTATGATAAAGGTTGAAGACACAGTGCAGTCCTCAAATGTTAACCATTTACAAACAATTTGTCTTTAATGACAGACAGGAGAGCATCTAATTACCCTCAGCATTTCAAGAAAGGCTGACTATTTGCCAAACAGCACTCCATTTGATTGCCTTTAAAGTGCAGCCCTGGGTTGTTAAAGGGAAAATAGGATTTTTGGCTCCAGGTAATTAACTTTCCCGCTGTTCCTTTCTGAGGCCATAATGAAGGCTCTTTGAAGTCTTCATTACCAAGGGTATTTGTCAAGGCCAAAATAATAATGCACAGCCCCAAGTCCTTCAATAACAGTTTCCTTTATCATTCTCTATAAAATCTTTGAAATGACTAATGATCGCCTGAAAGGTGCAAAGGGCAAAATTCACTGTCTGAAATGAGACAAGTCATCTAGAGCTCTGGGACAGCCAAAGAAAGGAAAGTAATACTGAACTGAAGGAGGATAAAGGGGGATTATTTGAAATCTAGATTATTTTCAACAAAGGCTGATTCTTCAACGCTTTGTGAAAAAAGTATAGAGGAAAAAATGAAAAATGAAAAGTAAAGATAAGTGAAAAAAATAAAGCATATGTTAAAATACATACATGATCATAGGAACTCGTTATTGATGGAACGGGGCAAACAGTAGCATTTGCCTTGAAATAGGAGTAAGAGTGAAATCATTCACAGAGCTGGTCTGCTCCATTTGTCTCAGAGATCACTAGATATGTTTCTAGTACTGCTTTTTCTCCTAAGACTCTAGCGTTGATGGAATCTATTGAAGGATAGCTCAGAAGTGCATTTCAGTGACTCTTCATAGGCTTTCTGAATCATGTGCCAGTGTGCCACAGATTTTCTCAAAACCCCTTCCTTTGTTAATTAAGGTGCAAGAAGAGATTCTAAATTAACGATATGTCTTTTTAAGACTTTTCTGCCCAGCTTCCGTAGTATTCCATTCAACACAAGTTTTCTTAGAGCTGGTAATAAGCTCTCTAATTGTGACACATTTTGGTGTCTCATATTCTTATATCTTTTTCAGAATATTCAAAGTAGAAGAGAACCAGCAATGATGAAATACTCACCATGTGTCACATTATCATATTCTCACTTTAACCTCCCAGCTTTTGTGTGGATGAAGGAACAATTCTAATTAGTCCTCTCCTGCTTTTAATTCCTAGGGAGCAGCCTAGAGTTCCCTTTCATCATTCCCCTGTTCATCACAATGTTTACTCATCTGACGAAACTCAGTTCATGGCTGCATGCACATCTCATCTGCAAATCTTGGATTCCATTTTCATAATACATCCCGATTCCAAACACTTCTCACACTAGTTCAAATCAGCATGACCTGACCTGCAAATAGATTAGTGCATTCTCCATTGACTTCTACCATTGCTTATACCATGATGTTCCCCTACTCAGCCAGAAGGACATTGAAATCCTATGTCAGATTATATTATTCCTCTGTTTACAACCAACCCATCAACAAACTCACTCAAAAGAACATGTAGAGATTATATAATATATATGTATATATGCATATATATACATATAGATCCATCTAGATCCATATATATGGCTCATTCCCTCATTCCATTGAAATGCTACCTTATGAAAGACACCTCATCTGACAACCTAACTAAAAGAGCATCCCTGTTCCAATATTGTCCATCTTCTTAACCTACTTCATTTTCTTTCAAAGAATTATCCATCGTGTCATATATTTGGGTTTCTTTCTGTTGTACCCCCAATAGAATTCCATCTCCAGGAGTGGGGATCTTCACTGTAATGTTCACTGCTATGTCCCTGAAACAGGGGATAATGAGTGAATAGGCAATAGATGATTCTATGGTCTTCTATTTTGTGTCCTCCAGTTACTAAAAATTCCAAGTAAAAATGTTTCATCACTTTTTTATGTTTCTCAAGACAGTCTTTTCCCAACGTTGAGATATTTGGAAACAAAGGGCATTATATTTCATAAGTCTACTTGTACCCAATAACTTGTAAATTCATGTTCATTCATTTGTTTACTTCAAAGAGCTAATATTTCACGTGGATGCCATGTTGGGGGATCATTAACACCATTTAGTGCCTTACAGAACAGAGACAATCTTCAAATCCCACATTTGCTTTTATCCTCTTGCCTAAACCAATTCCACTTTAGGGATAATTCCATATCCTATTTTGGGGGGGAAACATGACTGTTTAAATATACTCGGTGTATTAGTTTCCTAACAATCCCTAACAAAGATTCACAAACTGAGTGGTTTAAAACAAGAGAAATATATTCTCTTACAGTTCCAGGGGCTAAAAATCTAAAACCAAGGTGTTGACAGTGCCATACTCCCTTCAGAGCTCCTAGAGGAGGATCTTTTTTTTTTTTTTTTTTTTTTTTTTTTTTTTTTTTTTTTTTTTTTTTGATCTTTCAGTTTCTGGTCCCTTGGTTTTACTCAGTTTGTAACACCAAACTTCAGTCTTTGCTGAGATGGTCTTGGTGACCATTTTCCCTGTGTCTGTCTCACCTATTTGTATGAGGATACCAGTTGTATTGGATTATGGGCCCACCTTACTCAGCATGAACTCACTTATAACTAGTTACTTCTGCAATAACCCTATTTCCAAATAAAATCACCTTCTGAGGTGCTGGGAGTCAGGACATCAACATATTATTTTGTGGGTCACAAATCCACTCCACTGCATGAGGAAAACAAAACCTCGTATATTTCCTTCCCATGGATGATGTTCCTTTATTCGTTTCACAGACATTTATTCAGCAATTCTTTTTGTTACATGCAATGCTAGATTCAAAGCAGTAAAAATGAATTAGACCTATTTCTTATATAAAAGGAAATACAGAAACAATTAAAATATGATGCTTAAATTCAATACTGGTGGTATGACCAGAGTGCCACAGAGGCATAGATTAGTGTGTGATTAATTCTGCCTGTGAGACCAGACTAGCAATTACAAAGATAATTTTTTGAAGTTAATATTAATAGAAGTATAAGAACTAAGCAGGCAGAAAGATCAGAAGAGGCATTCCGGATGAGTCCATTCAATGCACATATATAAAGCACCTGCTGTGTACTAAACATACAAGTTGGATGCTGGCAAACAGCTATAATTTGTGTTTGTTTCTGGGGATAGAGACATTAAATGCTTTTGTCTTGACAGAATATTAATTTAGTGGGGAAGACAGAAAAATAAACAGAAAATCATGATAGAATGTGATAGACACTATGGTGGGGCTATAAAGGAGTAGAGGAAGAGAGATAATTAGATTTGAATGCCATGTTAAATGACTCGGCAATTTCATAAAGAGTATTATGTAGGAGAGTCACATGATTAGACATTTTGCTAAAAAGAAAAAAAAAAAAAGACTCCTATAAAGGATCCTACTGCAGAATGAAGAATACTTCAGACAGTGCAGTGTCAATCTTGTTTGTATTTCATTTTAAGTCCAGAATCTCATATATTCATACCCATATGCCCTTTGCTAGGTGTTGCTTGGATGTTGTGTTTTTTTATCACCATCCATGAATTAGCCACCCGGGGTCTAAAACAAAGAGATAATAAGAAAGCAATAAAAATGGGAGCCACATTTCTATCTTTCTCTTGGACATTAAGCTATGAACATATAGAAAGAGAAGGCAAGTACCAAACCAATAAGTCTTTGGTAGTATGAACTTGAATTTAAAGTTTTTCTGAGCATTATTAAAAATTTAATCTCCTTTTGAATCACTGCATTCTACAGTAAAGAAAGGATTTGAGAAAAATCTTCATTAACCAGAGTCCACAGTTTTTACTACACACATTTTCTCATGATTACCTTTGTTTTAAGGGTATCTCAGAAATAACAATATAGACATATGTGAAAATTATAAGGAATTAATTTATGTATACATGAGTATACATGTTATAACTTCACCTTTTTAAATGCACATACATGAAATTCTATAATATGTTGGCCTCTGGAAGCCACCTAAAGAACAATGACAGAGAGAACTTCTAAAATTGTTAAGCATGAGCATAAAGCCCTATTTTCAAGGAAATACTTTTCCTCTACCCTCTTAGTTAATTCTTGGGGACCTGTGAATTAAACTGACAGAGGACAGATTAGGAAGAGAAAAGCCTGATTTTAATGCATAAAGGGGAACATCAGGTAGTTCACCAAGAAAGGTGATTTCATTGTGGTAGTTAGAATTTAAGGTTCATAGACTTAAGCAGATAGGAAGAAGGACACTTATGGTTGGGGGAGAGGGGGAGATTAATTCTGAGAAAGGGGTGTGGAGAGAAAGACACTTAAGAGAAAACAAATGACTTCTTGTTAAAATGAATAGGCCCTTAGGAGAACAGATGGGCAAGATGATAGTTTTGTAACAAGGTCTTTTTGGTGTGCTGCTGACTTCTTTTTTGGTCTCTGGTGATAAGAATCAGTCTTTCCTGGCTGCTCTCTGGGAGGGGATTTATGACAATTGAGTTCTTTCTGGAGGCTCTGCTTTTAGGCAGATAAGGGATTTCAGAAACTCAAATGCCTTCAGCTTAAAATAATTGTTATGCCACAGTGGCATATTTGAGATCCCTTCATGAGAACTGAAGGATGGGCACAGGGTCTCAATAGAAAAGTGGAGACAATAGGATCCTGCCTCTCTTCCAACCACCCTAAGGCTAAGAATAAAAATGTAATCCTGTGCTCTCACTTGTAACTGGTGGCTGCCACACCCAAGGGAGTGTTTAAGGAATTATACATTTGGCCTCCAAGTTTCAACTCAGAGAATCATGAGCTAGCAGCTTTTGCTCCTGTCCCTCTCCTCCTTTTCATAGGGAAGAATAATAAAAAGTTTAAATTAGCCAAAATTCTCTCTGCCTCAGTTATTCTCTAGAACTAGATTTGCGGAAAAAAAAAAAAAAAAAAGCCACTCCGGATAGTGAAAGAATTTTAATTAGGACTTTGAAATCCAAAGGCAGTACAGCCCTGTGTGTGCTTAGTAACTAAGGAGACCCAGGAGCATCCAGGGTGTCTGCAGTGAGCCTGGGAATATTAGATCAGGGAGAGTATGAAACACAAAGAGCTCACCTGAAGAAGGCTGCCTGTATTTCTGGCACTTGCAGGGGGAGGCACCTTCCAACAGTGGCTATAGAGATGGTGTGGGGCCATGGGGAGGGTGAAGGGGGCTGTGCAGTTCGGTCATTACACTCCCTCCTAAAGGCTGATTGTGACACCACTACCATCAAACATTTCTTAAAATTATCTGTGCTTAACACATGTGATGCAAAATGTAACCTGAAGGGGTGTTTCTTGCTGTAAAAATATTAAAAATGTATTTCCCTTTCTTCCGAGGACCAATGCCATCTTGCTCTCTCTATTTCTCTCATAAATTCTGTGGTTACAGCTTCTATTCTTTTCTATTTTTTTTACTCACTTTTATATACAGATGAGAGATTTTAAAGGCATTCTCATTTGCTGAATATAAAAACTGAAGTGTAGCTGAAATCCTTAGAAGAGCAAACTATGTCTATCACACACCATTACCTTCTACATTGTTTGTGATTACCGGGCTTGAACTTAACAAAAGGCTCCGTTAGAAATGAAGGGCAAGATCCCACCTTTTTGAAAGAATCTATTAAACAAAACAAAACCCATGAGATTTGGGGGGAAAAAAAGAAAGAAATATCTGACCCATTTTTAGCATGCTAAAATAAACCACCAGCACCATCTATCAGGAGACTTCAAACAATGGCAGTAACACAGACTTAATCCAAATGGAAAGGTGATCTGAGTTAAATTGTCAGTATGCCTCGAAGCCTTTAATTTAATAATTAAATTTGTTAATTATTGCCCAGTTCAAACTCAAATCACACTTCTTGTATGCAAAATATAAAAAATATAACGTACACGTGTGCACTTATGTGTATACGGATTTGTGTGTGAATACATACACCTGTATGGAAAGCAGGGCAAACACCAGATCATACACAATAGAGCCACGTTAAGGTGAATCTAAGAAACACACATTATAAGGATTTTTCACATACTAAATATGGGCTCTCAGGTTCCTAATGGCAACAAAAGAAATATGAACATATTTCTCATATATGATTCATAGTGGCCCAGAATTTATAAATCTAGTTCAATTAAAATATTATCTCCATTTGGAACAAATAAATAAATAACCTCACAGAGCCCGTGACTAATCAGACTTGTGCTCTGATTGCATTATCCAGCATATCCAGCAAGTTTCTATGACTACCATTGAAATAGGAGAGCAGTGACTAAAAAGTTAAGAATTACTTGAGGGTAAGCAAGCACGGATATCCTGGCTGTTGTCACAAGTTATAAAACTCTGATTATTGCAGTCTTCATTTGAGGCTTTTTCAGAAAATTGGGCTTTGCGAAATGAGATTATATAACACATATTAAATATAATTATTTAGCTTATCCTCTAGATTAAAAATAAAGCATTTTGTTTGTTTTTCAGAAGAAAAATGTTCTATTGGTAATCCACTTCCTTTCTCAGCGATCTCCTCTGAATGTCCAATTTACATTTATTCGCTCAAAATGACACAGCATGAGTGACTTTATAAAAATGATCTTTGGCCCAGTCCCTTATGTTATCCTGGCCCATATAATGTTTGGAAGGTATGATTTTAGGAGACAAGAAATCAGTGAAAACTCTGAAATCCCAAACCCAAACCTCTTATTTCCTCTATGTATGAACTTCCTCTAGCCCTAACTTTCCTCAGCATTGGGAGAACAGGTGCAAGTTAGGACTATCATCTAAAGAATTATACTATTAGTATAACTATCCTTAGCTTCTGCAACATCTATTGCAGAGGCTAGTTAGAATCAACACGATTAGTTTTAGAGAAAGATCAAAGCACAGTCTTTGTTGTCTTGCTTTGGCTCTATATTAAAAGTGAGGTATTTTATTCAGCAATTTTCCATCTAGTGACTCATGATGGGTGATGGACAGGTGGATGATTGAGTTGTTTTTGAGATAAGAACTGCTTAGCGGAAGAGTTATGGACCAAAGCAGCCAATAAAACCATCTACAAAGAATAATGGACAGTGATGACAGAGCTATAAGCACAGCAGGAAACATTTTTAGCTCCCTTTCCTGTCATGGGGGTGCACTTTCCTCTGCATTAGCAAGGATTGGGTCAACACCTGCAATATAATGCATTTTAAATCTCAAATCTGAGCTCACCCTGCTTGAGAGAAAAATGTTCTATCAGATTCCACCTTCAGCTTTGTGAAACCCTTGTAATTATACAATTACTTAACAAACACAGGGGGCTGGGCATCACAAGAAGAAAATAAATCAAATTCCGACAAATTCTTAGTATCTGGTAATCCCAACTTGTTTACCTAAACAGGTTAAATGATCTCACCAAATGGCAGAACTTGACTTCTCCCTCAACAGCAAATATATAAAAAGTGCTGAGTGAGCATATTTTATTCCTGTCACCTAATTTCAGTTTCCATCAACTTACTTCCAAGATATTATTGACCAGAAGTAGAGAAGAGTAGTGGGCGTAAGAGAGGTGCTGACTTGAACTTAAGCTGAGGGTACTCTGAGACATGACTGAGGAATTTAAAGAGTAGAGAAGTCTAATTCTATGAAGGATGAAAAATTTCCTGGAAAATACTCAGGCTTAGGGACACTAACCAACCCATACTTTTTGGAGGGCAAGAGCAAAGAGAGTCTGTCATGAAGATTGTCCTGGTGGATATGTACCTAAGGGGAGTGTCCCATAAATAAAAACAAAAATTTGGCTTTCCTAAGAACTTGGTAACTCACAGGCAAACCAGAGGGGACCTAAGAGTCCCCTGGACTGGTTTTATGTGTTACTTCCTTAAACAGGTCTAAAACATTTTTGTATTCGGTGTATATTTAACGAAGTCATGAAGGAATTGGTGTTCTCCTTAATATTGTTTAAGAAACAGATTCACTTACTATTTCATTTCCATTGTCTGAATCAGACCTGATGTTCTGAAGATAGTTTGCAAACCATTTCTCTTTGGTACTTGTTCTTTAACACTCTTGTGAGTTTCCAAAACTTCTTGGGAGGCACAGTAAGCTATTTACAACTTAGATAATAAAAGAAGAAAAACAATTTCCATAAACAGCATCATGCCATGTATTATTATTTTCAGGTTTTTAGCTAACTGTGATCACTGACTTTCAACTAACCAAAGTACGTGACCTTGCAAAAAGAATTGACAGAAATAGAACTATGTTAGTGAGGAGCTGCTGCTGTTGCTATATGTATATGTGCCATTTGGTTTAGTTTTATCAACTTCCAGCCCATGGCTCAGTCCATCTCACAGGAAGTAAACACCATGGTATTTCAGTAATGTTTCATTTCTACTACACTGAGTAGCAGAGCTGTGCCCTGGCTGACACACTCTTTTCTCAGACTCTTCACCAGGACAAAATTAGCACGGCTTGATACCTTCTATCCCAAAGCAACCTTTCTCAGTGAGAGACCGATTGGTCTCCAACTTTCCCTTAGAACAATACACAATGTTGGGGGTGGGGGGAGGTAGCCTATTCCATTTTTCTCATGTTTATGTGAATTTCTTCCTCCAGCTTCTCTGTTCTCCCCCTTAGTCCCTCCTCTCCACAGAAAAAGGATTGACTGATTTGACCGATACGATAAGCAGGATCTAGTGCCTACTGGCTCCTATTCCTCAGTTGGTGAGAAAGTAGCCCCTGTCCCAGGGCCTTGCTCTCTGTCTCTGCTATCAGGGCTCAGTGTCTGAGCAGAGTCTGGTTTCCCCTTGCAGCTTACCTGTGTCAACAGCCTGCACATTGTGTATTGTTGAAAGTAGTTTTCCAAGATCAGAACTCAGGCAATGGCTATTAGGAAATCCACATACAGTCACAAACCCAAGGTGTTTTCTAATCCACCTCTACTGATAGTAAAGCTGATGCTTTAGTCTATATTTATCAAGCACCTGTGTCTGTTTTATAACTGGCTCTAAACTTGAGGGGAAGGAGAAATATGTACTATATTGGCCCTATTGAAACCTTCATCTCATAGATCTACCACCTCCAACGCTCTAGGGCAATGTTTCCAGAGAAGACAATGGCCCCACCAGATTCCCAGGATCCCACACAGACAGCCTAGAGCAGGAGAAAAAGTAAGAAATTGTGGATGGCATCTGGCTTCTGATTGAGAATAGTTATAAGAATATGAGAGATATCCTTTGGAAGCTCCCAAAAACACTTCGGGGGCAGGGGTAATTTAAAGGAGGTGCAGTGAACTTGGAATCACTTGTAGTGAACTATGGATTCAAAATACGTCAAGTCATTCTTATATATGGGATCTCAGACTTGTGAAATCTGTGGAAAGTTAAGCTACCTGCACGTACATCTTATGCTTATAGGAAACTTATTTGTTCAAAACATTTTTTTGCTTATGTCTTTTTATTATAAGAATATGTTCATGAGATAGGCAGGATAACCATAATATTTCTATTTCACGTGTAGAAAATGGAGACATAGAAGGCTAGAAATGATCCTATGTTATATAGCTAGCAAGGGGTGGAGAAGGATTACAAAATGTATGTTCTCTAATTTCTAGACTGACTTTGTAATAAATCACTTAGAATTCCTTACAAATTCTCCTTCACAGAAATATTTTCTCAGAATTTTATAGGAGTACGAAGCTATTAGATGTAATGGGATCAAAAATTAGAGATATACTTGGGCTTGCTGATTGTGATGTACAGACTCTAAGACACCCCCCATGATTTCTGCCTCCTGGTATTCATGCCTTTGTGTAGTCATTTACTTCTGAGTGTGAGCAGGACTGGTGACTTACTTCTAGCCAACAGAATCTGGCGAAGGTGATGGATGTCACTTCTGTCATTATGTTACAAAGGATTGTAGAAGACTCTCATTATTAGTTCTGTCTCTTGCTGGCTTTGATGAAACAAACTGCCATATGAACAGGCCTACATGGCAAGGAACAGGGGGAGATCTCCAGCGAACAGCCAGCAAGGAACTAGATCCTGCCAACAACAATGTGAGCTTGAAAGTGAATCCTTCCTTAGTCAAGCTTCAGACAAGAACCCAACCCTTGGACACCTTGATTACAGCCTCAAGAAACCCTAAAGCAGAAGCCCAGCTAAGCTATGCCCTGATTTCTGACCATGGAAACAGGGCATAATTATGTGTTATTTCAAGCTACTAAGTTTGTGATCACTTATTATGTAGCAGTAGATAACTAAATTGGTTTTCAGTGAAACAACAGGAATCCTCTAGCAGGTCCAAGCTACAAAGAGTCTAACAATTATGTTTCCTGCCATCATCCTGTTTCCTATGCTGCCCTAACTTGTACCAGATACTATAATAACCGCTTGTGCCCGGTGATCTTGTCCAGTAGATGTAGTCATCTTACCATGTTATCTCTTACCTCCCTGGCAGGATTTAATGCTCAGTTGTCTGCTACCAGACGCTGCAAGGCCAGAATCATTTATTACAGAAAGTTTAAGAATATTTCTGTATTAACAAGTCCTTGTCACATAAACATTAATGGAAAGCATAACTCAGTCTCAAGGTACCTTATGGAACATTTATCCTGAATTGCTTTACCAAGGCCTGGAAACAGGTGATCAAAATTCTCCTCTGATGATGTATGCAGCCCAGGACTATTGTGACAGAAGAAGGAAGGGAGAGAAAAAAAAAAAGGAAAGAGAAAAAAAAAAAAGATATGAACCTCCTTACATTGTTCCCAGGCAGCTTTCCTTCTGAGTGTCAATTTTTATTAAATGTCTCTTATTTCTCTTTTTCCCCATGCAAGTATTGGAAATGAGGAAGAAATTGGTTTAATAATTTTCTGAGAAATCAGCTAAATTCTAATGTTGTTTGATCACATCCAGTTACAAAAATGTCAAGTGCATTTCCATTTAGAGTGCTTGCTTAAACAGCCGTGCAAATGGGGAACACCCGAAAATCAGCATATATCATGAGAGAGTTTTGACTTTTTTTTTCAGTACACACTTGCATTAATCCACTCTGTTACTCTTGAAAATAATGCATTTTTCCGGCACATCATTCCTTAAATGAGGGTGATCCATCACCACTGGAGATTCACCAGTGAGGCACATTAATAAAAGCAGACAGATTCAGTGTGTTTTCTTTGGGAAGGTTTGCTTCTCATGAGGACAACGTTTGGTTGCTTATGCCAAAAATTCAACCCAGATGTTTCTACAACTCCTGTTTTCCCTGCTAGGACATTTCCCTAGATAACAGCTTATCATAATTCTCATTCTACTCTTCATTAAAGAGCTGTTCATCTCAAAATATTATGTGCTATAAGGGGATGTGATTTTTCTCCCTTCTTCTGAAAGCTGTTGAATTAAATATGTTATAGTAACTATACTAGACATCCTACTCTGATGAACTCAGGACTGTATTGTGATTAAAACACACACACACACATACACACACATCCAAACACCTATGTGAATAGTAAGTAGTGAGGCTCAGACATGTGGAATTCAGGCAAATTTCACATTTTTATCACATATTTTTCAAAATTAAATATTTCTGAATAATTTACTTCCTGAAAATGACTAATAATGGGCTGTGGGAGAACTGAATATTTAAATTTCAGTATTTAATTAGATTAAAAATTAGCTAAGCCGTATTTTTATTGAATAAAATTATATGGTATTTTTCTCCTAATCAACCCCCCCTTTTTATTTCATTCCAAAATATGTATAAGTACATCACATATTTAAGCACTGCTACTGACTATGTACAGTTTAATCTCTAATTCCTGCTACTATATTTTAGAATATAGACTTTCTACAGGATAGGTGAATGCTCCAGCAGGCTACATTTTTTTTTAATGTTTACTTATTTTTGAGAGAGAGAGAGAGAGAGAGAGAGACAGAGTATGAGCAGGGAGAAGGAGACACAGCATCTGAAGCAGGCTCCAGGCTCTGAGCTATTAGCACAGAGACCGATGTAGGGCTTGAACCTGAACCATGAAGTCATGATGGGAGTTGTAGTTGGACTCTTAACTTGCTGAGACACTCAGATGCCACACTTCCCTCCTTTTTTTTTTTTTAATATTTATTCATTTTTGAGAGACAGAGAGAGACAGAGCATGAGTGGGGAAAGGGCAGAGAGAGAGAGGGAGACACAGAATCCTAAGCAGGCTCCAGGCTCTGAGCTGTCAGCACAGAGCCCCACATGGGGCTCGAACTTACTAACTGTGAGATCATGACCTGCGCCAAAGTCAGACTCTCAACCAACTGAGCCACCCAGGCACCCTTCCCTCCTTTTTTAATGTCCAGCATAGCTACATTTTAGCCTTAGTGAGAAGACTTCATCTTCTCATATTCATTTTGACAATTCCACACTTAAACTATGTGTAATGATTGAATTGAATGCCTGTGCTTGAAGTATTGAATCAAATATTTAGTCACCTCAATAAAGCTGAGAATAACAAATTCCTTAGCACAGAAATTATCAAATACCCAGTGTTAAGCCATATAGTATGTTTATGAAATCCAGAGTAAAACTGAATTTCAGAGTTGTATAAAAACATAACAATAAGATATATAGACACTCCCTAGAGCAGATCAATTATTTTTGGTGTTATTCTCAGTAAATGGATTTGAAGAAATTTAATCAAGTAAAAACAGTTGATAAAATATGTGTTGATTAATCATAGCAACATACTTATATGATAGATTCAAGGGGCCATACATGATCTAAAACATGATTTACGAAAAAATATCAGTTAAAACTGTGCTGAGTATCTAATTGCATGAAGTTGCCAGGAAATGGGAAGAGTTTTAAAAGATAATTACCATAGACAATTTAAGATCAGAAGAGTCATATGTCTCTATATAAAGAAAAGTTGGCCTATAGAGAGCAATGGTACATTCAAATCAGTTGAGGATATCAGCACAAAGAAAAGTACTGAAGACATGAATTAGAACATTCAAGGCAAACAGCTTGAAAGAAGAACACGGTATGAAACAAAGGAGGAGATTAGAAATAGACACATTTTAACAGTTTTTGTTTTCCTTAAAATTTTCTGAGGTTGGCTGAGAAGTTGATAACGTTCCAGAACATGAGCTCAGATTAATAGTACTAATTTTTAGTCACCAAATGGAGTTAGTATGTAGAAAGTTACAAGTGAGTGGCACTCTGCTCAAACTACTAGAACAACCTGGGTAAGCAACAAAATTGGAGTTTAAAACAACAACAAAAAAAAAATCAGAGAATTGAATATGCAAAGAAACTAAAATAAACTAAAATCCCACAAGTTATTGTGGGACCCAAGGAATTTAACAAAAATCCCCTACCCCTGCACAAGCAGAGCAATACTAACTCCATTTTGTGCTACACCCACCATCTCATGTATAACCCCCACATGACCTACTTATTGCTTAAGACACTCCCCCACCCTAGTCAAGCCACTGAGCACACCCTTACTGGAAACCGGCTCATATAGGAATGCGGAACCCCTAACTGCTAAAAAATGTAAACCCCGCCTTTTGCCCGCCAACCTTGAGCGCCAATTCTGACCAGAGTGATAGGCTAGTTCAAACAGTTACTATAGGGTAAATTGTAATTCAATTGGCCACCTGCATGTGGACTGACATGACTATGCACCTTTCTGTGTGTGTTACAATCTCATTGGCCACTGGCCCCTATAAAACTGCTACACCTTTTAACCTAGGGGTCCAAGTCCCTGCTCTGCTGTGTCGGGTATACTTGGGCCCAAGCTCGAGCTTGCAAATAAACCCTTGTGTGTTTGCATCCGTATCGGCTCCTTGGTGGTCTCTCGGATTCAAAATCGGGGGCATTACATTATGAGCACTTGGGAAGCTGCTTTTACCACTAACAGGGATGAGGAGAGGAGAAATCTTTCAGAGATAAGGGCCAGGCGTGTAGAAACCTGATTGACTTTTAATGAACTTTCGCAGCACTACGCAGACGAGTTCAAAAGATGAAAATCACATGACACCTCAGCCAGAGTCTGGTCTGTACCCACTTGCCCTGTCTTTCCCCAAGTATTTACCATGATGGGGGTACACTGAAGCCTGGGGACAGAGCAGGGAAGTTGAGAGAGATACCCCTAAGGTACATGGGCCTTTTCCAAGGGCAAAATAACTATCCACCAAAAGCTAGAACTAGAGAGAGAGCAATAAGAGAAATCCACAGAAGTACTCTGAGCCTTTGCTGACTGCATTACAGCTACATGCCAAAGGCTGGAGACAGGGCAGGAGAATAAAGAGAAATCCCTCTGAGAAACTGTGGCTCTTCACCAAGGGTTCTACAGCAGGCCTCCAAATCCTAAGGGGTGGGCTGCAGGATAGGAAGACATTTCCCAGGGAGCGGGAAAAGAGAGCAGGACAAGAGAGCAAAGAAAACACCCGAATGACTCAGAAAACGAGAAGCTGGATGTGAGTGAAAAAGAGATTACCAGACTCTTGCTAATGCTCAGATCCCAAACCTTGCTAAAGGGAAGGTTTTAAGTCAATGCTTTAAAGTACTTTAAGTTAGTGATGAACTGAATTTAACCAAAGGGGCAAGAAAACTCAGATGAGAATCAAACATAGATTAGGCTGATTTAGCCCATGGCACTAATGCTTGACATAAGAAGGGCAGCCTTTTTATGGAGATAAATATTATATACTTGGTCTCTTATGTATAAAGTCTGTCATATGGGGCGCCTGGGTGGCGCAGTCGGTTAAGCGTCCGACTTCAACCAGGTCACGATCTCACGGTCCGTGAGTTCGAGCCCCGCGTCGGGCTCTGGGCTGATGGCTCAGAGCCTGGAGCCTGTTTCCGATTCTGTGTCTCCCTCTCTCTCTGCCCCTCGCCCGTTCATGCTCTGTCTCTCTCTGTCCTAAAAATAAATAAACGTTGAAAAAAAAATTTAAAAAAATAAAAATAAAAATAAAGTCTGTCATAAACAAAACAACAATAATAACAATGATAATAATAAAAGTCACAACAAAATAAGCAATATGACCTTTGGTGTAGAGAGAAAAGAATCAAGGGAAACAGAACTAGAATTGGCCTCAATCCTGGAATTATCACAGACTTTAAAGTAACTTGGAGAAATATGCCTAGTCGAAAAGGTGGACAATAGACAGTTTAGATAAGGAATTTTAGCAGAGAGGTAGACACTATAAAAATGAAGAAAATGAAAAATACAATATCAGATTTTTTTCCTATGGGATTAAACACCTGAGATCTGTGGAATACTGTCAAATGGTGTAATTTCAGTGTAATGGAGTTCCCAAGATAAAAGAGAAAATGGACTAGAAGAACTATCTGAAGACATAATGGCTGAGATTTTTTCCTGATTGATAAACCATGTCAACCTATAGACTGAAAATTTTCAACAAAACCCAAACAAAATGCAAAGAAAACTATAATTGGTTTCATCATAAACTGATGAAAACCAAATATTAAAAAACAGCTAAAGAAAAAGCAAGTATTATGTTAAGAAAAAAACAACTATACATAGAAATATATTGTAGCTGATTTATCAAAAACAATGAGGATCAAATACAATTGAATGATATCTTCCAAGTGCTGAAAGAAAACACAAAAAAGGACTGCCAAAGTGGAATTTCATATTGAGGGAAATTATTCTTCAAAAATAAAAACAAAAGAAAGACGTTTTCAGAAAGACAGAAACTAGGCAAATTCATCACTAGTACATCTGTATTGGATGGAATGCTAATAGGTGTTCTCTAGGAATTAATACCATATGGAAGTCAGATATGCAGAAACAAATAAGGGGACCTTATAAGGTAAAAATATGGGTAGACATCAAATACATTTTTACTTTATTTACATATACACGTACTAATTTATCTGTAAATGTTTTTAAAAATAATTTAATAAAGTAATATGCTTTTGCCACATATAGAAGTAAAATATATTACAATAAGAACATAGACTTACACTGTTGTATTTTTTAAACATTGTTAATGACATAGTTTAGGAACAAATGATGATAGACAAACTCAATCATAATATATAACATTAAAATGGACTAATAATCATGGGGTTCCTGGGTCGTTCAATAGGTCAAAAGTCCGACTTTTGATTTCAGCTCAGGTCATGATCTCACAGTTGGTGAAATCAAGCCCCACACTAGACTCCACACTGACAGTGCAAGAATTCTGCTTGGGATTCTCTCTCTCTCTCTCTCTCTCTCAAAATAAATAAACTTATAAAAAATAAATAAAATGGACTATCATTCCACAGGCAGAGATTGTTAAACTAGATTTTTTTAAAAAGGATTTGATTATATGCTGTTCTCAAGAAACAGTTTAAATATTAATATGTTGAAAATGAAAGTATGTAAAGATGCATCATGCAAACACTAAGCACAAGGCTATAAATTTCAAGATAATGGTCTTTACCAGAAATAAAGCATCTCATAACAATAAAAGAGTGAATTCATTTAGAAGACCTAACAATTTTAAATTTTAAGTGCATAAAAACAAAGCTTTCAAGTACATGAAGGACAACTTAAACACTAAAAGAACAAATAGAACTCACATGTAGTTAGACATTTCAAGAATCTTTTCTCAGTAACTGAAAGGGACAAAAATATCAGCATCATTGTAAAAGACTTGAACAATCACATCAACTAAGTTGGCCTGATTGATATTTGTAGAATACTAGACCCAATAGCTATAGAAATACACGTGTGTGTGTGTGTGTGTGTGTGTGTGTGTGTGTGTGTGTGTTGGGGGAGGTGGGTAGAAGCTATAAAAAGGTCAATATGGTGGGGGCATAAAATTAGTTTCAATAAATTTCAAAAGATCAAAATAATATAGAATAGCATTTCTTACCACAACATTAATTAGAAATTAACAAGATATCAAGAACATCAGAAAATATTTGGACATAAAAACACCTTTTAAATGGCCTGTTGTAAAGATATAAAATGGGGTCAGTGTGGCAAACTTTCAGATGTTATCAGGAAACAAGATTATGAATATATAGCTATATGGTCAGATGAACTTTCCTGTAAGAGCATAATAAATGATTATTCCTTCTAATGTGATAGAGAAATGTCCTTTTGTGTTTCATGATCACTGATAGCTAATTCCTACTCCTTGGAGCCTTGATCACCTCTGTCATTCATTCATTTTTGTCTGAAATATCTGAAATATTCTTTTACAATTTCTCCCCAAGTCCCCATTTTATTCTTCATCCTCAGTAAAACAGAGTTTATAGCATTACTAGAATAGTGCAGGAGTCAGAGGTGGTAAATACATTTAGTTACCCCAGGAGTCCACAATGTTAAAGTTACTCCAACAAAAATATAATGGAAGGTTAGGATCCAGGAATGTATGTTATTAACGTATCAACTCATAATCACAGTTGTAATTTAAATAACAAAATTTTGAAATAATTAAAAAATTAATTCTCTAATATTAATTAATCATGTTATAACCAAGCAAGAAAAACAAATGTAAAGAATGGAATATTATGCAAAAATAGAACATAAAAGCCGTAATCATTGTTCATTAAGTAAATGCAGCTGCACGAAATGAGTGTGCATAAAAATATTTTACTTTACAAGACACCTGTGGGGCTCAGTCAGTTGAATATCCCACTTTGGCTCAGGTCATGCTTTCATGGTTTGTGAGTTCAAGCACCATATTGGGCTCTCTGCTGTCGGCAAAGAGCCTGATTCAGATCCTCTGCACCCCCCCTCTCTTTGTTCCTCCCCTGCACATGCTCTCTCCCTCAAAATAAATAAACTTAAAAAAATACTTCACAAATATTTTCTGTTAAATTACTAGTAAGTATTTGGGCCTATTTCGCATGTGTAATTATATTTTTGTCCCTTATTTGGAAGATGATTTGCTCTTCAGATTGTTTCTATAATCAATGTTACCTTGCTGTTCTATTTTATAAAAGTAATGCATGGATATTATTAAATATATAATATATAGAAATGTCTAAACTGAAGGAATACATAAAGGAAAAAATGAAGTTGTTCCTTAAATCACCGTAGAGATCATCATTGTTTAACACTCAGCAAATATTCATTCAGACTTGCTTATGTATATAAAAATTGGAGAGATGTATGTATATACATGTGTGTATAAAGCATTTATTAAATGTGCATGCAATTATAAACATATATATACATACATATTATCCTGTAACCTGATGTATTCATATAACAAATAATGCAATGCGACTATATTTCATTATGTACTATGGATAATAAAATCCAGCATGTATAATAGCTTTATGCTAGACGTCTTCCTCAGTACTTGACATAAATTAACTCATTTTAACCTTATAATCACCAGTATGTTAGATGTAATAATTATCCTCATTTACAGTTCAGAAAAATGAAGTGCAAAGAAGTTAAGAAATTGTCCAAGGTTACATCGCTAAGAAGTAGAATAACAGAGGATTCATCCCCTTTAACAGTTGCCTAGTAGGCCAATGTATAGATGCCCCCTGGTTCACTTAATTCATTCCATATGGATTAACGTTTAAGCTACTTCTATTATAGTTCTAATTCTTATATATATATATATATATATATATATTTTTATTTCTATTGTTATCCAATCATTTCCAAAAAAGAAAATCCCAGAGGAAAAGGATAAGATGGGTGCTAGAGTAGAGAGAGAGAAAGAGGTATGTAGATATATATATATATATGCATGTATCTACATAATAAATAGAAAAAAATAATTTTTGTTTTTTGAAAGATTATTAGTAACAGTATGTCTGGAGAAATATATTCTTCAGTGATAATTTCATATGTATGACATATCTATATATATTTTTACAAATATATTTTATACAGTATCATATATGTATTGTATATATGTATCATGTGCATGTCTCACATATACATATATACGATGTATATAACCATGACATTTTGTATCAAAGTGCATATTTCTTCATGCATGCCCTTATCAATAATCTTTGCAAAACAAATTGTATTTCTTTTATTATAAGTGATATTATGTATCTTTTCATAAAACTTATTAGTTACTTGGTTTTGGTTTTTGTTTTTCGTTTTTGTTTTTTTTCCCAAGAATTTTGATCCTGAGCTCACCCCTGCTCTGGGAGACTGTTGTTCCATATTTGTGGTTGAAGTTGGGTAACTACACTTCTAGGGTACTCAGTGCTCTCAAAAGGCAAGCACATGTTCCCTATAACTCATCTATAGTTAAAATAAAAGTGCCTGAGCATTGGCCTCTGTGGGAAGAACACCTGCCTGGAATTGCAAGAAAAATAGATGCAAAAGCCCCCACGTGCAATGTGCCTGCCTCTATTTGTAATGTAAAGTTTGTTAATAAGAGCCAGCTGTCTCTTACAGAGCCATCCAGTTCCTGCTCAGAATGTGTTTACTAAAAGACCCTCCTGAAATGCCTCTTGAAATGGCAACCAACTGGGCAAGTATCCTCAAGCAGTTTTCTAGATGAGAGAAAAGAAGGAAAAATAGGGTTAAAGATACATTTTATAGAACTCCTGCTGAACAACTTCAGGAAGCTTTTCAATAAATTTAAGGTGGTAGTCAATAAAGGAAAACCTTAATTCTACTTAGAAATTGCTTTCAAGACCTCATGAAAAGGCTAAGCTGTTTTTATGACCTTTAACATTCTTCATTTTCCCTTCATTTGGACCATTTCATTAAAGCAACTTGTAACCAGGTAATGATGCAGATCTCTTTGCTTGTTCAAGATATATA
>NW_024412376.1:86514351-86599698 GCF_014898765.1 Herpailurus yagouaroundi | reverse complement strand
AGGAAACTTGGCAATATGAATCAAGAAGGTAAGTAATTCTATATGTACAATACATAATAAACAAATTCTAAAAACAAATGTGTAGGATTGTTTGCTAAAAATTTGTTGATTTTAGCAAAAAATAATTCCAAGAGTATAAAATTCAGGGATATATCTCTTACATGTATATAATGGACTGTAACACAGTCATTGAAAATAATGTGGCAGAATAAAATTAATTTGGAATGATATAATTACATGAAAAGATGGTTATATTATCCAATAAAATGAAAAGATTAATAATCCCCATAAAATGGCCCTATTTTCTAAGAAGTTTTAAAATATATATATTTTTAAGTATAGAAGAATATGTTATGAAATATTTTGTCAGTTATTTCTAGATAGTGAAATTTAAGTTGATGTATCATTACATTTTTTAATTGTTCAATAATCAGTGCATTTATTTATATACTTTAGAATAGTATATAAGAAGTATAGATGGAAGGGGAATATTATATAGTTTTTGACTATAGTAATAACACGTTTAGCCATGTAAAGCAGTACATATTAATGGTTATTTCCATGAATCACACAATTCCCTAACAATAGCAGATAAATGAAAACTTAGTGGACTATTATTTATTAATACGTTCTTAATTTCTATTCTCCCACCCCTTGTAGAGTGAGCTATTGCAAAGGTGGAGAAAAAAAAATTTTTTTTTTAATCTGAGCTTCTCTTTTTAGTTCTTCTTTCCCCGTGTGGAAAAATCTGGGTATTTCTCATATTTTGATGTGTTGAATAACACATTGGTCAAGTTGGAAAGAGTAATTTTGCTAAGATTTTCTAACTCATTTTTTACCCAGAAACCATATCTATCAAGGCTAAATTACTCTTCCATTATTTACTTATAGAAAGAGAACACGTGCATGCATGCATGCATGCATGTGTGAGCAGGAGAAGGGCAGAAAGGGAGGGAGAGAGAATCCCAAGCAGTCTTCATGCCTAGTGAGGAGCCGAACCCAGGGCTCAATTTCACAACCCGAGAACACAATCTGAGACAAAATCAAGAGTTCATTGCTCAACCCAGGCACCCCTATTTTCCATTTATTGATCCAAAAATATTTATGGACTATTATGTATCAGGTATAGTCCTAGAGTGGAAGCCTATGTGTAAAAGATGGCTACATGTGTCTGTTGATGTCTAAAATAAAAGGGTTACTAAAAGACTTAAAGGAACCTAGTACTGAAAGAAAGAGAGGCTAGTTGCATTTCTTTTCTTCCCCAATCAGTAATAGAGGATAATATAACGGAAGCAACTCAAAGAAAAATAATAATTTTATCCAAGGATTGGTATAGCTTTAAGCTATATTGATATAGTTTAAAAATGTTTTTATTAAGTTTATTAATTTATTTTTGAGAGAGCATGAGCACAAGCAGGGGAGGGGCAGAGAGAAGGAGAGACAGAATCCCAAGTAGGCTCCACACCATAAGCACAGAGCCCAATGCGGGTTTTTAACTCGTGCACCATGAGATTGGGCCCTGAGCCAGATCAAGAGTTGTACAATTAACGGACTGCACCACCCAGGTACCCCTACATTGATACAGTTTTAAGCTGTGATTGATACATGTCTAAACTCATTTAATGTTTTTTTTTTTCTTTTCCTATGTCGGCCTTTATTTCCAACTGGTAAACCTTTGACTACTAGATTTGATTTGACTACTATTAAAAAGGTTACAGGGGCGCCTGGGTGGCGCAGTCGGTTAAGCGTCTGACTTCAGCCAGGTCACGATCTCGCGGTCCGTGAGTTCGAGCCCCGCGTCAGGCTCTGGGCTGATGGCTCAGAGCCTGGAGCCTGTTTCCGATTCTGTGTCTCCCTCTCTCTCTGCCCCTCCCCCGTTCATGCTCTGTCTCTCTCTGTCCCAAAAATAAATAAACGTAAAAAAAAAAAAAAAAAAAAAGAAGGTTACAATGATAACATTTCCATTACTCATATACAGAGCAGAGAGAAAGAAATAGCAAAAGTGAGGATAGGACTATCCTAGTACTTGGTGAATACTAGCTGAAATACTTTACATACATCAGAATCCCTTTCTAAGGGGTTTATGTGTAATTTCACTAATACAAGAAAATACCATCCTCTTTAATCATGACTGGCTAAGCTAGACTCTGTCAATTAAGTGACATTGACTTTCATTAGTGAATTTGTTGCTTTCTTTATAAAATGCAGATTATGAAGAGAAATGAACAACCACAGGAGGCTCAATTCAAGTTTGTTGAGTCAATTCATTTAAATTCAACAAATGTTTATTGAATACCCACTGGGTATCAAACTTTGTGCTAAAGTAATTGATTCATAATGGTTTGGGTGCTTATTAATTAACAACATTTGCAATGCTTCCATTATTATATGTGTGATTGGGTGGCATTCTGAGATAATTAACATTAAAATCCTGTGAATTTCTAAAGGAACTATACAGAAAGATAAACAAATATTATTCTCTGTACTCATAACTCGTATTTTTGTAACAATTTCTTTTGTAATGAATTTTCTATTCATTAGAAAATTGTGCCTTAAAACCAAAAATGGAATACTCACACTTGATAACAAATGTATATGAAAATCAAGTTTGCAATTATTTTGAGATTTTACTAAAATCCTGATAAGTCAACATCTGCTCCTAAAAAGTTTCTCAGACATGCTAATAAATAAAAAAATGATAAAGCTATATGTAAAACCATGAGGCTAAATGAGACTTCAGGATAAGTGTCTTTATTTTTTGTCCTCTCAGAGAAACCTTATCAAATCCTTCACAGATTTGGCTGTTCCATTCATGCAAAACTCCAGAGTGAGATGGGGTGTGTGTGTGTGTGTGTGTGTGTGTGTGTGTGTTAAGCTGTGACAGATTAATTTATTCAGTAAAGTATTATTTATTGAATTCTGTAGCAAGCCACTTAATATCTCTTCAGATGGCCCAAAACCATTAAGCCTACCATTTAGCTGCCAATTTCTATTTTTTTATTACTGAATTTCCTTTATATTTCTCACAGATTACTATAATATATTTCACACACCTGTGCCTCTGTTCAGTAGTCTCTTAAGTCTACTTTTAAAATTCTTCCATAGTTCTTTTACTATGAACAAAGTGTAAGCATCTAGAACTTAAGCAGTGTATATATAGTCTTAGTAAATTCTTACAGCAGAAAAAGCAAGAAAAACAGGAATCCATGCTCTTTTTTTATACCTAGTTTTGTAACACCAATGTTTATGTGATTCTGAATCCTAATCATTAGTGAAGAAACTACTGACATAGGATGCTTGGATAGTTCAGATCTGGAACATGAAATTGGACTTAAGTGAGGTACGCATGGGTGGTGAAAAGCATGAAAAGTAATTTCAATAGGAGGTTCTCAGAGACACCCATTGAGAGCTTTGCCTGTTTACTTGCTGCTCTGAAGTGGAGTGGCTTAGAAAACTGGGCTGCTGTCAGGGCTGGGAATGTGGCAAATCCCAAATCCACACCAAGGGAAGCTACATGTTTGTTTTTTGATTAAGAGGGGCCTACAGTGATAGGGTGCCCTCTGTAAGAACTCCAATACTCAAACCCTCATATTCAAATACCTCCTAACCTCCCACCCAAAATCACTTGCCAAAATCCTAGAAAAGGGACCTTGAGTGCCAAAAATAGTCCAGGTTTGGCAGTACCTCCAGAAATGACCCCATGAAATTACACTCATTCCAGAAGAAAGGTGCTTTTTAGTGGCACAATTAAATATTGGGCATCTCTTCGCATACATATTCAAATAATGAGAGAAAACAGTGAGAGGGACTAGATTCATTACGTGCATGTTTCTTCCCCTTTGCCTGCCTTTACTCCCCTCTCTTTTCCAAGGGAAAGACATGACTTCTTCCTATTTTGTAAATGAAGAAACAGGATACTGGGAGAGAGTGGAGGTAAGAGTGTGAGACTTAATTTCGGTGGCTAAATCAATGACTGCAATGAAGACCTGGAAGTGGAGGGCGAAACTGGGAAAAAGAAAATTTGGGTTGGAAAGAATGATTGGCAGGAGGTGTGAGAGATTCCAATCAGTTATGGCAAATGAATGGGTTATTTGAAACATTTGCCCTGGATTCTTCAGGAGACGTGAGTAAAGAATGAACTTCCTTTCTCTAACATCAGTTGTTGTCTGTTGCATCTCTAAATATGATGGTGCAGATGTAGAATCCCAGTGTCTCAGGATTTATAATAAAATAGTCAGTTTATTGCTCCTGTTCCAGATTTTCACCATCTTACCATCTACCATCTACCTTCTACCATCATTGATTTATCGTCATTATTGAATGGTTGCATGATTACTTCAACATTTTCTACGATTCTACATTGGTGTTTCCAAATGCTAATTTTTTTATTACAACAATTTAGTTATCACTTTCTTTGAAAGCATTACTGTTTGTGTTACCTTGAACATATGTATCCATGTGTGCATACAGACATAGATGTAAGCATGGGTATAGTCAACATAGAAGTTTAAATGTATGCAAGCAGAATATTAGACCTTATTCTTAGAAATATTACAAGGATGTGGTGATTTTTTTGCCTGAGAAAACCTACTGTCTACCTCTGAAGTTGAACTATTTGGCAGCTACTGGTTGAATAAAGATGTAATATACCAATCCTGATACTGGGGATCTAAAATACTTTATCTTTTTAAGTTCTATTGTATTCTAAGTCTAGAATACCACTTAAGAAAATATTATTTTTAATTCAGAAATCAAATTTATGTCCAAAGATATTGAGTATTGTTTTTAGATAATGAAAAATTGGAAATATCCAAGATATCCTAAAAAGAGAATAATGGTTTTGTTAAATTGGTATAACCTTAAAACAAAATAGCTAGAAAATATTTTTAGTTATGGTATTGCTGAAAAAGGTAAGATTAAACTACTATATGTACATATACACAATCTAATTTTAAAATATAGATAGAAAATTATTAAAAAGTAATGCAGTAGAATGCTCATAGTGGTTTGTAAGTGTTATTGAAACCAGTTAATTTTTATTTCCTTTTACATTTGTGCATTAACTGCCTTCCTATAATTGTATAACTTTCAAAATAAAAAATAACTTTAAATGTCTTATTATTAAGATTTTTATCTTCAATTCTATAAATAAAATTCCTTCTTCACATTTCTCATATGCCCCCAAAATTGGCATGCACATCTACTCATTCAATCAACATGTATTGAGAGCACTCTATAGATGAGACAGTATGTTACATGCTGGGGACACGAAATGCCAAGCTTTAAATCAGGAATCTTTCCTTTCTTACTTTTTAAACAGTGAAAAGTGACTTGCCATAAGTCAAAAAATCAGATACATTATGGGAATTTTTACTAGGGTGTTAAAATGTGTATTATCTTTTTGCATATGTTGGGAATTTAAAAAAATAGGTAAAACTCACCTCCAAAAAAATCAATAAAATATATTAGTCACAGTTAATTTCCAAATGACATCTTAGAAGTAAATCAGCTTAAAATTAAGTAATAAAAAGCATGCTTATTTCACTCTCTCAAACCCCAAAAAAAGAATCAAAATAAAAGACATTTCTAAGAAACAAATAAGACAACACAATAAAATCAACCAGGGAGTTTAAACCATCCATGGACTTCTGTCAGTCTATACAGGTGTAGACAATGCACAGGGTGCATTTTTCAATTTCACTCTTTAGGTGATCTCATATCGTTCAGTGTATTACATACCATGTTTAGGTTCATGTCTCCAAGTCTTACATATCTTGTCTAGATTACTCCCTTGAATTTCATCATAATTTTATTTTATTTTTTAATATGAAATTTATTGTCAAATTGGTCATATATCCAACTAGCTCTTAATTCTATTCCCTTGGATATCTAACAGAAATCTCATTTTAAACACTGGAATACTGAGAGTTTCCCCCAAATCTGTGTCTCTTCCAGTTTTTAGTTTTATTTTACCTGAGCCTCAGACCAAACTCTTGAGCGCCTCCTTTATCTTTTCTTTTCCCTTTCTTCACACTCATATCTGATCCATCAGCAAATACTGTGGGCTCTACCAAAATATTTCCAGAATCTGGTCAATTCCTCTCTACCTCCACTGCTACCACCCATCTCACGTCTGAATCATGATCTCTGTTTCTATCCTTCATATCTCCTCATTCTCTTTTCAAAACAGACACAGCGTAATCTTGTCAAAATCTAAGGCAAGTGCCTCATCACTGCTCATAACTCTCTAGTGATTTCCCGTCTCACTCAGAGTAAAAGCCAAAGTCCCTACAAGGCCTTTGAAGGAGCACTGTGATTTGCCTCTCTCCCATGGCCTCTGATTTCATCACCTCATTCTAGTTCACTCTGCTCTAACACACTAATGTAATTACTATTCCTTAAACAACAAGCTCTCACTTCAGAGCATTTGTACCTGTGCCCGGATTTTTTTCTCACTAGCCGCAAAAATCACTCCTGCTCTTCCCTTTGATCTTCCCTCAAATGCCCCCTTCTCAATGAGAACTTCCCTTATTAGAGTAGGCAGTTAGGCTTTAGCAGGATGCCTGGAAGCCAGCAAAAGGAGAGTCCCGGCTTGTTATCAGGAAAGTTAGAGACCTGTCCTGGCAGCATTCCAAAAACAAAGCCACAAAAAAGATGGATCAAACCAGACAGGCCAAAGACAAAAAAAAAAAAAAAAAAAAAAAGTCTGGAGAGACTGACCAAATAAGGAAAAAAAGACATGAAACACTGCTCCCAAAGAAATTCCCTCCCCAAATATGAAATATTCCACTCCTTAGTTAACAACTGTCAATGAAAGATAGAGACCGGGTCCAGCTCTCCCTTGAATTTGCTTGCTCTCACTTCTCAAGAGTGTGCTCTCTTGTTAATAAACTCTTCACTTGTACCATTCAACCACTGTCTGGGGCATCCTTGAGTTCTTTTCTTGCTAAGAAAATAAGAGCCTCTGGTGACATCCCAGGGACAGGCTGGGCAGGGGTCTCAGAGCCCAGGAGTCTGCCTAGTTCTCTTGGCAACATCTTGGCCACCCTGGCCAAAATTGCAACACCACCTCCCACAGGAAGATTCCCTAACCCCCCTCCCTGCTGTATTTTCCTACCTAGCACTTTTATTTATCTCTTTAATATCATACACCCAACCCTCCCCAATGTAAACTTCATGAAGGCAGGTATTTTTTGTGTCCTTTGTTAATTGCTAGATTTCCTCCAGTTTCTAAGAGAGATGTTTTGCGTGTGGTTGATACACAACAAATATTTGTTTAATTAATGAATGAATGATCCATGGGGTTAGGGTTGTAACTTGGGTAGAAATATGAGTAGAATTAAAAAAAAGGGACTAAAAAAGGAAACACACTTGTTTAAGAACATCTGGGGAATATAGCTGAATTATTTCTCTCATCAAACAGATAAATAGATGGTGAAAGTAAATCAGTATTGGTCAATTTTTATTGTTTCACTTTGTCTACCAACCAGCCTCATTGTAAAAGCTGGCTCATATCTCCAGAGATGGAATGGCTTTAGACTGGTCAGTTTCTGGCAATTATACCACAACCAAATTGCTCTCACAGTCCAAACTCCCAGCTAAGTTAGAGAGGGGGTTCTTCAATAATACCTGAACATGCAGGGTGCATTTTTCAATGTCTTTCCATTTACATAAGAGAGAGTTGAATTGCTCAACAGAGTAAATACAATCATTGGAACCATGTACATTTGCAGTTACTTTCAATGAGCTGGAAATGCTTTTGGAAAAGAGTATATTCAGTGTTGAGGTATCTAACATTTCAGTAATTGACTACATATGGAAACAAATGATTAGGAAATTAGATAGAGAAGTTACACTTAGTTTTATATTTCAATGAAATCACTTGGTAGGATTTTTTTGCCATGTTTTGTAAAAAAATCATTTAATAGATAAGCTCAAGCAAACATAAATATGACCTATTTCTATTGCTGAGACACAAGTAACAATGATTCAGATATGCCATATTCAGTATATAACTCACAGATAATTATGTTCCATATTTGTAAGGAATCTAGTACATAAATCCTTAAATGGAGCAGTTTAACCAACTTTAAAAGAATGAACAGCTGAATGGAATTGTAATGATATAATGTAGAAGCATAAAAATTGAAAGAGTATAGTCACCTTATAAATTTTCTCCATTTCATATTTATGCTCTCTCTCCTCTATTTATTGTATCATATATCAAATGATTCTACTTTCTAGGAAACCTATTTTTATGAGAATAGCCCCAGTGATACAGCCATGGTAAATCTGGAGTAAGAACTTAAAGATACATGACCTCCTATACACTCCAGATGGCCTTGTATGATTTCTTCAATCATTTTGAAATGCAAAGAAGCTCTAGGGACATCAGTCAAATGGTGGCATTTAAATGTTCACCTATCTAGGGTTTTCTTGGGTGAAGAAGACGTCTGGATAAATGTGCACATTTGGAAAGCAATGTAGTCCTAGCTTCTGCCACGCAGCCCTGAGAAAGAGCTGGTATGATCCATGAATAATGTGGTGATCGCCAACACAAAAGCAAATCGTGTTGTACCTTAAACCAATTCTTTACCTTGAGTGTCAAATTAAAGTGGTTAATATATCCATTGTCTTAGAAATAGCTTGATAACTCTTGATAAGACTGCAATATTTAAATTGCCACTAAGTTGCCACCTTCAATAACTTTGCCATGATCAATAAGTGGTTCACTGCATTTTGTAAGGTGATACCTAAAGCCGTTGTTCATGATGTGATGTCTGAAGCATTTAGTTATTACACTGTTTAAAAGACACTTATTTTATAAAGATCTGATATATAATTTTTAAGATATTCTTCTGTCTGTTGCTAATAACTACTTTGAGTATGCTTTGAATAACCATTATAGAATATTCATGTTTATCCTTTTGTCACATAATCTGGGCTTTCTTCAATCCCATCCAGGCCTATTCTATTTATTAGACAAGTATAAATTATTATTAGATTATTTCAAAGACAGAGCCTTTATTTATAATAATAATTCAGATGTATAAGATGTTTACAATTTATAAAGCAATTGTATTTACACAACAGCCATATGCCATGAAAGTCTTAAAGCCAAAGTACAAGTTCACATGGCATCAGTTTTACTCAGGAGTAAATACAAAACAAAATTTTATTGAAGCTAATGCAATATATTGAGAAGTAGAATTAGGGGCGTCTGGGTGGCTCAGTCTGTTAAGCACCCAACTTTGGCTCATGATCTCATGGTTTGTGAGTTTGAGCCCCGCATCGGGCTTGGTGCTGACAGCTCAGAGCCTGCTTTGGATTCTGTGTCTCCCTCTCTCTCTCTCTGCCCCTTCCCTGCTTGTGCTGTATCTCTCTTTCTCTCTCTCTCAAAAATAAATAAACAATAAAAAAATTAAAGAAGTAGAATGAAAAAGCCATATGCATGTTTTTTAGATTGCAAGAGAGCAAATATGTCTATTATTATTATTTTTTAAAGTAAACTCTACACCCAACTTGGGACTGGAACTCACAACCCTGAGATCAAGAGTCACATGTTTTGCTGACTGAACCAGTTGGGTGTCCTAGTTATACGCATTTTTATAAAATACCTAGTAAAATAAAGAAATTTTATAGAGTCCCAGGATTACATATCTATACCCCTAGGATCTTAAGATATACCCATGCAGAACCTGTGAGAGACACCAAATACATTATTTATATTATTTTAATCACTCTAACAACTATATGTGACAGGTAGGGCAGAAGTTTAACAATCCCATTTTATAGACAAGGACTCCGAGACTATAAAGAATTCCATGATTAGCCAAAACGATGAATTATTAAGTATGAAACCCAGTTCCCAGTTGCTGACCTATATAAGTCTAAATCTCCTTTTTGAATTTCATGCTCATTTTAATAACAGTGGAGGAGGACAAAGAACTGTTCAGAAAAAAGGTAGTTAAAATATTAATAAGAATAGACCCAAACCATCAAATCAGGAATTAGCTTTCTTCTTCAATTCTGATATATACTTTCTCTGATTTATACAAACTCTATTCAGTACATTTCATCCATATGGCACTTCTAGTATGGCTCAATTTTCAAAACGATGTAGCACGAATCACCCATAAGAAGTATCCAGCTAGCTAGCTACTTACCTATCCAGTTGTCTATAAGTCGGTGTGGAGTTAAATGAAAATAATAAAAATATAGAAAGAAATATTCCCTGACCACAATAATGACTACAATAAAATTGTTCTCTGCATGACAGCCATGGCCTGGTGTGATCTGTATTGGATGCTGTAATATGAACTAAATGCAGTATATTAGTCAAAGGATCTCAGCAGCATAAGCAGCTGTTAATTGACAAAAATAAATTCAGCTGGTACATGAACTCATACCATGAACCATGTTTTATACTCCAACAATTTATGTGAAACTGAATGGGGCCCACATGGCATAACAAAACAATGGTTGTTAGAAAAATTACCCCCTCCATGACCACTTGATTTGTATATTCAAGTACTCCATGGTTTGGTACTTCATGCAGACTAAGTCATTACCAAAAGTGAAAAAATTGTTGGGAAGTTCAATTATTTTGCATGTCTACTAAATACATAAATAAATGAATAGATCCAGTCCAATCTAGTTTTAGAGAGGGAATTATTTAAAATGTGAGTTTGAGGTTTGGTATTTCTTATAATAGATAGAAATCTGTGAAATTCAAATTTCCAAAAGCTGATGTTATGGATTAATAAGGAACGACTTCAAATGAAATGTATAATCAGTAAAATCCCTTTTCATATATTGCATCTGTTTGACAGGTTGGGTTATGCTACAGTTAGTTATCATGTGAAACAGATATTATTTTTCCCAGATACTAACCTTGACTCTTACCTGAGGATCAAGAAGATTTTTTTTTTATAAAATTGAAAAATAGATACAAGCAATCATCTGTATTGTCTCACTTTATCAAATCTGTTACCTGTGTTCTGTCACTTAATTCTCACAAAAAACTGTTAGGTAATTTTATCTGCATTTTCTATAAGAGTTAAGTCATGGTTCAGAGCAGTTAAACAACTATCCCTGAATCTCACATTAAAATTGGGATGTGAGAGGTGAAGGGGATTAAGAGTACACTTATCATGACAAGCACTATGTTGAATCACTATGTTGTACATCTGAAACTAATATAACACTGTATGTTAGCCACACTGGAATTAAAAAAAATTTTTTTTTCAACGTTTTTTATTTATTTTTGGGACAGAGAGAGGCAGAGCATGAACAGGGGAGGGGCAGAGAGAGAGGGAGACACAGAATCGGAAACAGGCTCCAGGCTCCGAGCCACCAGCCCAGAGCCTGACGCGGGGCTGGAACTCACGGACAGCGAGATCGTGACCTGGCTGAAGTCGGACGCTTAACCGACTGCGCCACCCAGGCGCCCCAAAAATTGTTTTTAAAAAAACTGTATTTGATACCAGATCTATGTAACTACTCCAAAGTTGATTTTTTTTAGTAATAAATACCATATATTTGCCTCTAAATGAATACAAGAATCTTTAAAAAATAAACCCAAGTCAGGGTATCTTTTCATTTTCTAAGTGTAGAAAAACTACATAAAATCATGAAATCTTTAACTGGATATGACAATCCCAAAGGTGACTACAATAATCTCTGCCTATTGGCATTCACACCCTTGCATAATCACCTTCCCTGGGGTGTGAGTGGGGCCTGTGAGTACTTTGTAAATAACAGAATATGTAAGAACTGATGGGATGTCACTCCTGTGATGACATCACAGTTTATGAGTCTTGCCAGCCAATGTGCTTGAGAGCTTCTCCTTGCTGGCTTGATGCAGTCAGCAATGTTGAGAAAGCCCACATGGCAAGGAATCATTGGTGGTCTGTGGGACCTGAGGGAAGTCTCAAGTGAGAGCTGACAGCCAGTAAAAGTCAGGGCCTTCAGTCACACAGCCACAAAGAAGTAAATTCTGCAACAATCTGGATGAGTTTAAAAGCAGGTACATTCCTCCCTGGGTGAGTTGAAAGTACAGTTCAGCCAACGCCTTGATTGTGGACCTGCTTAACCTTGAAAAGAGAACCCAGTTAGGGTGTGGCAGGACTCCTGACCTACAGAGACTGAGGTAATAAATGTGTTGTTTTAGCCATAAGTTTATGGCAACTTTTTATGGAGCAATGTGATACTAATGCTCTGAATGAGAAGCGAGGTTGGCAGGAATGCTTCAGAAAGGAAAAAGGACATCTCTATTTGACTACGTTGCATCTGAAGCATATCCGTGTGCCTCCTCCATCCTTGAAATACCCACTATAGACTTTTGGAGTTACCTCAATGGTCTTGACCTTGAGTGCTATCATGTAAAATGGACAGAAGTTTTGCTTTTTCTCACAGTATTTTTATTCTGTAAGTGAGAAATTATCTCCTGAGTCATTATTATTCAGCATCAAATATGCAGTATTTGAATTGAGATTTTGTTAATGCACCAGGCAAAAAAAAAACAAAAACAATTGTCTTTTATTTTTCTTGTTGTCCCTTGATTTTCTTGAGTGCCCTTTATAAAAAGTCAAGGTGTACCCAGGGAAGAAGAACTGAATTTTAGAAACTTTGGAGTAATGTTGCTTAATTTCAAAGACTATTAAATGTCAGGAAACCATCTGAAGAAAGGTGAAAATGTTTGGAAACGATATTTGTTTGATCATTGTTAAATTGTGAATCGTGTTTGGAAGAAATTTAGATGTATTT
Source organism: Herpailurus yagouaroundi (assembly GCF_014898765.1). Classification (NCBI taxonomy): domain Eukaryota; kingdom Metazoa; phylum Chordata; class Mammalia; order Carnivora; family Felidae; genus Herpailurus; species Herpailurus yagouaroundi. The sequence goes on along the minus strand of NW_024412376.1, from coordinate 86,586,930 downwards.
ACAAGCATTGAAGCATTTCTTGATTTATTATTTGCATAGTTTCTATCACTACAATGAAAATTACCACAAACTTTGCAGTTTGACAACACAAAGTTACTATCTCACAGTTCTGTAGGTCAAAACTCTAGTAGGCTTGGCTGGTTTCTTTACTCTGGGTCCCACAAAGCCAAAACAATGTATCATAAGGGCTGTGCTTTTTTTGGAGGTTCTAGGAGAATCCATTTCCAGACTCTTTAAGAATCCATCCATTGGCAGAGTTCAATTGCAGGGGGTCCTACTGAGGACCTATTTCCTTGCTGGATGTTGGCAGAGGGTTGTTCTTAGCTTCTTGAAGTGACCATATTCCTTGGCTCATGGACACCTCCCTCCATCTTCAAAGTCAGTAATCGGGGCTCAAATTCTTCTCATGTTTCAAATGTTTCTGCCTCATCTAGCTGCTTCCTTTCTCTTCTGCTGCATGTCTCCAACTGTAGCCAGAGAAATTTCTCTCTTTTTAAGAGTTCATATGGTTAAACTGAGCACAGCTAGATAACCCAGGCTAATCTCCTCATCTCAAATACTGTACTCACATCTGCAAAGTCCCTTTAATATATAGCCATAATATATTCATAGAATCTGGGAATCAAGGAGTGGGCCTCTTGGGGAGGAGATTTATTCTGTCTACCACACTATTCTTCAGATAAATTAAGTTATAATTTAATAATAGATGACTGTATAGAGCCAAAAACATCTTTAAATTGGGCGAAACAGTGTCTCAACAGAGTTTTCAGTTGTGTCATTCTGTGATCTTTATCTAGAATTACTCCAATCAAGGGGTGCCTGGATGGCTGAGTTGGTTAAGTGTCTGACTTCTGTGCAGGTCATGATCTCATTGCTCGTGAGTTCGAGCCCTGTATCGGGCTCTGTGCTGACAGCTCAGAGCCTGGAGCCTGCTTCAGATTCTGTGTCTCCCTCTCTCTCTGCCTTTCCCTTGCTCGTGCTCTGTCTCTCTCTCTCTCTCAAAGATAAATAAACATTAAAAAAAAATTTAGAATTACTCCAATCAGCCTGGAATAGGGCACACAATCTTGATTACATATTAAAAAAAAGTTCAAAGCAGAAAAGCGTACAATTTCTTATATAATTTTCTTTTCTTCCATGTACAGCTCATTTCAAAGCCTATTTGTAGTTACCAAACTTTGTAAACTCTTATTTTATGTTTTTGCTACCTAATTGTCTAAAAATGATATATATTTCGGGGCGCCTGGGTGGCGCAGTCGGTTAAGCGTCCGACTTCAGCCAGGTCACGATCTCGCCGTCCGTGAGTTCGAGCCCCGCGTCAGGCTCTGGGCTGATGGCTCAGAGCCTGGAGCCTGTTTCCGATTCTGTGTCTCCCTCTCTCTCTGCCCCTCCCCCGTTCATGCTCTGTCTCTCTCTGTCCCAAAAATAAATAAACGTTGAAAAAAAATTTAAAAAAAATGATATATATTTCTATTTTTCACTCTTTATTCTGAAAGTTTCTTCACTGACTTTTTTTAATTATTATAAAATGTACATAGAGTTTAACATTTTAACCCTTTTTAAGTGTAATTCACTGTCTTAAAGTACATCCACAGTGTTATATAACCATCACCATTTCCAGACTTCTTTCATCATCTCAAGTAGAAATTCTATACCCATTGAGTAGTAATTCCCCAACACCCTTCTCCTCCCAGCTTCTGATAGCTTCTACTCTACTATCTGTCCCTAAAAATTGTTCTATTCTTGGGGCACCTAAGTGGCTCAGTCAGTTAAGCAGCTGACTTCAGCTCAGGGCATGATCTCACAGTTTGTGAGTTTGAGTCCCACATCAGGCTCTGTGCTGATAGCTTGGTGCCTGGAGCCTGCTTCAGATTCTGGGTCTCCCTGGCTCTCTGCCCCTCCCCCACTCATTCTCTCTTTCTCTCTCACTCTCTGAAAAATAAATAAACATTATTTTTTTTTAATATGCCTATTCTAGATACCTTACATATGTGTAATCATACAATTGTTTTCCTTTTGTGTCTGGCTTATTTCAGTTAGCATGTTTTCAAGGTCCATCCATGTTGTAGAATGTATCAGAACTTTATTCATTTTGATTGTTGAACAACATTCCATTGTATATATGTACTACATTTTGCTTATCCAATCGTATGTCGGTGGACACTTGGGTTTCTTCTTAATTTCTCCTTTTGTGAATAACGATGTTAAGAACATGGGTGTATAAGTATCTCTTGGAGACCCTGCTTAACTTTTTTCAGGTGTATATGCAGAAGTGAAATCACTGGATCATGTGACAATTCTGTTTTTTACTTTTTGAGGAACTGCCGTACTGTTTTCTGTAGCAGATGCACCATTCTAAATCCCCACCAACAGTGTGGATTCCAATTTCTCCACATCCTTGCCAATACTTGTTATTTTCTGTTGTTGTTTTGTGTGTTTTTTGACAGCAACTACCCTACTGGGTGTGTAGTGGTATTTAATTGTGGTTTTGATTTGCATTTTCCTAATTATCAGTGATGTTGAGCGTCTTTTCATGTGCCTATTGACCATTTGCATATCTTCTTTGGAGAAATATCCACTCAAACCCTTGGCCCGTCTTATAATTTGTTTGTTGTTGTTGTTTTGTTGTTAAGTTGTAGGAATTCTTTATTCTCAGTATCAAAAATAACCCACATCAGACATACAAGTTGCAAACATGTTCTCCCATTCTTTGGGTTGTCTTTTCACTCTCTTGATAGTGTCCTTTGATCTTTGATGCACAAGTTTTTAATTTTGATGAAGTCCAATGTACCTTTTTGTTGTTGTTCTTTTTTGCTGCTGATGCTTGTGCTTTTGGTATCATAGCTGAAAAACCATTGCTAAATTCAAGGTTGTAAAGATTTTCTTCTATGTTTTTGTCTAACATCTTTATGGTTTTAGTCCTTATATTTACGTCTTTGATCTGTTTTAAGTTTTTACTGACTCTTAAACTTATAGTTTATTCTTCCATTTTCAAGATTTCAATTCAGATACAAAAAGTGTTGTTCATTTTGTTTTCTTTCTTCCTTTTTTGGATTGGCGGCAAAAAAGATTTTCCCTTCTGTTTCAACTGGAAATCTAAAATGAACAGTCTCTGATTGCTTGGTATTGTGTTTTATTTGTTTTAATAAATATAATAGAGAATGAAGGTATAAACACTTTATAAACTATATCCACCAACCTTTTTCTCATACAGTTTAAAAATGTACACATGGAAATCTAAGGAACTAAGGTTTCTTCTGCTTGGGAAGAAAGTTGTTAAATTTGTGTATTTACTACTGTGTAGTAAAGGATTTGGCTCGCTTTTGTGTACAGTTCTTAGGAAACAACCTCTTAACCTTTGGAATTTCCCAAGTGATAGGGGTATCTTTGTTATCTAGTGTGGACCCCTGGATCACATTTGATACTTTATGTTAATGAGGTGACTCTGGTGGGTCCCTAATTTGTGCTAATGAAATGACCCAGGATAGGGGCTGGCCATGCCAGAAAGACCAGTCATGTGATTAGTGTTTGGGCTTTAAACCAGGTGATATCCTCTGAGGAGGATAGGGAATCTGGAGATTGAGTTTAACCATATGGCCAATATTTTATTCAGTTATGCCCGCATAATGAAACCTCAGTAAAACTTTGGGCACCACAGCTTGGGTGAACTACCTCACCCTTTGATTCTGAAAGGGTCATAAATCCCTGAAAATTCTGCATTTGAAACCCTCCCAAACTTTGCCCTGGGTACCTCTCCTTTTGGGTGATTTGTATCCTGTTGCTATAATAAAACTAATTATAAGTATGGTGCTTTCAGTAAGTTATTTGAGCTTTTCTGCAAGTTCTTGAACATCAGAGGTATCATGGAATCCCTGAATTTGTGGCCAGCTGGTCAGAATTGAAGGTGGCTCTGGTGACTCCCAAACTTGGAGCTGGTATCTGAAGAGAGGACAGTCTTATGGAGGAGTATACACTTTATCTCAAATTTTGCCACCTCCCAATATCTATTCGAATAAATACTGTATGGTGAAGGGAATAGTCAGCTTCCTTTGTGTTAGGATACCTTAGTGCCACCTCCCCAGTTGCCCCAAAGCAACTGAAACTTCGTACTTAGAAAGATACAATTAAAAACCATGTATCCTCAGAGATGTCTTTTAAAATTCAAAAGTATCTGTGATTGGTAGCATATCAAAGTGTTTTTAATCACTCATATCTAAGCCCAATTAATCTATTAGAGTAGTAAAAAGAACCTGTCATGATGTATGAAGGAATAAGAGTTTCAAGAAGGGATAGTAACCTGAGAAAATTTCAAGGCTGGGTTTTCATGTGGACTACCAGAGAACACCACGTCCTCTGGAGATGTAAGCAGGAAAAGAGAGTGTAGAGAGAAGGGGCAAGATACTTTAAGAACAGGGTGAGAATGTCCCCAGTGCAAACCATTAATTTCATTAAACCATTAACAACCATTGACATAGCCTAAGGCTAAGCATACATTTTGAAATAAAAATTAATCTCAAAATCCACAGAAGATACAATGCATATGTGTGGGGTGCCTGGGTGGCTCAGTTGGTTAAGCATCCCATTTTGGCTCATGATCTCATGAGTTCAAGCCCCATGTCGGGCTCTGCGCTGAGAACTCAGAGCCTGGAGCCTGCTTCAGATTCTGTGTCTCCCTGTCTCTTAGCCCCTTCCATGCTCATGCTCTCTCTCTCTCTGTCTCTCGATAATAAATAAACATTAAAATTTTTTAAATAAATAAAAAACAATGCATATTTGTTTTCCTTGTGTAAAAAAAAAAAAAAAAACAAAACAAAACAAAAAAACCTTTCCTAAGCTCATCCCCCTTAATACAGATAACAAGAAAGCACCAGGGCAGTCCCAAGCCATAAACCAACAATGAAATCCAGTGACCTTTATTTGTTGTTGTAGATACTTGCAGAATTGTAGACAAGTGAACTCAATAACTGTGAAGCAGACTCATGTGATTCACCAAAGAGACTTCTGAGTTGTGAAATCTATGCATTAAATATTTATTAAGCAGTACCTGTAGTTCACCCTTGTAGTAAGTTTTGTAGGATATTCAAAAGAAAAATCAGAATCAGATTATCTTCAGGAATTGTATCAGTATGCTGGGGAAACATTTCACATTTTAGTGATACACAAAATGTAGTAAAAAATAATTCATTCTGAAAAAGATAAATAAGTCTAGAAACACACAAAAGTCACTGGTTATTCCTGGGTGAGTGTTTCAGAAAAAAAATTTACATAAGGTTATTTCTTAGAAGGAGTTTACAAATACTTTATAGTTTATAGGCAGATTGTGGCAGGATGTGTATTTTGGGTAGACAAAATAAAATATGTATGAAAAACAGAAAGTAATAGAAGGGCAGATTTAAAGAGAACGTAAAATAAATATAAAAGGTAGGACAGTCTAGCCATAAACCAACAGCTAAACCCAAGGAACTTTGTGGAGGAACAGAGAGGTTCAATCAAGAAAGTTCTCCTGTGTCCTCCTAAGGAGCCTATGCTTTATTGAGTAGTGAAGTCAAGTGAAGGGTTATCAGGAATAGTGATTACACTGAAAAATAAAACAGAACCCTGGCTTTAGTGTGAAAAGAATAATGACAGGAGTGGAAGAGAGGCAGGTAGAAAAGTTAGGGGGGTATTTCAATAACCTTGCTAAATTATAAGGAGTACTTAATACTATATTAGGGGTAGGGTGAGGTGCAGTAGGAGAAAAATAGAGAAACTGAAGATATACAAGGATTGCCACCAACCATTGTTACTGGGGGTGAAGGGATAAGAATGGTCTTGAATTAGTTTGGTTTTAACATGTAGTGTTTTAGGTATCTGTGGAAAAGCCAAGGATAGATAGAGATATAAGCATAGAACTCAGGAGAAAAAAAAATGCATTCTAATTTACACCACTGAGAGTTATTATTGTATTGATTCTCGTTGAAGCCCCTGGAGTGAATGAAATTGCTCAGAGAAAGTAGATGCAACTAAAGAATATAAGGAAAGAAATATAAACCATGATCCTGGGGAACACTAACCCCAAATGAGATAGAAAGACAGAGAATGCGGTAAAAAGAATAATATAGAATAATCTGGGAAGTAGAAGGAAAAGAAGAAGAGAGTGGGGGTGGCAGCCAAAGGAAAAGCTTTTCACAAAGGGGCAGTGGACCACGATTTCAGTTACCGCATGAAAAGCACAGGAGAATAATGTTGAGAATAGCCAACTGGATTTGAGAATTACAAGGTTGTGAGGAACCGTCTGTGATACAGATTCAGTCATACCCTGAGGGTTATCTCCACTTCCTCCTCCTTTAAGTCAGGAAGGTCAAGCTTGACCAGGAGAAGCAGGGCAGCTTGGTGAAAAGCACACAGTGAGAGGCTTGCACATGTGTATACACTAAACAATAGGATTCATTGATAAATCAGAAGAACAGATTAATGGAAATAAAGGACAATCAGAGAGAGAGGAGGTGGACTTGAGTTCAGGGGAGGATTGTGCCTTAAAATTAACACAAACACATGATATGCTGAATATGAGAAAGAAAGTTTATTCTGGGTTTGAAGTATTTGAGAGACTTGGAGCTGTCAGGGCTTGTGCAGGACCTTGAAGGCTGACCCAAGTTGACGGGAGAGAAGATGTGAGCACTTGGGGCAGAGAAACATAGTCACACAAACTGTTCATCAAACTGCTCGTCAATTTTAAGAGAAGCTTCATGGTGTGAGGATCTAGAGTTACAAATTGAAACTGAGAAGTTTTATAGTTTCTAGAATTTCTTTCCTAAATTGAGCTATAAATGTTTGATAGTCAATGGAATGGGCTGAGGCATATCACCATGTTTTTCTTATTTTGTTGTAAAAGAATGAGAGCCAGAAAAAAATCATATACCACAAAATATACCACTTAAGCTCACCATGTGGAACTAGAATACCTAGGGGTTTTGTTCCTTTTCATTTATTTTTACTTGTAGGGCAAGATTTGTTTGTTTGTTTGGGTTTTTTTGTTCTGAAAGTGTGCAAGTGTGGCATAAAAGCTAATATTAATAAAGATAATATAAAGAAGTGAAGTAAAATCATTCATCCTACTTCCATCCAGAGATGATAGTCATTATAGATAATAACTATATATTTTTAGGTAAATACCCTTCTGGTCTATGCATTTGTTACATAATTGATACACTGCAAATAGAGAGAATATAACTTTAATTTCATACATTTATAAGCAATTTTCCATGTCTTGAAAAAAGCCTTGTAAAACATTTTGAAGGTCTACAAAGCCTGTTCTAATATGTTTAGCCATTTGCTTATTATTAAATATTTAGTTTGGGTTTATTTTCACAATTCTAAATAATATTTATGTGCATATATCATTGTATACATTGCAGGTTATCATCTTATAATAAATATTAGACATTATATTATGAAAACTGGGTGGAACTGAGATATCTTATTTCCTCAACTGATATTTTTATCAAACTCACAAAATATTTGTTTTATGTAATTTAATGAATGACCAAGAATTAAACCCATGCCTTCACATACAAAAGGAAGGGTAGTTTTCTCCTCTTGGGGTCTTTGATATTGTAATATTAGAATAAGTTTGTGGGAAACTATTTGGTGGAATCACTTGGTTTGTTTAGCTAAGTTGAAGGAAGAGAAATAAAATAGTTATATACCTGGAACAGTGGTGCATATCTACTGTAATGCATATTACTAAAATAAAATATGATTTATAACAGTACTTAGAACAAGAATCACTATTACAAGGAACATTTGTGGAAGAAAGTTTGTTAGAAATATGAGTTTACGTGTATTTCTTTTTTTTATGAATATAATTTATTGTCAAATTGGCTTACATACAACACCCAGTGCTCATCCCAACAAGTGTCCTCCTCAATGCCCATCACCCATTTTTTCTCTCCCCCACCACCCCCATCCACCCTCAGTTTTTTCTTCATGTTTAAGAGTCTCTTGTGGTTTGCCTCCTCCCTCTCTGTTTGTATCTATTTTTTACCCTTCCCTTCCCCCAGTTCAGTTTCTCAAAATCCACAAGTGAAAACATATGATATCTGTCTATCTGACTGACTTATTTCACTCAGCATAATACCTTCCAGTTCCATCCATGTTGCTGCAAATGGCAGGATTTCATTCTTTCTCATTGCCAAGTGTATTCCATTGAATATATAAACCACGTCTTCTTTACCCAGCTGATGGACATTTAGGCTCTTTCCATAATTTGGCTATTGTTGAAAGCACTGTTATATGCACTGTGGGGTACACGTGCCCATATGCGTTAGCACTACTGTATCCCTTGGGTAAATTCCTAGTACTGCTATTACTGGGTCATAGGGTAGTTCTATTTTTAATTTTTTGAGGAACCACCATACTGTTTTCCAGAGTTGCTGCATGCAACCCACCACTGAAACTAATAGAGAGCTTCCTTTTATTCAATAGCTTAATGTAAATCCCATGACAAAATATAGTATGAACTCTTAGGTAAACTGGTAGGTAGGTAGACAGATAATTTTATACGTCAACTTTACTGGACTAAGACACCCAGTTGTTTGGCAGTATCAGTGCAGATACTACTGTGAAGGTATTTTTTAGATGTGATTAACATTTCAATGAGCAGACTTTGATTAAAGAAGATTACTCTCCATGTTGTGGGTGGGCCTCATCCAGCCAGTTGAAGGCCCTAAGAGAAAAGACGGAGGTCCCTGAGAAGGAAGGCATTCTGCCTCCAGACTGCCTGCAGATTCAAGACACATCAACTCTTGCTGGAATTTCCAGACTTCTCATCTGCCCTACAAGTTTCAGACTTGTCAGCCCCACAATCACAACAATATGAACCAATTCTTTAAAATAAATAACTTTCTCGTTTATGACATGTATTAGGTAGGATAACTATGTAGGACAGGTGATAAAAAGGGATACAAATATGTATCTTCTATTGTTTTTTCCCCTCTCCGGAGAACCCTAATATAAATAGATAGGTAGGTAGTTGCATGGATATGGATGGAGAAATAGGTAGATAAAGAGGTGCTGCCTCCAACTGATTTGAGAGTGTGTGCTGAAAGTACATTGTAATTAGAGTCAAAGACTGGGGTCCTGGCTCTACCATTTACTAGTTGTGTGGCCACAGAAAATCTTTTAACCTTTTTGGGTTACAGTGTCCTCATTTATAAAATAGAATCAGTAATATCTTTTTTGTACATTTGACATTATGAAAATTAATGATAAAAATAACATGAATAATGGCCTGCTTTCTAATACACATTGAGTGCTAACTGAACCATGCAGTGGTAATCACTTTGCGTGCATTATCTCATTTAATCTTCACTAAAGACCTTTGAAATAGATACAATTATATCTTATGGGGCACCTGGGTGGCTCAGTCAGTTAAGCAGCCAACCTTGGCTCAGGTCGTGATCTCACAGTTCGTGGGTTCAAGCTCCACATCGGGCTCTGTGCTGACAGCTCAGAACCTAGAGCCTTCTTCAGATTCTATGTCTCCCTCTCTCTCTGTCCCTCCCCTACTCACACTCTGTGTCTCACTGTCTCTCAAAAATAAATAAACAATTATCATGAAAAGATGCTCAATGTCACTCCTCATCAGGGAAACACAAATCAAAACCACACTCAGATACCACCTCACACTGGTCAGAGTGGCTAAAATGAACAAATCAGGAGACTATAGAAGCTGGAGAGGATGTGGAGAAACGGGAACCCTCTTGCACTGTTGGTGGGACTACAAACGGGTGCAGCTGCTCTAGAAAACAGTGTGGAGGTTCCTCAAAAAATTAAAAATAGATCTACCCTATAACCCAGCAATAGCACTGCTAGGAATTTACCCAAGGGATACAGGAGTGCTGATGCATAGGGACACTTGTACCCCAATGTTTATAGCACCACTTTCAACAATAGCCAAATTATGGAAAGAGCCTAAATGTCCATCAACTGATGAACGGATAAAGATGTGGTTTATAAATACAATGGATTACTACTTGGCAATGAGAAAGAATGAAATCTGAACATTTGTAGCAACGTGGATGGAACTGGAGATTGTTAGGCGAAGTGAAATAAGTCAGGCAGAGAAAGACAGATACCATGTGTTTTCACTCATATGTGGATCCTGAGAAACTCAACTGAAGACCAGGGGGGAAGGGAAGGGGTGAAAAAAAAGTTACAGAGAGGGAAGGAGGCAAACCATAGGAGACTCTTAAATATTGAGAACAAACTGAAGGTTGAGAGGGGGTGGGAGGGAGGGAAGGGTGGGTGATGGGCATTGAGGAGGGCACCTGTTGGGATGAGCACTGGGTGTTGTATGCAAACCAATTCGACAATAAATTTCATAAATAAAAAAAACTATAATTATGTCTTAATTTTATAGATAAAATCTCAGCTTGGGTATTACTTCCTCAGAGACCATCCTGATCATCTTGCCTAAAATAACACCCATTCTATTGCAATTCTCAATCATCTCTCTGATTAATATTTTAAGAGCAGTAAGCATAGTCCAAGATTTTCTTCCTTAAAAGACTTGTTTACTATTTTACTATTAACTTGGCAGAGAATAGGCATTAATTTAATACTTGAAAAATGAATGTGTGAATGAATGAATGAAATGTTTTGGGGAGATATTGAGCATATGTGATAATTCACCATATATAACCATTAAAAATTTAGAAGTAAAAGCTCCAGGATGAACATTAGTGCAGTTTATACTTCTACACAAGCAACGGGCCTGCACGACTCATCTCCACTCTTGCTGAGGGACCTGAAGCTCAAGCAGTTCTTAGTCGTCATCTCCACTGCCCTGTAGGACCTGACAGCTGTGAAAACGGACGAAGAAGGGAGATGCACTCCACAACCTCACATACTCTCTCCTTGTGCAATACTTTCTCTGGAAAAGCTAATATTTAGTGAATTATGTTGATTTCTGCCTCTTCCACCATAATTTCCCTTTTAATGGATCCAGTCTTTCACTAGAAAGTCCCTTTGGCTCTGCTGTCTTGTTGTTAGGGTCTTGGTTTTATTTGAGGACCTCCACCTCTCCACTAGCTCCTGTACACAGCAGGCTGTACCCCAGAGAAAGGAGGAGTTCCTGGAGGTGGTCAGTGTGGTCATAAGTAGAGTTCCCAGAAATGCCGGGCACATGTACATATCAAAAGCAACCAAGAACCAACAGCTTTGTTTCCCCACCATAGTCTAGGATGAGCCAGCCTGACTGGCAGGGGCTTGAGGAAGAGTGTGAGAAGACATATTTAAACTGAAGTTTTACTAATGGGTAAACTGTGACCCTACAGGTCATGATTTGCCCAGGTTTACATGTTAATGACAGAGAGAGGGTAGAACTCTTGATAATTATTCCATTACATAGTGTTTCACTTTTTTTCATAATTGACAATAAACATTACAAAACTTATTATTAATAAATACATTTGAATAATAAAGGGAAGAAATGCTATTTCAGAAGATGATAAATGAATACTTGCATTTGGCAAGGCATTCTCTTCCCAGAGGCCTAATTAGGTTATAATTTCAAAAGATGCTTCATGTGGCTCTCTGATGGTGCCACTACTACCGTTTCATGCTTCATTTCTCACCCTCCCCTGAAACGGTGTTGCACATGGTCCAGCAGCTGTTGTAACCAGGCATCAAATTTTCCTTTTACTAATAATTTTGTAGAAATCCTGATATGGTCACTTTTATCTTTTTTTTTTTTTTTTTGAGATAAAAAGAGAGCACAAGTAGGGGAGAAACAGAGAGAGAAAGTGAGAGAGAATCGCAAGCAGGATCCATGCTGTCAGCACAGAGCCTGATGCACGGTTTGAACTTACGAACCATGAGATCATGGCCTGAGCCGAAATCAAGAGTCAAACGCTCAACTGACTGAGCCACCCAGGTGCCCCAGTCACTCTTTAAATGCAAAGTCAAAGAAAAAATATTACTTCATCTTCCAAAACCAATGCTTGCAGAGTCAAGTTGTGAAGGGCACTTTCCATTTGGCTCGTATTTGGTGTTTTATGAGTTGAATTATGAGGCATCATCCAGCAAAATTAAGCATTATCTATAGACTGGTGGTTCTCTTCATTGGCAAATAGTGCTTCAAAGTTGTGCGATTACTGGTTCAGACTTACAGGCTGGATGAGACAAACCACGCTTCAATCTGATGTGACATGCTTCAGTGTTAGAGGGTAACTTGTGAGCATTTGGTCTCACAGGGCTTAGTTATTTATATTTTCAATGACAACTCATAATTTCATCTGCATTTCTCTCCTAAACACATTCATATCCAGAATCCCAGAATCCTTCATTTCTCTGTTATTTTGTATTTATGTTTGTATTATTTCCTTTGTCATCTTTAAAATCGCCCTAAACTCATTCTTTTTTTCCTCATTTCTGAACAAAGTAGTCGCAGAAAGCAAACTTTGTTTTAATGCATAGTTGACTTGGCACACTGTAATTTTACAAGAGTGTAGCAAAGGCAGAGGCTGCTACAAAGTGAGATGGTTTCCCATAGGCCTTAATTATATATTTCTATCAGACAAGGTAATTCACTGAAATAAAAATTTTCACAGCAAAGTAGTGAGAACGGTAGCCATCTAATTAAGTCGTTCCCTAGGTGAGAGAAATCAGATAAAAATATCTAGGTGGGCTCCATGTAACATCTAGTCCATTCTTTCTCTAACTTTCATTTATCTTACTTTAAATAAAGAGGGATGAGGGAGTACTTATTTGGGAAAGCTTAAAGAGAGCTGTAGAAATCGCCACTAGTGATGAGGTGAAAAATGTTCCATAGAATGAAATAGAATGTATAGAAACAGCAAGTGCCTGCCGCTCCCTTCAAATATGCTAATGAATACACTGAAACAAGACAAAACTTATGTATATACTCTGCTCTGTACTAAGAGGAAAATGTTTATAAATAAGAATGACTCCTCGGAGAATGTATATATAAAAGTAGACTATGACTATGCCCATATCAATATTTTCAGGAAATATTGTCCTGTCTTCCTTTATTTTTTAAAATGTTTATTTATTTATTTTGAGGGTGGAGGGGCAGAGAGCAAGGGAGAGAGAGAATCCTCAGCAGGCTCCGCACTGTCAGCGCAAACAGCACTCTACGTGGGGCTCTATCTCACGAGCTGCAAGACTGCGACCTGAGCCGAAATCAAGAGTCCGATGCTCACCCAACTGAGCCACCCAGGCGCCCCAGTCTTCCTTTAAATGCATCCTGACAGTGAGCAGTTTTTACTCACTTCATTGTTGCCAACCTGGATCCCAAACACGGTGAGCTCATACCTCAGTTACATCAGTGGCCTAATGTCCTTACTTCCTACCCTTACTCTTTACGGTGCTTTATCAAATCAGCACTCACAGTGATCCTTTAAAAATATAAAGTAGGTTGGGGCACCTGGGTGGCTCAGTGGATTGAGCATCCGACTTCCGCTCAGGTCATGATCTCACAGTTCGTGGGTTGGAGCCCCAGGTCGGGCTCTGTGCTGACAGCTCCCAGCCTGGAGCCTGCTTGGGATTCTGTTGTCTCCGTCTCTCTCTGCCCCTTCCCCACTCACATTCTGTCTCTGTCTCTCAAAAATAAATAAATGTAAATGTAAATATATATATATATATATATATATATATGGCAGGTTGTATCAATATTCAGTTTAAATTTGGTGGTCTCTTTCATTCAGGATGGAAGCCTTACAATGACCTAAAAAGCCTTACTGAATATAGAACCTGGTGTTCTGAGCATTTTCTTATTTCTTTGTAACAGATCACCTTAAAAGTTAGTGGATGAAGAAACACTGATTATGTTATATATCTCCTCATTATTAAATCAGATAAAACTATATTTTATTATTATATCTGGGGTTGATTAAGCTTGGCTGGTGGTACTTTCTTGGGTTCTCTCATGCACTTGGAGTCCAATGGTGGCTGGGCTGGAATCATCTGACAGGCCTTTTAAGTTACAAGTCTGACAACTGATGCTGTCTGTCAGTGGTCTGTTAGTTGGTGGCCTGTGCTTGTGGCCTGACAGCTGTGCTCTAAGAACAAGTATCCCAAGGAATGGAAGGTAGAAGGTGTCAATTTCTTAAGTTTTGCAGCTAGAAACTGGCACAGCATAACTTCAACTATATTATATTGGCCAACTAATCACCAGGCCTAGATTTAAAGGGAAGGGACCTAGGCCCCAACTCTTGATGGGAGGAATGTCAAAAAATTTGGGAGTTATGTTTTAAAATAACTATAGCTGATTACTTCTCAGACTTTACCTTGTATACCTCTTCGTGTTGACTCATTTCTAGGCATACTCACCTCCTTGTTGTTCCTTGAACACATCAGGTGGACTCCCTTCTTAAGGCCTTTGTACTAGTGCTCCCTCTGTGTCCACAAATGAACCATCTCCTGTCTGCTCTCCCCGCCCCCAACACTGTCTAACTTCAATAGTGTTCCTGAAAGTCAGATCTAAAATTCCTTCCTTGAAAGTATGCTACTCTCTATACTAGGTTGTTCATTTCTTATAGCAACTTGATCTTACTTTTCCTTTGGTATGCTTAATGAATTCAGTTATTACTGAATACAGAGTGGGTGGAAGGGTGATTAATCATTGATATTTATAATGAATACTTAAGAGTACACAAATAAACTTGACTCATCAAAAAAATATGGTTGGCAAGATATAGTTAGTAAAACAAGGTTTTTTATGGTTGGTTGGTTGTTTATTTATTGAGAGAGAGAGAGAGAGAGAGAGAGAGCACAGGGAAGAGGGCAGAGAGAAAGAGGGAGAGAGAGAATCCCAAGCAGGTTCCATGCTGTCAGTGCAGAGCCTGATGTAGGGCTCAATTCCATGAGATCATGACCTGAGCTGAAATCAAGTTGGACTCAACAGACTGAGCCCCAAACAAGGTTTTAACAATTGTATTTTAATAAGATTTTCAATAATGAATATTAATATAAAGAGAGGATTATGGTTAATTTAGAGTTAACCAGAAAACGATTTGAAATACTTCTTTCTTTAGATTTCTTTAAGTTCAAATTTCTACTGAAACAAACATGTAAAGTTACATCACAATAGATAAAAATTGCATCTCATATTTATGTATACTTGAGTATTATGTTCAGGGTTTTTTTCTGAGAAGTGATGTGATAGTTTATTCAAAGATACATTTTATTTTTGCTATCTTACAAACTGGCAATAAAAAGCATTACAAATGGATGAAAATTTTCAGGCTTTTAACAAGGTGATTGAGAAACGCATGCTTTGGTGAAGAAGGATAAAACATACAGTGTTGCAAAAATGTCCTTTGATGAACGATGTAGGAGGAAGGGCTAGAACATAATTATCCTATGTCACTCCTTGTGTCTAATTAACCACTAAGTGCTATCTACTCAATCTCTTGAATCTGTCCTTTTCTTTCCACCCTAGTACCAGCAACTTGAATTATGGCGTCATCATTTTGCAGTCCACTAAGGTAACAATTTTCTAAATGGCTTCCAACACTCCTATCTTGCCCCTCTAAGTTCACTTTTCACATTGTCAGGGTAATATTTCTTGAAACAAACTCAGTCATGCAGTGACACAATTCCTTTCTTAAAACCTTTCCATAGCTCTCGTTTGGCCTAAGGAAAAGGAAAGTTGAAAATCCCCAGTGTGACAACTAGGTCCTTTTATGGCCTGGCCCCTGCTTCCCTCTTCAACTCCACCCTGTACCATTCCCTCTCACACTCCCCATTCAAAATCCACTCATTCAGAAGCACTTGCAGTTCCTTGAAAAGAACCATGTTTTTCTTACTTTTGAGTGTTTGCACTTGTAATTCCTTCTGTCAAAACACCTCTTTCCTTTCTTCTGTAGGAATATATGAAGGTGTTAATATCTGTCCATTATCTAGTCCTCTCTATGCACATGAAGTGGGAATTGTGAATACAGAAAATTATGCGTAAGTCAGATGGTTTGAGACAAAGTAGGAATAGTATCAAGACCAGGATGGACTGATCAGCATGTGTAGTCATACGCATTACCCAGGTTAAAAGAAGGTCCAGCAGTATATCACACTGGACCATTGACTCTTGGCAAGGCCAAGGCTGGATACACACTCCCTTGCTCTCAGATGGGAATAACTGAATGTGTGTTGTCTCTGGCTTATTGCTGATAGAGAAGGCCAAATGTACCTGGGTCACTAAGAAATTCTTCTGACAACATTGGATCTGGTGCTAATGACTTAGAATCTGATAGCGTGAAACTACTGGCCAGCAGTCAAACTTGAGGATTAATATTTCCCTGCTTCTGGATGACTTACCTTACTTCTCCCTGGCCTCTCCTTTCCACACTGGGCCAATGGCCTGCTGTGTGTCTGCGGTAGCCTGTGCTTACCTCTGTAATAGCATGTGCCAACCTCTATTGGTTGTAAATGCCTATTTATTATTTTACCTCCTCCACCTGTCTGCATGTTCTTTAATGACAAGGACTATGAATGATATCCCATCACCTAGCACAGTACCTGACACATAATGCATTTTGAATTAATAAAAGGAAGTCCTGAGACCTTGAAGAATACCGAAGTTTGAGACTATCACTTCAGTATATTCAAATTGTTAGAGAAAAACAAAAAGTACAAAACCTGCAAGTAGAGGACAACATTTTCCTGGATAAGAATGCTTCAGCTTACTTGGTAAGGACATGTGGTTCCAGTTTCTATAACAACATCACGTTATAACATTCTGGTCAGAGTTGACATCCTTGCATTACTCTTAATCTCAAGGCAAAATGATGACTATTTCATCAAATTTGTCAAATGCCTCTTTTGATTCTATGGAGGTTATTTCATACTATTTTCTTCTAAATGTGGTAATTAAATTATTAAAAATGTTAGTGCTGAACAAATTTAGCTTTTCTGAGATAAACTCTGTTTGATTATGATGTATTATCCTTTTTATGTATTGCTTGATTTCATCCATTAATATTTTGTGTCTGTGTTCATAGGTTTCAGATTTGATAAGTTCTTTTGACATTGATTCAGGTTCACTGAATCCTTTCCCATCTGTGCCCAGACCACATTAGCTTATTAAATAAATTCTTTATGATTTCACATATTCTTTATCCTTAGGAATCCCATTTGATTCTTTTTAGTTTCTCTCTCCTATTGTTCCCTTAAGTTGCTAAATTTTCTTCTAGAATATTTAACATATTTCTCATAGTTATTTAAAGATTCTGTCTGGAAATTCTAACATCTGGACCATCTCTGCGTCTGATTTTATTGAAGTCTTTCCTCGTGAGTATATGCATTTTTATGTTTACTTCTTTATGCGTCTTACAAGTTTTCATCACTTTACAGTTACCATATGAAAAAAAGAAAAAAAACAGGATCTTAATAAATATTATATACTACCTAGAAAAATTTATGTTGGGTAAGGCGGTCTAATGCTCACAGCCTTCTGATCCCTGCTTGGCCTCATGGGAACACTCCTTGGGCCTGGAACACTTCCTTACTAAGAGATAAAGAGCCCACACAACCTGTGTCAGGTTATCTCCTTATATGGGAATATCTTTCCCTGTTTCAGCCTCAATGAGTGCACTTTCATTCTGCTTAAGTGTGTGTGTTACACGGTACTTGGCCAAACCCACCACTATCTGTCCTCCATGCAGAGGGGACAGCATCCTTCCATTGCAGCAAGAGAAGGGTATATATAGGAGACTTGATGGGTTGGCTCTCAGGAGAGACCTGCTGGCCATAGGAACCAACAGCCACTACAGAAGCTAACCTTGCTCTGTCTCTTCTCTGTGTAGGTAAAGCATTATTCCATCTGGTCCTTGAGTGCCTGGTGTTTTCCTTCATGATTCTGATATCCAGATTCAGTGGGTGGAAATGTTTGGACTTCTAATTCTTCTGGTTGGCATAATGATGATCTTTGCTATTCTCCACATAGTTGGAATCTTCTCTTGGGATTGGGGATCAGTGCACACTGTTCTACCAGGCATTGTGTCTCTTATTCTCTCAGTCTGTTGGTATAAGGGCCTGAGTTAATGCAATCTATATTTTATTTAGGTCTGAGCTTTGTTGTACTTATAGTTAGATTCAATTCACCACTGGCTCAAATTATTGGAGGGGAAGGTCATAAGCTTTCCCTTAGAAAAAGTTGAGAGGCTAGAAATGCATTGAGCTATTCCTGAAAACAGCATTATGATTTGGGAATGATCCTTAGAGGATGAAATATAGTTTTAATATCCATACTGTAGATAGATTTTTATTCTTTAAATGGACTTTTGGTATATAAAAATAAATGAAACATCTTTGAGTCAACTAGGTTAAATAAAATTTGTGTGACAAAAGGGTAAAATGTTGTTATGATTATAGTAAGGTAGTGGCCACAATGGGAAGATACTCATGATATCTTAAGATCTGGTCAATGCAAAGTTCATAGCAGATTTGAAATAATGATAGTCTCTTTGGACTAGGTGTACTACCAAGGTAATTATTTTTAAAAGGGCAGTGTCTCTAACTCAGTAATTTGTTCTAGCCTAGTGTTTGTCAAAATATGGTGTCAATTCAAATCACTTGGAGATCTTGTTAAAATTTAAATTCTAATTCAATAAATTTGAAGTGAGATTTGAGATTCAGCATTTCTAAATCATCTCCCAAATGATGCCAACCCTCGGATTAAACTTTGAATAGCTATGGTTTAGTCACCTGGCCCTGAAATCAAAATGTCTGAGTCCTCACTAACAGTATTCCAAAATGGTTCTTAATGATCTACACCTGCTCATATTAACCCTTGTATTGTCGCCTCCCACATTGTATTAGGATTTGTCTGTGTGACCAGTTAACTATGGAAGAAATGATGGTCTGTCACTTCCATGATTAGGTTACCAAAGTCACTGTGGTTTCTGTCTTTGGTTCACCTCTTTTCTCTGGGTCTCATATCACTTACTTTGGTGAACACTAACTGCCATATCATGGACATCCCTATGGAGAGGCTGATTTAATTATGAACTATGGCCTAAAGCCAACTGACAGTGACAAACTAAGTGAGATTCAAAGTGGATCCTTCAACCCTATTTAAGCTATCAGATGACTATAATCTCAGAGGCCAGTTTGACTACAACCTTGAAAGAGACTCTAAGTTAGAACCACCCAACTAATCTGCTTCTGGATTCCTGACCCTCAAAAACTGTTAAATAACAAAGGTTTGTTATTTTAATTCAGGGACTAATTTCTTATGGAGTAGTAGATAACTAATACAAGTTGCTTAAGCTCTATATATTGTTATTAATTAATGTTTATTTATTTATTTTGAGAGAGAGGGAGAGAGAGAGAGAGAGAGAGAGAGAGAATCCCAAGCAGGCTCCATACTTAGCATAGAGCGCAATGCAGGGCTCAAGAACTTGCAATCTCAAGAACTGTGAGGTCATGACCTGAGTCAAAGCCAAGAGTTGGACATTTAACTGACTGAGCCACCCAGGCACCCCTTAACTTCTCCATTTTCCATTCAATAGTGTTAGTGGATTTTAGAGAAACCAGATCAATACTTTTCACTCTGGGTGCCTTAGTGATTGAATTATATCACCTTCCCTTCTCCCCCGAAGTATGTTCAGTTCCTAATCCCTAATCCCTGTGAATATTACCTTATTTCAAAATAGGGTTTTTGCAGATGTAATAAAGTTAAGATGAGATCATTCTGGATTAGGGTGGGCTCTAAGTGCAATGACTAATGTCCTTATATGGAGAGACATAGAGACACAGACACACAGGGAAGAAGACCATGTGATGCCAACAGAGGCAGAGAATGGAGAAATGCCACTGCAAGCCACGGAATGCCAAGGATTGCCAGCAATCAGTAGAAGCAAGAAAGAGGCAAGGAAGGATGCTTCCCTTTCAAAGCTTTCAGAGGGAGCAGGGCTCTGCCAACACATTGACTTTTGGCTTCTAGCCTCCTGAACTATAAGAGAATAAATTTCAGTTGTATTAAGCCACCCAGTTTATGGTAATTTTTTATGGAAGCTCTAGGAAACTAATAACAGATGCTCAACAGAATTATCTATGAAATATCTAAAAATGGACATGCCAGTTTCCCACTGAAGACATAGTGAGTAAGGATCTCAAATTCTTCTTATTCATAAATACCTGAGACTCAGGTATATGTGTTTTAACTCCTAAAGCTTATTATAATGCATAGTCAAGCTTGAGAATCACTGAGCTAGATGATTTTGAAGTCTTAACTTTACAATTCGATGGCTTCAAGTCCTGATGGAGTATTTGAAAATAAGAAAGATATTAATTTTTAGGCTACTTTGGTTATTCATGCAAACACATGAAAGCCATTTGCAATTGTTTGTGTGGATACATACATAGACTTAATTAACTGTTTGGCACATAGACATTCTAGGTGTTGAGTTGTTTACATTAAATTGTTTGTTTTGGAGTTAATGCCAGTTTCAAAGACAAGTGCATTTAAATGTGTAAAGATTTATGATTATTCTAAACAAGAACAGCATATGGTTTTGCTCCACAAAGAATAACTGCCTGTATTTTGCTGCATTTTTGAATTGTGTGATAAAGTAGAAAATTATCAGGATCTGGCTCTTCAGTTTTTGCTAAAATAATTACTGAAAAAAATGAACAGATGCTAGCTATAAATAAATTTCATAAACTCAGATATTGGAGATCTTCTGTGGATTCTGGGCACTACTTGTAGAAATATATTTATAATGGCTTCAATGAAACAATTATGTTGTACTTTTCCAGGTCAGTGCAGTGAGGTGAATCTCTCCCCCCACAATACCAGAGCCAACATGGTGTCAGAATGTCATAGTTTTTATCTGGCAGTAGAAGGGCAAAGAAGCTCATATTCCTATATAACCAGAGACTCAGCAGTCATAAATTACCTCCAAAATCATACTGCTCTTCTTTTTCTGTTCTCCACTGGCAGTACCCAAAGCACAGAAAATACGATTTCTCTACTGAAAATAGAGATTCTAAAATTTGTTTCTATGACTTATAAAAGAAGAGGTGATACCAATAGGCTATTACCACATGCATCTCAGGACACTTGGTGAGGGCCTGGTGAGAAAGGGCTGCCAGTCAAATTTATCAATGAGAAGGATGAGGCCAATTGATAAATGCCATTCTTGGGGAATTAAATTTAGAACTGCTATCATTGCCACACGCAGAGCAAGACTGTAAAATAAGGTGAATGTACACAGAAAAGTTGAGAAGTATAAGATTCTATTTCTAACATCAGACACTTACCAGAGGGCAACTTAGGATTTATGATGATTTCTGCATATTCAGGCAGAAGGAGCCAGCATGCAGCAGAAGATGTGATTCACATGTGGGCTTCAATTAAGGATATCAAAGAGCAACCAGGGAACAAGATGCAAGGGTAGGAAGGTAATTAGAACCTACTCTTAACATTTCTTAATTGCCAACCTTTATCAGTAGCAGATGGTAGGTGAGCAGGAATTTTGGGGAATAGCCACCTTTTTGACATTACCTCTAATTAAGAAGGCTTGCTCAGTTATCAGGACAAACTTTGAAATCATTGTATTTTTCCCAGGTCAATATTAACTCAGAAGGTGTAATGAAGTCTGTTCTCCTTCTGTCTATCATTTACTCTAGCTGCTCCCATCTGTTCTAAGGTGAAAAGATGAACTTTTCAATGATTCTTGTCCAAGCTGCACACTCAGAGGTCCCCAATGACTCATGAGTGTTACTTCTCACTGGATAACCCTATCATTGAGACAGACCTGGAGAATCTAAAATGGGCTCTAATATGTCAGATTGTCATTATGTCACAGCAAGGGAATTTGATACAAAACAACAATGAAACAAAACATTGCTACTCTACCATTCACCTCAAAAGCAATACTGTTTTGAAAAAGGGAAACCATCCCAGACCAGCACAAGTTGAGTGCAGACCAGTTGAAGATGTTTGTATACTTCTTTACAAATCCTGTTCTTGGCAGACTCTAGGTTAAGATAATAACTCTGCCTAAATGCGCAGTTTTCTTAAATGTCTCTGGTATGTGTGTCTGTAAATTACTCTGATAAATGCACCTGATACAACATGATCACTTTGATAGCTTCTCTTTTTATAGAACACTTGTCAGTTATTCTAGGACAATGATTCGCAAAGTGTGGTTTTCATACCAATAGCATCAGCAGCACCTGGAAATTTGTTAGTAATGCAGATTCTCAGGTCTAACTCCAGATCCACTGAATCAGAAGCTCTGGGGGGTGGGGGGTGCTCAGAAATCAGAAATCTGTGTTTGAACAAGCTCCCCAGTATTTCTAAGGCAAACTAAAGTTTGAAGCTATGATCTTAGGAATAGACACCAGTTAGTGATGGCCTGTACCATACCATATACTTTAAAAACATTATGCCAGTTAACCATGACAATTGCCATGTGAAACAAGTTTTATCATTACTCCCTTTCTGTTGGTCAACAATCAAAGACTTACCAGTATAAAGTAACATGGTCAAAGTTCCAGAGCTAACAAGTGGGAGCTAGATTTCTAACCACATTCTGACCAGTCTAAGCTCATACTCCTAACCACTGAAGAATATCTAAGCAGAAACAGAAAATAACTTCCCCAATTTTGTGCAAAGATACCCTGTAGGCACTATAGAAAAGCCAACTGTAGGCCCCAAATAGAAAAGGTTACATAAACTTTTTAAAAACACAAGGCTCTGGGGGTCAGCAATTGACTGAGTGTGGAGAAAGAATGACCTCCCTTATAGACATAAAACCTTCTGTATTGTGGAACAAAATATCTGTACCCCATTTTAAAACATGATTTAAGGTCATGTTAATAAGTATTTTCCAAAATCTCAGTTGGGAAGCAACTGATCTGAAATGTAGATAATATAAGTTATAGTCCTGGGTGTTGTGGAAGGTGGCTCTTGCATTCCATTTTCACTCTATCTAGTGACTACAGGAAGGTTATATGTAGGTTAGCTTCCTTCAAGATCATCTTCAACACATTGTATTTCAGTGCTAGACATTCAATTAAAAAAAAAAAAAAGTTGATGGAAGCATGTAAAAATCAGTTTGTATTTGTTTTTTGGATATACGTTAAGAAAATTTTTAACATATTATTCATTGCCCTTTGAAGGACTCACATTAAACAAGACTTTAACATGACTTTTCCAAAGGTGATTCATGGTGAATCATTGGTTCTGCAAGATTTTATTTAGTGAGTCTTCCAGAAGACTTTTTCTGCTATTGAGTAGGTCTGCAAAATACTAGATTATATTTAGTTATCCTTATGTCTTCATTGTACATCTTCTCAAAGCCTTTAGCATGCCAATGTGTTTGTGAATTTCCAAGGAAATTAAGACATGGGTAACATTTCCCAATTCAATGAACCATGGAATCCTTTTCTGGATGACCACTGTTGAGACTAGAGTTCTGTGGAATATGTGCTAGGATGCATTTTTGTAATTAAATACCAGGAGAAATGTCTTCCTGGAGGAATTATTATGCTCTATTTTTGCCCTACATTCTGGAACTCAGAATCAAGTCAGATATTCACTTGTGAAAAATGATAGCATAATGTAGAGAAAAAGGCATTAACTCCAAAGCCTATCTATCTGGACACATCCCAGTTCCACCACTCACTAGCTGTGCGACCCTACCAAGATGCTTAAACTGTGTCTCCATTCCCTCAGTAGGAAAATTATTTTTTTTAAAGCAAGACCAACCTCTTGGAATTGTTTTTATGAATAAAATTTGTGAAGGACTTAGGAAAGTGCCTGGAATATGGTAACAACTACACAAACATTTGTTAAGTGGCAATTGAACTAGCTCTCATGGCTAATATCATTGTTCCTTTCTCTTTTGACCCAGCTCCTGCTTGTCAGCATCTATATCTCTTTTGTTAATTTTAAAGTACCCAAGTGACTTGTGGGTGGCATACTTTTTTTGGAATTATATAAATGATATGAGGGCATGTTTCAAAATGAAGCTGATGGTACAAAAAGGGAACTTTCAAAATAAACCTGATCAGTCAGTGTTTCTGAGAACAGTTCAGGGAGATAAGTACTTGGTCAGTTTAGTGTGAATATAGTTAATGAAGATGTCCCAGTGGATCTGGTTGGTTGATTGTAGTTGCCAGCATTGTGACACTCCCCCAAGCTTAGTATCTAATTCCATTTTCTCTGATCTTAGTTTCCCAAGAAAACTTTCTTCCTGTAATAAACAGCTATTGTGGAAATAGTCTATTCCTCTTAATAGTATTTTGGTTTATCTTTTGTTCTTTTCTGACTTTGGATAGCGCAAATTAATTTATCAGGGTTTGACCACCTTGAGTGAATTGATAGAAACGTGTTTTTACACTGACAAAGATAAGAAGTAGAAATGTTGTAGAGGAAACTGAAACAGAGGCAGTGCCCATGACCAGGAGACTTGGAATTGATTATACATGAAAGGATTCTGCTTCCATCCCTAGCACTGGCATAGACCTGCTGCCAGAAGGCTGTGCTTTATCCCTGTAGATCTTTAGTAGATCTGGTAAAGAAGGCATGCTATTTGAAGAAATGGAAAAAGGGTGTTTGCCACCTGACAAGAGTACAGTTGTGAGACAATAATTAAATCAAGATGGACAGCAGGTTTGGAACCTGCCAGTGTTAATGAAGATTTACTCACTAGTGACATTTGATCAGATCTATTGGGTGGATTTTTAGATTTCATTAGTTAAAGACATAAAACGGTCTGACTGATTAAAGAGGGGAAAAACAGTAGGGAGGGACCATAAATTACTATAGCTCAATTAGGTGCAGACAGTTTAGTGAGTGTTTATTACTAGTACAAAGGAAGATTTTCCAATTAGTTTAAAAGGTTTTGAAAACAACAGTTATAGGCACAGTGATTTAGACCAATTGCTGGAATAATGTATTGCGAGAAGTTTTATTGATTAAAAGTAAACTGATAAGTGATTTGTAGTGTTCATTGTTTATCAGTAGAACCCCTGCTGTAAGGTACAATTTTCTTCACAAGATCAATTGGAGGACTGGGCTAATTTCTTCTCACCCTGAAAATTGATAAGAATATGAAGGGAAGCTGTATAACCACTGAAAATACCACAATTACTTATTCAGGTTAATCATCAAGAAAGTGACATTGTATAAATCATTGGGAATTTACCTTGCCAGGCTGGGTCCTTCAAGCTGGTTTCACTGTCATAAGGTAGACCAAAGAAAGACAAAAGGGAGCCTAGGATTTAATCAACTGAAGCCATAAGCTACTGCAAAACCTGGAAATGGCAAGGAATCAAAGTTGCATAGACACCTTCTCCAATAATGACTACTAGAATTTATGACGATAATTTGGTGGGATACAGCCTAAGGTGCAGGCTGGTAGCCTGGATGTCTCTTTTTTCCTTGAGGTATCTATATGACCTCTAGGAGTGCTGAGCAAGTGGGAAATCCTCACCACTTGGCCATAGGTCTTGGAGGAGGCATTTCATTGGCCACAGACTTCCTTACCATGTGGGATTAAATATGAAAATAAAGAGAGAAAAGCAACAAAATGATAGTCAGGTCTCTGGGTTCTGCAGATGAAAGCAATACTAATACATGCTACATGAAGCTATCACAACATATATTAACAAAAATTCTGCATAAGGAATAGAATGAACAAATATTTTCCTCATACAACCATTATTCTTTTTTTTTTTTAATTTTTTTTTCAACGTTTTTATTTATTTTTGGGACAGAGAGAGACAGAGCATGAACGGGGGAGGGGCAGAGAGAGAGGGAGACACAGAATCGGAAACAGGCTCCAGGCTCTGAGCCATCAGCCCAGAGCCTGACGCGGGGCTCGAACTCACGGACCGCGAGATCGTGACCTGGCTGAAGTCGGACGCTTAACCGACTGCGCCACCCAGGCGCCCCCAGCCATTATTCTCTAAAAAGTAGTTTAACGGCAAACAATATTCCCTTTTCATTTCCTTACTGAAATATACTCTGAATGTGTCCATCTGAAAGAGTTGGCTCTTGTGGTTCTATTCTTTCTCATTCACTTTTTCTAATTTTGACTTTCCCAACTGAAATTCTAAAGCCAGAAGCAGCAGCTTGAAACGTCCAAAGGGCAGAGTAAGACAACAAACTAGCATTCCATCTGTTGTGACATTTAGTATTTGCTTTATCTGAGAAACTGCTTAGTGAATCAACTTCATATTAGCTTTAAGAAATTAAGATCTTAGTCCACATGCATGTAATTTCCCCTGAGTATGGAAACAGTCTTCCTGGTTTGAATACCTGCACTGCTCTTCTGGGCTGCATGTGTGTGACATAGACTCATTTCTTGATTTCTCTGAACTTCAATTTGCTTGTCTGTAAAGTGGATAATAGTATTTAGCACATTTGATTGTTAAAAGAAATAATTGGGAGAATATATGTAAAGTACTCTCCACAATCCCTGGTACATAGGAAGTGCTAAATAAATGATAATTTTCTTATTCATATTTTTAATGTTTTTCTATTGCTACATTGTATACTGATTTATTGATGCAATGTAAACATGTTCTAATATTTCATATCATATCTAAAATTTTGTCATTAAACTAATTGTTTTTTTTTAAGTTTACTTATTTATTTTTGAGAGAGAGAGAGAGAGAGAGAGCACATACAACCGGGGGAGGGGCAGAGAGAGAGGGAGACACGGAATCCAAAGTAGGCTCCAGGCTCTGAGCTGTCAGCACAGAGCCTGATGTGGAGCTTGAACTCATGGACCATGAGATCATGACCTTAACTGAAGTTGGATGCTTAACTGACTGAGCCACACAGGTGTCCTCTCATTAAACTAATTCTGACTGCATTTTCCTATGTAACAAGAGAAAAACATGCACAGAAGTAGACCATTCATTTCTCATTGTTTTTAATGTGAGTGTTCATAAGAGCAAAGATGCAACACTCCTCCAATCTGGCTCACATACTCAGGGGTTTAAAGGTTAGAAAACCTCAAATAAGTCTTGAATATACTGGGTACAGAATCAGCGTCATTAAGGGGATTGATCTGGGTAACCAAACGTACTAAATGTCACTCTATACTAGCTAAACAATCACCTTAAGCAGGTAAAAATCAGTGACCAGTAAAAGATAGTAGTTAAACTAACTTGCCAGTATTGTTTGTATGTAAGCAAGAGAGAGAGAAAGAGAGAAGCTAGAAGATTGAAAACCAAAGACCTTAACTGAAGATCAAAAAAAAAGGGCCATTATTCGTGTACTAAGTACATGAATAAAGTGCTAAGTGAATACCTGCCCCCTCCACTTATAAACTGTGTGAAAACCCAGAGAATCCTATTCCTGGCTTCCTGGAAGAGTATATAACCTAGTTAAGCTGGGCATCCTATTGAGCATTGGGAATTAACGTGTTCTTTGGCCTTGCTAGAAATAATTTTTCAGGGAAATAAATGTCTCGCATAAAATGGCCTTTTTCTCCACTAAGGACTTCTATCTATAAATGGAGATATTTTGACTTAAAAAATAAAAATGGCATATTAATTTCACTTCTAATTTCAGATGAATACCTATTTAAATTCTGCACATTGCAGAAGAGCTGTCAAAGCATATCTATTGAGATATACTCTTTCAGGTATCCACCCTAACAATATTTGGGTCTGAGAACACAAGAGGACTATGGACAACCAATTCTGCTATCTGACACAGATGTGATCCCCTTTCTAATATGTATGTGGGAATAAATCAAGTAGTCTTATGCCAAAACCCACTAGCAATCTGAACAATAAACTTAGAAACTAGCAGTTACGTTCTATCATCAAATCCTTTCCATGATGCCTTTGAAATAGCTCACATATCTATTCTCTTGTTCATATTTACAATTTTCATTTTCATTTTGTGCCATTATTTCTTCGACTCTAAATTACAGCAATTATTTCACAAATGACTCCATTGCCTCTGTTTTTTTTTTTCTTTATTCAAATCTATGATCCTAAAATCTTTTGTGAGCACTTACCATATGTCAGATGTCATGGTGAAGGTCTGACACATAGAATCTTACCTAATCCTTCCTCCCAGTCACCCTGAGTTAGGAGGTGATAATGTGGGTTGGTTCTTTCAACATTGAATCTAACTTCTTCCCAGTGTCCCTTCCTGGGTTCAGAGGTGGGAACGCTCAGTGCCAAATTTCTGAGACTCATTTCTAGACGCGGGAAATCAGGGCATCATTCATACGCATTCATGCAAAATTCGAACTGGAACTGAGCGAAGTTGAGAAAGATACAGAACTGGAGGTGTCCGTTTTCTGTTAGAAACTATAGCAGAGATGCCATGACTGCACCTAAGAGATGTAGTGGTGACATTTCAATATAGCAGTGGCATCCTGATCATGACAAAAGCAGGAGTTTCTGTGGTGGTCCAGTCCCACAGTGTGGCTTTGGGCATCACTTTCAAATCTTAGCATAAATACTGCTTTCTTCAGTCAATGCTTCCAAAAGGCGCGTAATATCCTGTAGTGACTCTCTACATGCTTAAACTAGTCAGAGAGGATTATGGTAACTGCAAATGGGTACTAGACTCTATATGTAAATATATTCCCACTGGACATTAGAAAGAGAGTAGTTAAATGTCTGTTAAGTTTATACAGATGAATAAGTAAGTGTTTGGGATTCCAATCCAGGGAAAACTGTCTGAAACCATGATTTGAAATACTATGGTAGGAAGAGTGTGTACTTTCCCTGTTCTATTCTCTCCTTGTAAATTCCTTGCTGCTGACAAGATGAAGTCTAATTACCTTCACTTGTCACCAAAAGCCATTTTTAGCTCACCCCAAGCTTCTCTCTTATTTCTTTGTCTTTTTCTCCCCAAGAGCATGCTACCTTCCAGTCCCACTGAACTTACTCCTGGCCTTGCCCATCTATTTTGTATTTCACTCCAATTCTTTGGTCCGGAATTCTTCCCATCCACTTATCCAAATTCTACCCATGCTTTGCAGAATTTATTCTTAAACTATTTTTCTGAGAAAACTGTAGTGCATAATGATCCCTCCTCTTTAACCTCATGTTACTTTAAAGCACAGAATAACCAATTGAGACAGGAGACTGAAAATAGTTAAAGGGTGATTTAAGGAAAAAAAAAAAGTATTATTACCAAGAGATGTAGTGGTGACCTGGGAAATATTCCTAAGTTAGGCAGAAACAAAAGATGTCTACCTAATCACTAAAATACTTAGGTATAAATTATGGAAAGCTAGTATGAATCTGCATAGGAGGAAACATTATAATGATTTGGGAAGTTTGAATGGATTAATCATGCATGTGGGTAAAAGTATGCCAATTAGATGTTTTTCAAAAAGTCTTTGATGAGGGATATCAATCATTTCAAGGTAATAATCATTATATTTTTCCAGCAGATTTGAAAGAAAAAGAATGACAACAATAAGTAGATCTAAAAGGGCACATCTATGAGGGAACAATGCTAATAATCCTGGTGTTTTTCAGGTATCAGAACTAGGATTGCTCTCAGTGACAGATTGTATTATGTTCTAAATTATTTTCTCTCTCTTCCCTGTTATAAGATTATATATTTCTATCTTTTATCGTGTAACTTTCTATGGAAGGAGTATACTTTCCAACCTCAGTGGTACCATGCTGGTCCAAGTGATTTGTCTTGGGCAATGAAATTTGGCTAGAAGTGAGAATATGCCAAAGGTTAGCAGAAGCTTTGAGAGCCATTGCATGCTTTAGTTTGGTCTCCTTTCCTCTCTTAGAAGAATAGCATGTTCTAGACACGACCTTCAGGCTCTATTTTTAGCCTGCGTTCTGGAATAAGGCAGAAATGTGGGGCAGGAGCAGAACTACTGTGACAAGTAGCTGATACAAAATAGGAACAAGGAAAAAGGCAAAACCAAACCGCAAAAGAACCAACCTTTAATTCTTATAAACTACTCGAGACTTTTGGGAAGGTCAGTTGTAATGGCAATGTGACCTAGAAAAAAAAAGATTGATGAAATATTATGTAAAGAGTTGAATAATTATATATGTATAATCTTATGTAAATTTTGTTGAGTGACTTGGAGAAAAGCCTACTTTGTTTTCCCTTCAAATTGCAGAAGGGAAATGACACAGAATAATTTTTTTAACAAAGAGTCATTTTGAATAATTAAATGAAAACAGGTAAATTACCTGAACATTTGCTATGTCTCAAGCATTATGCCCCCAGCTTGAACAACTTTATTTTCAGTATCCTATTTAGTCCTCGCTAAAACCCTATTGCAAATGAATCCCTTTACTGGTAGGGAAACTCACTTGCCCAAAGTCACAGGTCTACTACCATGCACGCTCATTAAAACCTGGCTTCAAGTGCCTGGCTTTCAAACATTTATTCGTTTTGGAGTGAACAGGTGATATATAACCCACGCATGAAGTGGTAATCCAAACAGGGTAGTGGAATTGAAAACCCCGAAAAGGTGGAAATTACTCTAGAAAGGGTAAGAAAGAGCACCTGTAAAGCATCTGAATAAAAGCAACTGACACACTATAGATGTTGAAAATAAAAGTTTCAAGATGCAACTGAAATCTAAAAAGCCATGAAGAGCGTGAAATAAATGGATAGGACTTCAAATATAAATTTCAAACTATAATGAGTTATTTCTTATTTTGCTTGAATACATTTAATTTAGATTTAATAAAATTGTATTATGGGTTGAATCCTGTGTCCCCCATTCATCTGTTGAAGTCTTAACCCCTACTACCTCAGAGTATGACCTTATTTTGAAATAGAGTTTTTGCAGATGTAATTAGTTAAATTAAGATGAGGTCATATTGGATTAAGATGGGCCTCTAAATCCAACATGACAGGCATCTTTATAAAAAGGGGAAATTTGAACACAGGCATGCACATAAGTAAATGCCAAGTGAAGATCAAGGCACAGATCAAGGTGATGAAGAAGCTGAAGATTGCTGTCCAACCACCAGAAGAAGCTAGGAAAGAGGAATAGAAAAGATTTCTCCCTCGCAGCCATCAGAAGGAGCCAGTCTCACCATGGGTTTTCCAGTCTCCAGGAAACAAGAGACAACACCTTTCTGTTATTTAGGCGACCCAGTTGGTGGTACTTTGTCACCCTAGCAGCCCTAGTAAACTAATACGAAAGGATTACTAACTTAGAAAATAAGTTGTAAACTTCAAGAACATACTTCATTACAATGGGATAATAATCAATTTATCAATATAATAAAAAGAAGCATGTATAAATTCATAATTCGTAAAGCAATAATGAGCTATAGAGAACAATTATGACATGTTCTTGTTTCTAGTCTTTGAGGCTGACTTGAGGGAGAGAACCTGATGGCATGAAAAAATTTTAGTTTATGAGATGAAAGGGATAGACATTCGAGGTTACTTCAGTAATTATGGTTATTTCAATCAGACTGGGATAATTTTCCCGATTTAATTTTTAGTATTTCCCAAGAGTGCCTAATATCTCCTTGAAACATCTTAGTTACCTCAAAAAATGTAGGCATAGTGGGAAGGACAGAAGTACCGTGTCTCCCCTGGAAACAGTATATTCTTTCATGTGCTCTAGCATTCAGCTGAAAGCAGCCAGAGAGAGTTAATTCACATCCCAGATGCCTAACTTACTCCCTGCAAGCAAATTACTCAACGGCGGGACAAGGTCATTCTTCATTTTAACCATTACCATAGCATTTTATATTGTCATGTGCTATGTGGTTTCACAATCCTTAAAATCCCCTGGTGAAGTAAAGGGGATGACAAACACAATTATGTTTGATTTACAGACAAGGGAGCTGGGACGCAAGCAGGAGACAAAGCCGTCATTGGTAAGGGCCATCCCAGAAGACAGGAGCTCTGGCTCGGGTCTCTATCATGTGGAGTGCACGAATAAACCTAAGGGATATTAACTATGCATGTAATTCTTACATTTCTTGAAACTTCAGCTCCCCACCCAAGCTGATTTTGGGCAGCAGCCATCTGTCAAAGGAACAAAAGTTATGAAGCAAGTTAAGTACAAATTGTGTACAGCATGTTAGAATTTCAGGATTAGAGATGTCTGCAAAGTCAAAATGAAACACTGTAACTTAAAATCAACTTCCTAAAAGAGTATCAGGAGGACTAAGGACAAACACTCCTATGTGACACTATTTTGACAGGTGAATCCAGTCGAAAACATTAGTGGAGGTATGTGCAGGGGCCAGAAAGGAAAAGCTTAGGAAAAATACAAAAAATTCAATTACTTAGCATATTTTTCATCTGAAAATCCATATTAATTTGAGAAAAGAATCACTATTTCTACTTTGTTGCTTCATTATGAGATCAAAGTGTGACGTGGCATTTATTTCAATGAGCCTGTCTTACCTACACTTGCAGCACGTGAACTCAGCTTTTGTCCAAGTATCGCCTGTAAAGCAACACTGGGCTTTTTGTTGTTATTGTTCTGGGGGCGTATTTTTATATCCAAGCCCACAACTTAGGATCCAGTTTCTTGAAAACTGTTAGAAGTTTTAAAATGAAATATCCAAAAGAGCCCTTAAGTCAACATTCAAGTCTCAGCTGGAATCTTGGGTATTGGACTGCAAGGTCAGGGTGGCTGGTTCATTTTCAAATTTCTGAAGTTGAATGTTGGACGTTTCATGTCTGTGTCAAGGTAAATCCTAAGATACCAGCAGCCAGAGAAGATGTGATTTCATGTAATTTAATGTTTACTGGCTTTTATTTTATAAAGTTTGAAATGTTCTTACCCATTTTCCTGCTGCCAATCAGAGATCCAGTGCTGCCCTGAAGGTCTCATTGATTCCAAAATCAATGCCTGTGCTGCCACTGCTTAAGAGAACATGATTGCTCTTTCAAAGCGAGGGGCTGGCTAGAGAGGGCCCTTCTGAGTTTGATCAATTTTCCCACAATGAGGCAGAAGAGTTAAGAATCAGTGTGATTACCTATTTATATTGATGTCACTCAGGTCCAGGGCTCTTCTGGCACAGAGACTTGCAGATGGGAATTACAATCTGGGGGATGACAAGTGTGGAAACAGCTGTCACAAATCTATGACAGAGCACGTCAAAGCTTTTCTAGTGATTTCACAATTTAGTAAAATGGACACATAATTAGACTTAATTGTAGGATACAAATCACACTCTTTAATACAATTATAGAATTTCTTGTTTGGTGGCAAGACTATAGTATTTACTAAGCTAAATACCTTTCTTAACAGACCAAGCAAATTTATTATTATTATATGCTACCACACGTAATAATGGAAGTATCTTCAGATATCCTTCGCTTGGACTTTAAGATAAAATTCTACCCATTACAAATATTTGGAAAGAAGTTTCTACTTTAGTGAGAACTTAAACTTCAAAAGAATGTACATTTAGTGGGGGCATCTTTTTTTTTCACAAATCATTTTTTTGTTGTGGTGGTGGTAAAAATCACATAACATAAAGTTCACCATTTTAACTATTATTTATTTTTTTTTAATTTTTATTTGTTATTTTTTTATTTTTTTAAATTAATTTTTTTAAATGTTTTAATTTATTTTTGAGCAGAGAGAGACAGAGCATGAGCGGGGGAGGGGAGAGAGAAAGAAAGAGACACAGAATCCGAAGCAGGCTCCAGGCTCTGAGCTGTCGGCACAGAACCTGATGTGGGGCTTGAACTCACAAGCTGTGAGATCATGACCTGAGCTGAAGTTGGACGCTTAACCAACTGAGCCACCCAGGTGCCCCGATTTAAGTTATTTTTAAATTTACATCCAAGTTAGTTAGCATATAGTGCAACAATGATTTCAGGAGTAGATTCCTTCACGTCCCTTAACCATTTAGCCCACCCACCCCCACAACCCCTTTAGTAACCCTCTGTTTGTTCTCCATATTTAAGAGTCTCTTATGTTTTGTCCCTGTCCCTGTTTTTATATTATTTTTGCTTCCCTTCCCTTATGTTCATCTGTTTTGTACCTTAATGTCCTCATATGAGTGAAGTCATATGATATTTGTCTTTCTCTGACTAATTTTGCTTAGCATACTACCCTTCAGTTCCATCCATGTAGTTGCAAATGGCAAGATTTCATTCTTTTTGATGGCTGAGTAATACTCCATTGTATACCATATATATACCACATCTTCTTTATCCATTCATCCATTGATGGACATTTGGGGCCTTTCCATTCTTTGGCTATTGTCGACAGTGCTGCTATAAACATTGGGGTGCATGTGCCCCGTTGAAACAGCACACCTGTATCCCTTGAATAAATACCTATTAGTACAATTGCTGGGTCATAGGGTAGTTCTATTTTTAATTTTTTTAGGAACCTCCAGACTGTTTTCCA
Organism: Herpailurus yagouaroundi; assembly: GCF_014898765.1. Classification (NCBI taxonomy): domain Eukaryota; kingdom Metazoa; phylum Chordata; class Mammalia; order Carnivora; family Felidae; genus Herpailurus; species Herpailurus yagouaroundi. The sequence goes on along the minus strand of NW_024412376.1, from coordinate 86,552,614 downwards.
GAGTGGCTGCACCAGTTTGTATTCCCACCAGCAGTGCAAAAGAGATCCTCTTTCTCCGCATCCTCGCCAACATCTGTTAATGCCTGAGTTGTTAATGTTAGCCATTCTGACAGGTGTGAGGTGGTATCTCATTGTGGTTTTGGTTTGTATTTCCCTGATGATAAGTGATGTTGAGCATTTTTTCATGTGTTGGTTGGCCATCTGGATATCTTCTTTGGAGAAATGTCTATTCATGTCTTTTGCCCATTTCTTCACTGGCTTATTTGGTTTTTGGGTATTGAGTTTGATAAGTTCTTTACAGATTTTGGATATTAACTCTGTATCTGATATGTCATTTGCAAATATCTTAAGTGTGCAATTTGGTAGGATTTAGTATATTCACAATGTTGTGCAACCATCACCTCTACCTAACATCAGAATACTTTCATCAGTCCAACAGAAACCTCCATACTCATTAAAAAGTCACTACCCATTTGTCCTTACCCACAAACTCTGGCAACCATTCATCCATTTCCTAACTCTACAAATTTGCCTGCTCTGGGTATTTTATATAAACAGAATCATACAATATATGTTCTTTGTGTCTGACTTAAACTTTTACGAAGCATAATGTTTTCAAAGTTATCCATGCTATAGCATGTATCAGTGCTTCATTACTCTTCATGGCTGGATAATATTCTATTGTACAGATACACCACATTTTGTTTATCCACTCTACAGTTTATCAATATCTGTGTTGTTTCCATCTTTTGACTACTCTAAATAGTGCTGTTATGAACATCCAACTATAAGATTTAGCTTGAATATCAATTTTAAAATCTTTGCAGTATACACCTAGGAATAGAACAACTGGATCACATGGTGATTCTATGTTTAATTAACTGAAAAACTGACAAACTGTTTTTCATAGTAACTGTACTATTTAACATAGCAGCAATATATGGGTGTTCCAATTTCTCCATCTCTTTGAAATATTTGTCATTTATTATTATTATTATTATTATTATTATTTTCATCTTACTGGGTGTTAATTGGTATCTCATTGTGTTTTGATTTACATTGATCAAATGATAAATTATGGGCAACTTTTCATGTGCTTATTGATCATTAGTATATCTTCTGTGGAGAGATTTCCTTTTTTCAAAATTTTTTCTTTTTTTTTTTTTTCCTTTGGAGAAATTTCTATTCAAGGACTTCACCCAATTTTTAATTGGACTATTTGTCTTTTTGTTCTTGGTAGTACAGATTCTTTACATATTCTGGATACTGGATTCTTTTCATATGATTTGCCAATATTTTGTCCCATTACGTGGGTTTCATTTTCACTTTCTTCATAGTGTCCTTTGATTCACAAATGTTTTTAATTTTTATGAGGTCCCATTCATCTATTTTTTCCTTTATTGCTTGTGTTTTTGGTGTTCTATCTAAGAAACCATTGCCAAATCCAAGGTCATGGAGATTTACTTCTGTTTTCTTTTTTTAAATGTTCATTTATTTATTTTTGAAAGAGAGGGAGAGAGATGGTAAGCGGAGGTGGAGGGGGCAGAGAGAGAGAGAAAGAGACAGATATTTCGAAGCAGGCTTCCCACTGCCAGCACAGAGCCTGATGCAGGGCTTGACCTCATGAACTGTGAGATCATGTCCTAAGCTGAAATCCAGAGTCAGACACAACCAACTGAGCCACCCAGGCGCCGCACCTCTGTTTTCTAAGAATTTTGTACTTTTAGCTCTGACATTTAGTTATTTATTCATTTATTTAATTTTTGTATATAGTATGAGGAAAGGGTACAATTTCATTCTTTTGCATGTGGATAGCCAACTGTCCTAGCATCATTTGTTAAAGACAATATTCTTTCCCATTGAATGGTTTGGCCACCCTTGTTGAAATAAATTGATCACAAATGTATTAGTTTATTTCTAGATTCTCAATTCTATTCCATTAATCTATGTCTCTATCCTTATGTTAGTACTACACTCTTTTGATCACTATAGCTTTGTAGTAAGTTTTGGTATTAAGAAATATGAGTACTCCAACCTTGTTCTTTTCCAAGATTGTTTTGGCTATTTGTGGTCTCTTGAAATTCTATATGAATTTTAGAATCAGCTCTTCCATTTCTTAAAAAAATAAATTAAAAAAAGGACATTAAGACTTTGATGGGGACTTCATTAATCAGTATGTTGCTTTAGAGAATAATTCCATTTTAACAATATTGTGTCTTCTGATCCATGAACATGAGATGTCTTTCCATCTATTTAGGTCTTCTATAATATTTTTAGCAATGTTTCATAGTTTTCAGTGTACCAGACTTGTACCTCCTTGGTTAAAGGTATCCCTAAGTATTTCATTCTTTTTATGCTATTATAATGAAATTGTTCTCTTGATTTCCCTTGTGAATTGTTCTTTGCTGGTGTATATAAATACAACTTATTTTTTCATATTGCTCTTGTATCCTCCAACTTTGCTTAATTGATTTCATAAAACTGTTTTATATTATGGTAACTAGTCAAAAACAGACTAGAGAATGTCTGGATAATGGGTACAATGGGTTACCACAGAGTAACCATTATGCTTTAAAGAAATCAATAGGATGAGTTTTTTAATCATGTTTCTATTTTAGTTGATATTATGGCTATTATCACATACTTATTTCATAAATTAATAGTGACTTTAAGATATACCCTTCTGGATGTGACTGAAACAATCATAATATATACTGGCTTTCAGAATGACTTTTTAAAAAAATTTTTAATGTTTATTTTTGAGAGAGACAGAGAGACAGAGAGAGAGACAGAACAAGTGGGGGAGGGGCAGACAGAGGGGAAGACACAGAATCTGAAGCAGGGTCCAGGCTCTGAGCTGTCAGCACAGAGCCAGACGCGGGGCTCAAACCCACAAACAGTGAGATCACGACCTGAGTGGAAGTCGGATGCTTAACCGACTGAGCCAGCCAGGCACCCCCAGAATGACTATTACTCATGCTTACAAAATGTTGTTTGTTTCATGGATAAATAATAAAGCTGCCTGCCCAAGACCTATGAATCATTAGAAAAAGCAAAAAGGAACCTAGTAGTTAAGCAAAATATAATTTTTAATAAGAAGACATGGTGAAAAGATATAAAGGCTTATTTAACATTTAAGAGTTGCATATATTTTTTGTGAAAATTTGTATCTTAAATAGCACTTTGGTTCTGGTGAGGTCATTGGTCCTCTTTATCTATTGGTGGAAACTTCATAGTATTTACAAAGTTTAAACCAGAGCACCAGAAAGTCTGCCACCAGAAAAAAAAAAAAAAATACAGGGCCACCTGGGTGGTTCAGTCAGTTGAGCGCCCGACTTTGGCTCAGGTCACGATCTCACATTTCGTGGGTTCGAGCTCCGCATCAGGGTCTGTGCTGTCAGCTCAGAGCCTGGAGCCTGCTTCCGATTCTGTGTCTCCCTCTCTCTCTGCCCCTCCCCTGCTCTGTTGGGCTCTGTCTCTCTCTCCAAAATAAATAAACATTAAAACCTTTTTAAAAATATATAAAATTTATGCCATAAAATGTTGAGTAAATTTTATCAGTAAGCAGAAAGGACTTATACAAAACTAAAAAGTTTAGTGATGATAAAAGAGAAGTGACCATGGGCCAGCAGAAAGAATCTAGCTCTGAGAGAATTATATGATTAAAAAAGGTGGGAATGAAAACTTAATTTTCTAGCAATAAAGAAAACGAGCTGAAACAGAAATAGGTTGTCTCAGGGATGAGATTGATCACAAAGAAAATCTGAAGGAGCTGAATGGTTCATGGCCAAATGCAGGGGAAGAATCAGATTCCAAATTAAGAGCTTAATGAGCAAAGTTAGCAGTGTGCGGGGAACTTAAGCTACAGAATTGTGAAACTATGCAACAGCTATCTGTGGTACTGGTGGAACCTGAGCTCTCTAGGAAGAAGTATGAAGCAACTGGCTGAAAATATTTTAGGGCAAGTAAATAGGATACAGTTTATGGCATCAAGGTCATGGCATTTAGAATAATCTTGTTTTAAAGCCCTAGATTAAATTCCCTGGAGTGATGGCAGTAAGAGGTGACCAGTGACAAATTAACAGGTATCTTTAGTATTTGCTCTAAGTCAGCTTTGTCATGCTGATCTTTTTTTTTTTATGTTTATTTTTGAGACAGAGAGATCAGAGCATGAATGGGGGAGGGGCAGAGAGAGAGGGAGACACAGAATCAGAAGCAGGCTCCAGGCTCTGAGCCATCAGCCCAGAGCCCGACGCGGGGCTCGAACTCACAGACCGTGAGATCGTGACCTGAGCTGAAGTCGGGCGCTCAACCGACTGAGCCACCCAGGCGCCCCTGTCATGCTGATCTGATGGTGTCTGAAAGTTCAGGCCAGCATCCATCACTTAGCGTTCCCAATTTTAGAGGGTGTTCATATACAGAGATAAACCTTTCTTCCAGTAAGGTCAACATGTGAATACACTGGTTGTCTTAAAGCTAAACATCTAAGTTAGTGGGTGATTATTTCCTTCATGAAATAAATTATTCTTCATTTACAGAAGTTTTAAATATGACATCTCTGATCTCATAATCAAAATGGTTCCAATTTAAAAAGAAAAATGAATCCCTAGAGTTTTAGGAGAGTATCTTTTACATTAAGGTAAGAGAGACTCATGGAAAATACTCATTCTTCCATTTAGTGGACCCTGAAATACAATACCCAGGCTCCTTTTGGTGAAGGACTTACTGCCTCAGCTGCTGGGGAGTACTGTTGCCAGATAGCTTTGAACTGTCCACCCCTTCTAGGGATTGATTCAGCTACAGAGAGCTACCTTACACAAGGTCACACTCATTCCTGAGGCGGCCCACACCTAATGACTGATATATGCAGGAGTATAAAGGCCACCCATTTTCACACAAAGGAGCCCAACTCTGAAAGTCCCACTTTATCTGTAGAGCACCACACTGGGTTGACTAGGGCTGCTACTGAGCTTGGATGGGACCACTTCTCCCTCTGCTCAGTCCTGCTCCTCGCCCCCTCTTCTGTAACTGTTGATCTCAGGATCCTTAAAAAACATTCTGCATGTTAAATTGCCTCCATACTGGAGACTGCTCCCAAAGGAGTCCAATTTCTAACATGATACAAAACACATCAAACATATATATATATATATATATATATATATATATACAAAATGCATCCAGATTGTAAAAATGTACATATTCCAAATAAAATATGTAAAGAAAATATATCTAGATGATTGAATCATACATATATTTTCAGAGATTATAGAGAAATGAGGGGAAATGATAAAAAATGGAACAGCTTTGATGACATGAAGTGGAGAATTAAGGTTGAAACTAACATAAATATAGTTAAAAATAGTGGTTAATAGGAATGTGTGGGCATATATTCTGAATGATATGACATTCCATTAAAAATGTTTATTTATTTTGAGAGAGAGAGAAAGCAAGGCAGTGTACGGGCAGAGAGAGAGAGAGAGAGAGAGAGAGAAGCCCAAGCAGGCCCACACTCTCAGAGCAGAGCCCCTCGCGGATCTCAGAACCATGGGATCATTACCAGAGCCAAAATCAAGCGTAAGGCACTCAACCAACTAAGCCACCCAGGGCCCCTCCATTTTTTTTTAATGACTATCACTAGAAGTTAAAAAAGGTGTTCCCCTTCTTTCTTCTCATCCATAATAAAGTATAATTTACCTACATTTTCTGTTGATGTGCAAAATAAATAAAATTAATAAAATTGAAAAAAGGCAAAAAAGAATGGAAATTGGAACAGGAAAAGAAAAAAGTCATTGATCATTTTACAGTATTCATTCATCTATTTTTTTAATTTTATTTTCACTTCCAGTATTGATCTATACACAGACATTTTTAAATTTCACCAAAGTAAAATTTGATATTGCTTACAGATTTTTGTTGACTTCCCATCACAAACATTCATTATTGGCCCCCAAAGCACAATTTAATAATAAAAAGGTTACACATTAAATCTATTCTTATATTGCCTCAAAAGATACATCTAAATTTTACATTGTTTGTGACTCATGCATATCGTGTTACTTTGTTAGGGCTGCAGGAACAAAGTACTACAAACTGACTGGCTTAAACAATAGAATACTGACTCAGTCCTGGAGGCTTGAAGTTTGAGATAGTTTAAAGAGGTAATCTACACATGGAGTTCTCTCTGTGTGCATCCATAATGAGAGCAATTTTCTCCCTTTTACAGGTATGGAGTCATATTGGATTAGGGCACACCCAAATAATCTGTTTTAACTTGATCATCTATAGCTGTTTCATTTCCAAATAAAGTCACATTCACAGGTACTGCGAATGAGGACTTCAACATCTTTTTGAAGAACATAATTCAACCATACACATATGGAAGATTCTTTTTATCTGTACAAGTTACAACAAGTCCTAGTAAAATATGAACAATGAAGGTGGCCTAATATTTTTGACAACATTGCAGTAATATGTAGCCTAAACAAAAGGAGAAGAAAAAACACCTTACTTTGTTTCGCTGCATCTTTTATTTTATTGCCAATCTGGGATAGGCAGAATTAACATGTACTGACTATTTGACTATTACATGCAAAATATTTTGCTACGGGGGTGCCTAGGTGGCTCAACGGTTCAGTGTCTAACTCTTGATTTCAGCTCAGGTCTTGATCTCACAGCCCTGAGATTGAGCTTTGAGCCCAGGCTCTAGACTGCATGTGGAGCCTGCTTAAGATTCTCTCTCTCTCCCTCTCATTCTGACCCTCCGCCTTCTTCTCTCTCTTTCTCTAAAGAAAAAAAAAAGTATTTTCCTATGCATTTTGGATGATATGAAGATATATAAGTTGAAGACTTTGAAGACTTTCTATCATATTTATAAAAAGATCAAAACATTAAGAATACAAAGACATTTAAGTCTACTTTCTGCAATTTAAGGAAAATGTTATACTAGTGTTCTTCCATTTTATACACATTTCTTCATTGCAGGATTGGGTTTGTACTCTGTGAGCTGGAAGTTATGAAAAGTCCTTGAATCTTGTAATTATATGAATTTATACCACTAACTGCATTGAGAATGTAATAGAATAGGACTTATCAATTGTTAAAGAAAGTGTAAAGCATTTTTATTGCTGAATAAAACAATGATGTATGACACAAAATTTTCAAATGGTAGCTAACTTCCTTTCTAGGATCAGCAGTTTACATTTATTTGACATACATGGAAAGTTATCCTTAGGAATTAATTTCATAACTTTAATTGGGGATGAAGAGCTTTATACACAGGATTTCGGAAAGTACCATTTCCTTTCCTAAAAATTTGTTCTGTGACCCCTTAGCAAACAGCCTGCAATACATTATCATTTTTACATAAGAACCAGAGTGATTAATGCTGTATTCAAATTGCTTGTCTCACTTTTTTTTTTATTTTTTAAACATTTTGTTTTTAATTAATCTCTACACCCAACGTGGGGCCTGAACTCACAACCGTGAGATCAAGAGTTGCACACTCCACAGAATAAGCCAGCCACGTGCCCTGCTTGTCTCACTATTGTTTAAGAAAAGAATAAGAATTAACATAAGTAAGAAACACTCTCTAAGAAGGTGGGTTTAAGTGTAATGTTCCACGTAATCCTACAGATTACATAGATCCCTATTCACTTTTGAAGCAATTTACAAGATGAAGTTCAAAATGAGGCAATTTGTATTTTTAGAGCAGTGTCTTTCTTTTTATAGATCATTTTGCAACAAGATTTAAGACATATTTAGCCACGGGAAGAGAAGATAAGCTTTAGTAATGAATTTATGCCTCCCCTATGATGTTATCTACTAAGAATAATTTTAAATCCCACTTCAGATCTTTTATTATTTGACTGTAGAGAAAATTATATGTAGAGGCACTAAGGCAAACTGAAGGCAGTTCATCAACAAAATCTACATCATGTGAAGATAAAATCATAATCCTCAGAGTATATATCATTCTGGATATCTGAATTATCTATACAGCTGAGCTAGAAGTAACCCTTTAAATACTATCAATGAAAATTTTTAATTATTTTTTAAAATGTTTATTTATTTATTTTGAGAGAGAGAGACAGAGACAGAGAGAGAAGGAGAGAGAGAAAATCTCAAGCAAGCTCCACATTGTCAGTGCAGAGCCCAATGCAGGGCTCAATCTGACAAACCGTGAGATCATGACCTGAGCAGAAAGCAGGAGTCGGACACTCAACTACCTGAGTCACCCAGGTGCCCCCAAATTTTAATTATTTTTAATGGACAAATTTCTTAAATTGGCTATGTGCTTCACTGTCATGTTAAGTAGAAGTTTAATGAAACTTTCTTGAGAACTTAGTCATCATTATATAATATTTCTTACTTAATGTGGCAAAATATGATTTTAGACGTAGATGTATAATGAGAAGACTTATAGTCCTGAAATGGCCCTGACCAAGACAAGGGTTCTGAATTTTCTTTTCTGATGTCGGTTTGTTTTTTTAATTATCTGTTGCCTCATATAGAAGCTGCCTTGTGAAATATTAAAAGGTATCTCATGGATTGATGTCATCTTGTTCTATGTGCTATCTTACTGTTCAGAAAATTGTAATCCTTATTGTGTTAGTTAATATCACTCAAAGTTTTGTCTTTGAACATCATAGGCTCAAAACCATTTCCAAAAATTTTATATCCTTTCTTCTATGTTAAGTACCTTACTTTCAAAAAAGCATAGAGAAAACACTCCACATCTTTTCAAGAATTAGTTAAAAATTTTGGATAAGTAGCTTACTGTAAGTTTTACACACACACACACACACACACACACACACGAGATAATTCTGCAGATGAGACTCCAAGATTTTCTTAGTGCTTGACATTTATTAGAATTCTAGGTATAAGTAATATTAGGAATCCTACATAAACAAATTTATGTTCAGTAGTTATGAGTGCGAGATTACAAATAAAAGCTTTGCTATCTAGGGGCGCCTGGGTGGCGCAGTCGGTTAAGCTTCCAACTTCAGCCAGGTCACGATCTTGCGGTCCGTGAGTTCGAGCCCCACGTCAGGCTCTGTACTGACAGCTCAGAGCCCGGAGCCTGTTTCAGATTCTGTGTCTCCCTCTCTCTCTGCCCCTCCCCCGTTCATGCTCTGTCTCTCTCTGTCCCAAAAATTAAAAAAAAAAAAAAAGTTGAAAAAAAAAAGTTTTGCTATCTTGAATTTTAGAGGTAAGACTCAGCTTTTAAAGTATATATATATACATATATATATATATTTACTATAAAAGTAAATTATAGTTTTAAAATTTGTAGTTTAGAGTATATATAGTTTAAATAGTATATATATACATGTATATATATATATATATATAATTTCTAAATAGTCTCTGTTAAATATAATGTATAATTTATCTGTATAGATAAAATTTTAATTTATAAGTGTTTAGTATTAAATCTCATGAAAACTGTTTCATCCATTTCCTCCAAATTTAGGGATAACCATGGTAAGGCCTGATTTAAAATAATGAAAAATAGGGCACATAAAATATATTTCCAGCAACCTTGGAGATAAAGAGGTAGATAATAATTTTGCAGAGCTGTTAAAAATGAGGTACAGTGCTAGTTTTTAAGTAGCTGCTGATTGGAAGAAATATACTATATAGTATTAATACACCAGAAAGCAAGAGAATAATAAGTTTAAAATCAGATACAATTAGAAGTCACAAGGGAAGATCATTCAAATCATAGATCCTGTTTGCCATGTAGATACTCCTCACATGGAGAACTGTAGGCAGCACACCCTAGTGTGAGTTAGAGCAGGGATTCATCCATGTTACCATGGTTAATGAAAAACCTAGGCAACATCGGGAAGAACTGACAGTGTAACAGTAACAGCATACGTCTTGAGAGTGTGCACATGATGGGTTGTCCTGCTCATGAAATCTCTTTTGTAATAACATTTACTATACTGAACATTAACACATTAAGCAAAGGTTAAATTGGATACTGACATTAAGAACAAGAGACAATTTAAAAATACTTCTAAACAAAAAATTGCAAACTCAAAATGAGCTCTATAATTACAAATAAGAGACAGTTACCTCAAGGAAAACTAATATTAAGTGATAGTGATGGTTCAAGTGAAAGAGATGAAAACTAACTAAAGCAAATAAGAGAGTTATTGGATAAAATTACTAGAAACGATCAGTTGGTGGTAGGGGAAGTTTTTTCTAACTAGTTCCATTCTTCCAAATAGTTCTGGTCTAGAAAGTTTTTAAACAATTTTAGGATTGCGGACATAAGAGTTGTTCCACTGAATAATTAATGCATTATCTTAAAAGTAGTGATTGGTGAACTCTGCTGCATTCTAAATACTCATCTTTGTATTTTTCTTTCATGAACAGATTTTCATATTATGTAATATATTCCAGAGGAATAATAATTAAGAGGAAGACAATAAAAATAATTCCATGAAGTATTATCTGAAAATAATACAAGTGAGGTTGTTGCAAAATATGTAATATATACTCCAAATGCTCTTGGTTATCTGAATCAATAAGATCTACTTTGACCAGAACTATAGTTTACATGGTTCGCACGACATATGAAAAGGTAGTGGTGAAAAAAATACTACAGAGATGACAAAGACTTTGGGAATTATGTAGCTAGGGTTTAATTTCACCACATAAACACCTAGAGGGAAATACAGGTTGGAGGGCTTCATCCCAGAGTACAGACTATAGTAGCTGGGGAGTTGTTAGATACTGGGAAGTTGTGGTATTTTACCAGCTCATTTGGCAATTGTGAAGCAGTGGCTATGTTTGAAAACTACTGACCCAACACACCGACTGCTTTTACAGCTATAGAACAAAGATTACGTACTTTAGTTAGGGTTACATAGCTAGGACATGAGCTCAGAGTTTCCATCCACCATCATTTCTGTGCTCTTTTCTCAATTCAATTCATCCAGTCCAATGGGAGAGCAAGTATTCATTGATCTTTGTTTTTCTGTTTTATCGTTCTAATCTTGAAAGATTGATCTTAAGTACATTAATGCAGACATTTTAGATGAAGTTTTCTTAAACCAGAATGCGTTGAAAGAGTCCAAGGGTGCTTGAATCCCTTGAAATTATGCTAAATTTAGGTTATTTTTATCAAAGATGTTTCCATAGCTTTTATCAAAATTCCAAAGGAGCTTATGCTACCCTCCCTCCCAAATTAAAAATCATTGATCTAATTCTTATCTCTCACTTGTTTTTCAAGACCATGTTAGAACCAGACCACTAACCCCCAAATTTTGGGACTTAATATTTAAGGTTACCCATCTTCCCCAAATATGTAGGCTGTTAAAGAGAAGTAAATGTATCACCACAATTTAATCAATTTTTCTTGATCTCCTATCTGTACATGAAATTCACACCAACTAAAGCATACACAAAGTAAGTCATTTTTTTTTGTGATTTTTATTCTCCACTTTTATAATTTCAGAGAACTGACGAGTAAGAAAATAAGTCAAGTGGATAACACACACATAATAACATCATGTACTTATTTTCAGCACACCTAGTATCTGGAAAATAATTGCATTCTCTGGTTAGAGAATGAGATTCTAAAGTTAAAAAGAAAGAGTTTTCAGATGCCTTTATAAAATACAGCATTGTATTTTATACGGAAGCAGTAGTAATATATATTGAGAAAGAATTCAGTGAATATATATACCACTATTGTAATATGAAAATTTTGAGAAAAAAAAATAAAGAATTAAATGTCTTGCAAGAACAGAGTTTTCTATCTCTTGAGGTTAGAAGAGCAATTATGTTCCTTTGAGTAGCTGATGGAGGGCATCATCAAAATGGAATTACTTCTTTGTGAGAGAACTGTCAGCTTACCTTTATATTAATAGATAATACCTTTAGAATATATCTGTGGGGAAAGAAAAGCTGTTTCAGTAAGTGGTGTCTCTATTGTACTTCTCAACTGAAGCCAAAATATTCTTTCAGATTGCTCCTCTAGTTCATTACCTCAAATAAAAATGATAAAAAAATTCACAAAATACTTTTTTTATAACCAGATTGACTAAGTATCATTTATATCAAGTAGTTCATATTATGTGATAGTCCTAGGTTTTAGATTGTCCTAATGACTCTGCAAGAGAGTTTAAGTAGTTAAAGTGTATATTTGATATATATTATACCTGCAGTTGTTTGGATATTACGTTATAATAATAGTGAATTTAACACAACTGAGAAAACAGGAAAGAAATGGCAACCAAATAAGCCATTCAAAATTTCAAAATATAATTTAATACACTAATTTTTTCATTGATTAATATTCTTGGATTAAGATTTTTTATAATTAAACGATTACAAAATGTACTTGTAACACAGAAGAGACTATACCAGATTTCATCTCAGAAGAAATATCAATTCTTTCACTAAGTCTTATGTACGTGAGGCTACACCCAACAAAAATATTTTATGTTCATTTCCATGACGACCAAGAACAGTGAACAGAATGTGGCTTGGTTGATCTAGGGTAAACCTGTGAAGTTCAGAACTTTGTTCTGGTGACATCACTCCTGCTATTTAACATTCAGATGGCAATTCTTTCCCCACTTGCAATCATCTAACACACTTCTGTTATCTAGCTTGTTCCCCTTCACCCAAACCTGAGTGGAGCTGATAGAAGCTCTTTGCATATGGTAACTCACTCATTTCTCTTTAGTGTTAGTGCACTAGTTCAGCCAAGCATTAAGTTTCTCTATAATTGTGAAATAAAACTGTTTTTTCCTGAAAGTTAATTAAAGAAGGGAGCCTCCAAATGACACTATACTGATTGAAATGCAGAATGATTCTGAATGGAAATATAATGTCATGTTTTGAGGTTGTCTGGTGGGAATGATAGGCGTATATAAACAGAAAAGATAGACTGTCTTTTGTTTCTCTGTAATGGTAATGTTGAACAAGGAGCTAGTCTGATTTTATCTTCTGGAGGTTTATGTCACAAAAGGTTTGGGATGTGGGTGGGCATATCTGGGATACTAAAATATTTTTGAAGTACTTATTTTTGTATGACACCATGTAAATATAAATAGTTCATAATATGACAATAATAATCTTCAAAGAAATAGATTTGCAAGTAAGTTCAATAAGGAAATACATTTCCTTAAAAAAGAATATGAACTTTTTAGTAGGATATTGAATAAATGTCTCAAGATATATGATATCTAATATATCTTTTCAGTTATAAATATTCATAAAAGATATAGGATTTCTGGAATTGTTTTAGAGGTAAAAGGCACAGAAGGCAAACTATAGTAAAGGAAGAGTTTTCAGATATGGCAGAGTAACTTGTTCTCAGAACAAGTCTCTTAGAAAAATTAGAGAATTTACTTCTGTTTCTTTATATAAGAGAATGGAGAGCTACACAGACAACCTCAGGTCTTGTAAGGCTCAGAAACCTGGTGAGAAGGGTGAGCAGGGAATAGCATTGGAGGACATTCCCTCACATTCCCTTGGAGAAATTTAGTTTTTAGGCGCACAGAAGACAACCACAAACTGGATAGAGATCTAAACTGAGGGGCGCCTGGGCGGCTCAGGTCATGATCTCGTACTCCGTGAGTTCAAGCCCCATGTCGGGCTATGTGCTGACAGCTCAGAACCTGGAGCCTGTTTCAGATTCAGTGTATCCCTTTCTCTCTGCCCCTCCCTTGCTCACACACTCTCTCTCTCTCAAAAATAAAATAAAAACATTAAAATAAATTTTTTAAAGAAATCCAAGCTGAGATTTTTGTCTTTCTTAGGTTCTATAGAAACGAGGTGGGGGCAGGAAAACCTAGGGACATTAGAAATAATCTTTTAAAATGCATAAGGAAAATTTGAAAAAGCAGCCAGATAAATAAAAGGCACATTATTTTCAAAGGAAGAACATTTCATCAGAAACCATAGAAGGCATTATACAATGCAATGACATTTTTAAAGTGCCAAAAGGATGTATGTGTGAACCTCTAATTCTTCAGCCAGTAAAAATATTCTTCAAAAATGAGGATGAAATAAAAATGTTTCCAAACAAACAAAAAAGGAGAGAACTCATCAACAGTAAACGTGCATGAACACACATATGAAAAGAAATTCATTAGAAAGAATAATGATCCCACAGAGGAGCACAGAAATGCAAGAAGGAAGAAAGAGCAATGGAACACATAAGTATATGGGTAAATCTAAATAAATATGACCTGAGAAATGACAATAACAACCTCTTATGGGCTCAAAAAACTAGATCTAGAATTGAAAATTACGACATTGTGGCACAAAAGTCAAGGCAATAGTTGCAAATGACATGAAATAGCTTTCATATCTTTGCATTTTAAAGAAGTACTACATATTAATAACTAATGATGACAATGAGTAGTTAATGGGCTATTGCTCCCTGTCATAACAAAATGTGTAATAGAAGTGAAAGTATAATGTGTGAAATGGAATTGAAAATAAAACATTATTGTAGACATTGTTTTCCAATATATTTGGTGACGAAATCACTACTCCAAAATATGGATATCCTAGACTAGCACTGTCCAATAGAAATATAATATGAGCCTATGACCATATTAAAATGTAAAAATAAACAGATGAAAATAATCATAATGGTATATTTTATTTAACCCAGTATACCTGAAATACCTGTATTAAATGTATTACATTTTAAAAAATATTATTAATCAGATATTTTATACCCTTTTTTTTTGTCAAACTAAGTCTTCAAAATCTGGTGTGCCTTTTAGACTTAAAGCATATATCAATTTGAAACAGCCATATTAGGGGCGCCTGGGTAGCGCAGTCGGTTAAGCGTCCGACTTCAGCCAGGTCACGATCTCGCGGTCCGTGAGTTCGAGCCCCGCGTCAGGCTCTGGGCTGATGGCTCGGAGCCTGGAGCCTGTTTCCGATTCTGTGTCTCCCTCTCTCTCTGCCCCTCCCCCGTTCATGCTCTGTCTCTCTCTGTCCCAAAAATAAATAAAAAACGTTGAAAAAAAAATTTGAAACAGCCATATTATAAATGCTCAGTAGTCACATGTGACTAGTGGCTAACATTATGCACGGCAGAAATCTAGGCTGAAAGAATAGACTCTGATGGCACCTAGATAAATTTGATCTACTGCTCCAACAAGTAGTCTAACAATATATCAGATATTAAACTCTACACTTTATTATTTTAATAAGTACTTTTTTGTTTATAATTCCTTAGAAATTAATATAATCTCATTACGTTCCTGAAATACATTGGCATTTTGTGGTGTGGATACTGAAATAAAAAGCAGTCTTTGTCTGGAATATAATAACATCAAATTATTCAAGCCCAGGCCTACTTTACACACACACACGCACACAAACACATGCAAACACTGAAAAGTCTAAACCACTGTTGGTCATTACCATACACTCTGTGTTTAACCCATATCTATTAACTATTTACATAAGAATATTCTTAGTCCAAGCTTGCTTGATTATACTATTTGTTTGAAAAAGCCAAAATGTTTCACCGAGCTGTGATCTCACAATAAGTGAGTAGAACATGGCATTATTTTTTAGATTCCTTTGTTTTAAAAGATAGGTTAATTTAACAAAGGCTGTCAACTTCACCTTATTAAGGTAACTCTTCTACCTTAGCATTAAAGACAAATGAAGAGTAGACTTCTAAAAAGGAAAATATAATGGCTATTTTTGACCAGTCAACATTTACTTCTAGCAGCATACAGAGTGGCCCCTACTAAATATGTTAATTATTCTCTGTAGTTATAAACATAACCAATCTCTAGAACAGGGATACAAATGCATTGCTTTGAAGATAAAAAAAAATATTTGTCTCAGAGATTCCATATGACAGTTAACTTATGGATTGTAAAAATGTGGCAACCCTATGATTCAGTGAGAACCACCACACTTACCATTTAGAAGATTTTACTTTGCTTCCTGAACGATTTTGTTTGGCTTTTTGTCCTGTAGTAAAAGTGTTTTCTCTCTTGATCAGGGAAGGATTTGGTAGAGTGACATTGAATGTCCTCTTCAGAACAGAATGTCTTAAAAATGGACTGAGCTACAGATATTCAAACAAAAGAATAGCGTATTTTAATTATATCATTTATAAACTTTGAAAAATTATTTTTATAACTCTATAAGGAACTCATTAATGTAAATAACTTACAATTTATCAATACCACTCATTAATATCATACACATTTAGATTCCTAAGGTTAATATCTATAAATGTGCCTTAAAGTAAAAAATAATTACCAGTCATCAGGTTAACTAAAGCATGTTTAATAGTTTTGCCAAAGGGTATACATATTTGAGAAAGACAAATATCTTTTGTGAAACTTTGAACATGTTTTTAAAATAAATATATAGCTTTTTGTATATATTAATATCAAATAATCTTTATTCCCAAAATAAATTTTGCTACCAATGAAGGTAGATATTGACTTTTCCGATGTTCCTTCTCTTAACATTTATCATTTCAACAAATAGTGATTAAATATATATAACCTGCCCAAAATTTTATTTGGTACTATGAACATGCAGTAACGGGATAAAGTCCATTTACATTCACCATTCACTTACCAATGAAAACATTGAGAAGGCAAAAATCTAAAAAAAAAAAAAAAAAAAAATCAAGAAATAGTGTCTGATTTTCATTTGTTGTAAGGGGTGTCTACTAAATCACTTGCAAAAAGATCACTAAAAACAAAATTATAGAATATTCATTCAACTCATATTCATTGAGGTGCTTCCTATAAAGTAGGTACCAGTCCTAACATAGTGCTATTGACACTTAACTTTTGTTTGTTCTCATGCCCCTCTCTCCAAGAACACAGTACAAAAGGATACATAAAGAAATTGGGAATTGAGATGAGTAGTTAAGTATGAATTGTTGAGAATACTGCATTCTCAGATTTATAATTTTCATTGTCCGCATGTGATAGGATGAGAGTTACAAGTTTAGAGTCAGCTTCATGTAGAAGGATAATTAATAGAACTCAGTGCATTTTTGAACTTGGACACTTCAAATGTCTGTGACCTTTGGAAGGTTATTCCCCTTCTCTGAACTTCAGTTTCCTCATTTTCAAATGGAGTTAATGTCATCTACCCAATACCTACTTTCTGGGTATATTAACTGAATTAAAGTATGTAAAGTAATCTTTGTTCTAGAGAAGCAATACACTTAGTGGTTAAAAGCATGGGCTTTTGGTTGTAACCCCATCCTTGCTATCTGCTTTCTGTGTGTCCTTAAGTAACTTCACCATTCTCCCTGTGCTTTGTTTTGCACATTTAAAAAACAAAGATGATAAAATAGTAACTATTTTAGAGTATTGTTTTGAGAATTAAATTAGTTAATATGGTTTAAATGTATCAAGCCTGCCATACTAAAACATCATGTATGTTTCAAGTATTATTATTATCATTATCTTGTATACTGTCTCCCCAAAAGTAAATATTTAAAGCAAGTTACATAAAAATAAATTTTCATTCTTATAGCTAAAGAATTGTGAAATTAGCCCTCAGTCTAGTAGTGGTCTGAAAAAACACTGAAAATTCACTGGGATATATTATTCCAGCAGGACAAAATTAAAAGGAAGATCATTTTCATGATCAGAAAACAGAGAACAGTCTGGCAATCCCCACACCTTGTTGTCAGAAAATATAAATTTTTCATAGATATCCTCTTTTAAACGCATTAGTAAACAGAAATATGTTTATACATTTCCAATAAATATAAAGCAGCATACGGAAAATAACATTAATTTTAATAATAACATAAGGGAAAAGTGCTAGTATTTATTTATAACATAAAACAATAAATACATTTCAGGAAAAATGTAATAAAATTAGAACTAAATAAAGCTGAGTTTATTTTTTTATTTAAATATTTTTTTAAACGTTTATTTGTTTTTGAGACAGAGAGAGACAGAGCATGAACAGGGGAGGGTCAGAGAGAGAGAGAGGGAGACACAGAATCAGAAACAGGCTCCAGGCTCTGAGCTGTCAGCACAGAGCCCGAGGCGGGGCTTGAACTCACGAACCGCGAGATCATGACCTGAGCCGAAGTCGGACGCTCAACCGACTGAGCCACCCAGGCGCCCCTAAATAAAGCTGAGTTTAAATGTCAATCATTCCAAAATTTTAAAAGAGCATTTTAAAATAACTAGTAAATTGAAGAAAATATACATATTTTAGAAAATAATACAAAAGAATAACATCAACATTCACAGAATTACAGTCATAATCCAAATGTTTCATAATTTAAAAAAGGAAAACTGGGGAAATTCCACTTATTCCTCCTTTCTTTCATTCATTCCACAAGTGAATATCAAGTGGCTACAACATGCCAGGCACTGTACTAGGGTCTAATGATAAAACTGCCAACAAACAAGACAAAATTCCAGGCCTTGTGAAATCTACTGCCAATAATCGAATGATCGAATATATAAATGTAAAATCCAACTGTGATAAGAACTCTCAAGGAAAGCTACCCAGAAACAAATAGGAAGACCTAAGTAAAGGCAATCAGAGGCTTCATTAAGGGAGTGATGATAGAATGGAAATCTGAAGGAAGGACAGACCCTAGTCAGGCTACGATGAAGAGGAAGATGGAGTGAGGTAGTCCAGGTTCAGAGACCAACATAAACAAAGACCTATTGCACATTCTAGACACTGAAAGAAGACTAATGGGCCTTGAGTGGCATAGAGGAAGGGAGGCATCATGTAAGGTGATGATGTAGAGGTAAGTAGGCCATGTTAAGAATTTTAGTCTTTGTGCTAAAAGTGATGAGAGACCATTGAAGCCTCCTAAAAAGAGGATGAGAGATGATTTTCTGATTTGTTTTTTGGAAAAGTTATTCATTAATGTATTTTGCATTAACGTTTTTATTGTACAGATACTGAGTATCATATATATACTTATCTAATTATTGAAATGATTTTGTATCACTAATTCCAATGGGAATTATTTATTTTTGTTTGTTTTTTTAAATAAGAATTACTCAGCAAGAGGCTTTCAGATTAAATTACCTTCCAGAAGCAGGGAAGACTCTACAAGCCTGATGCTCAGAGAAGAATGGGTTAAAGATGAAAATGACAAGGTTATGTACAAATAGACTACTGAGAGATTATGGCACAAGAGAAGGATCCAGGGTCAAGCCATTAAGAACTCTAAAATTCATTGCCATGTATGGGGAAGGAGCCTATAAAAGATAGAGAAATGGAGCAGGTGGACAGATTGGAGTAGTTATCAGTCAGGGAAGCCAAGAGAAGAGTGCACAAGAGAATGTACTGAGATTTCAACCCTGCTGAGAAGTCTAATAATAAGTAGACTGACAGGGGCGCCTGGGTACAGTCGGTTGGGCATCCAACTTCAGCTCAGGTCATGATCTCACAATTTGTGAGTTTGAGCCCCGTGTTGGGCTCTGTGTTGGCAGCTCAGAGCCTGGAGCCTATTTCGGATTCTATGTCTCCCGCTCTCTCTGCCCCTCCCCCGCTCACACTCTATGTCTCTCTCAAAAATAAACAAACACTAAAAATGTTTTAAATAAAAAAAAAATAAGTAGACTGACAAATGTTCTTCATATTGAGAGGAAAGAAGCACATTGATTAACTTAGTTGAGGTAAACTAAAGTGGTTATAAGCTAGATTGGAAGAAATTGAGAAGAGGTAAGGAAGTACAGCATTATGGAGAATTTTTTTTTTTTAAGATATAGCTTCAAAAATAGAAAAGAGAAAGAAATAGCTAAAGGTAAATGAAGGTTCTGGAAATATTGGTATATACGTGTGTGTGTGTGTGTGTGTGTGTGTGTGTGTGTGTGTATTTAGCAGAAGAGATTTGAAAGTATTTAAGAGACAATGGAAATCATCCCTTAATTGAGAGTGAGAGGGGATAACGGACAGTGAAATGTTCCAGAAAATACAGCAGCAATAAAATCCATAGCTTAAGATACGTGGAGGAAAAAAAAAAAAAAGTTAGAGAGTGAGGGAGCCAAATCATAACAGACTCTTAAAAACTGAGAACAAACTGAGGGTTGATGGGGGGCGGGAGGGAGGGGAGGGTGGGTAATGGGTACTGAGGAAGGCACCTGTTGGAATGAGCACTGGGTGTTTTATGGAAACCAATTTGACAATAAATTTCATATTAAAAAAAAGATACATGGAGGTATTGGTATTAGAAGGAAAAAAGGAGTAATCTTCTATTGTAATAGTTGAAAAGGATTAAAAGATAAATCCAGATGCATATAAATTTATAAATTATATAAAATGTAATTGAGGGAAATTCCATCTGATATCTTTTTGTTTGTTTTTCTCTATAAGTGGCTTCAAATGTTCCTCTTACTCATATTCTCATGGAAATGACTAAGGAAATATACGATTACAGAAAATCATGTGTTAGTGTTGAAAAACAGGGATAGGACATTTATCTGATGAAAGAATTACTGATAGATATAATAGTGATAGGAATGGACTGAAGGGGGCTTTAGAGGGCTGCTGATTTAAGCCTCCTATCTCCCATCTCCAGCCAAGTTCCAAGAAAAAATACTGACTTCCAGCGTTTTGTCATTCTTGATCTAGAAATGAGGAAGTAGTATGGTATCATTGGGAATGAAATACTGGAATCAGTAGTTTTGAAAGGCCCCAAGTTTCAATCCTGGCACAGTACATAGAACAAACTTAGAAATGAGCATGGCCAATTTTATTTCTGACTTTAGAAGTCAGACAAAAGCCAAGATTCCACTATGCCTGCATTTGGGAAGTAGAAGTAGAGTAGAGGTATCAAGCTTTATCTATAGCAGACGAAATAACTGAAACTCTTCCCATGGCTATTAACCCCACTAGTTCTTTCTATACCTTTCCCCAAAGGTTTCTGGACTCCAAAATTGAAGGTCCACCTAAAAAATATTTAGAGAGGTGGTATAGCACCAGATATTATAAAATAATATAAATCTATATATTTAAAACAATGTGGCTCAAGCCCCAAAACAGGTGGTAAATTCAGCGGAAAAGTAGCTTGCTAGGCTTAAAATAAACATAGGCATTTAGCATATGGTAAAATTGGCATTTCAAGTCAACAGGAAAAGGATGCACTCAAGGGTTATTGGTACTGGAATAATTAGATTTGTAAAAATAAAATGAGTATCAAAAATATGAATATATGAAATATCATATCTTCATATTATGGGCTCATGCAAATTTAAATGTTTAAATGTTGTTTTTAAAGTAGAGAATTAGAATAAACAGAAGAAAAGACAAGTTATATCAGGCCTAGGATTTTATTTTTAGGAAATTATTCTTATTCTTCATAAATTGGTACCTGAGATGATTTTTTATTGTATTGTTTTATATGAGAATGCTAAAAAGTCTTCAAATTTCTAGAAAGAACTTCTGATAATGTTTTGTAAATTAATTTCAATATAGGAAAAAAAATAGATGCTGCCATGGTCGTTTTATAAAGTTAAATATATGATTCTAAAACATGGCTACTGTTCACTATCAAAAAATATGTGCACTATCCAAAATCAAGAGTTCCCATAGAGCTACAATAATCAAGATAATGTGATATTGGTGAAAGAACAGATAAAGAGATAGATGGAACAAAATAAAGAGCCCAGAAAAAATCCACACAAATATAGTCAACTGATCTTTGACAAAGGAGCAAGGACAATACAATGGAGAAAATATTACCGTTTCAACAAATGGTGCTGGAACAAGTGGATATCCAAGTGCTCAAAAATAAATCTAAACACAGACTTTACACCCTTCACAAAAAATTAACTAAAAATGGATCATAGACCTAAAGGTAAAATGCAAAGATACAAAATTCCTAGAGGATAACATAGGAAAAAAATCTAGGTGACCTTGAGTTTGGCAGTAACTGTTTAGATACAACAACAAAAGCATGACCCATGAAAGAAATACTTGATAAGCAAGCCTGTATTAAAATTAAAAAACAAAAAAAACAAAAAAATAAACAAACAAAAAAAAAACCCTTCTGCTCTGTCAAAGATGCTGTCAAGAAAATGAGAAGACAAACCACAGACTGGGAGGAAATATTTGCAAAAGACATATATGATAAAGAACTAGTATCTAAAACATACAAAGAGCTCTTGAGACTGAACGTTCTGATTTAAAAATGGGCAAAAGATCTGAACAGACATCTCAGCAAATAAGATGTACAGATGGTATATAAGCTTGTGAAAGATGTTCAACACCATTTGTCATTAGGGAATTGTAAATTAAAACAAGATGTCATTACATACCTATTCAGATGGCCAAAATTCAAAATACTGATGTCACCAAATGTTGGTAAGGATATGGTGCAACTGGAACTCACTCGTTGTTGGTCGGAATGTAAAATGGTGTAGCCACCTTGGGAGAGAGTTTGGTGGTTTTGTAGAAAACTAAACATATTCTTACCATACAGTCTACACTCTTTGGTATTTGCCCAAATGAATTGAAAACTTACGTCTACAAAAGACCTGCACACAGATGTTTAGAGCAGCTTGGTACATAATTGTCAAACCTTGGAGAAAACAAAAATATCCTTCAGTAGGTGAATGAATAAATAAACTGGTACATCTAGCAATGGGATATTATTTGCTGCCAAAAAGAATGAGCTATCAAGCCATGAAAAGCCATGAAGGAACCTTAGATGCATACTAGCTGACAGAAGTCGAGTTTAAAAGACTACATAATGTGTGACTACAACTGTATGAGATTCTGAAAAACAAAACTATGGAGACAGTAACTAGATAACTGGTTACCAGGAGTTAGTGGGAAGTAGGGATGAATAAGTAGAACACAAAGAAATTTTTAGAGCAGTGAAACCATTCTGTGTGATACTGTAATGGTAAATACATGTCGTTAACATTTGTCCAAACCCATAGAATTTACAGCATCAAAAGTGAACCGTAATGTGACCTATGAACTTTGGGTGATAATGACGTGTCAGTATAGGTTCACTAATTGTAATAAATGTATCCTGTGCTGCAGGATGTTGACAGTGCGGTGGGGCAGGGAGTATATGGGGCCTCTCTGTATTTTCCACTTGATTTTGCTATGAACAGAACACTGCTCTAAAAAAGTCTATTAAAATATGTGGAGTGATTCCAAAATTCATCTGAAAGAGTAGACAAAAAAGAATAGATTGGTAAATTTTTAATAATAACAATAATAAGCTTGCCTGTTACAAATTAAATAATTCAAATAGCCATAATGATTAAATTAGAGATATACTGGTATGCTGTTTGACAAATGTTTGGATGGAAACTTTTTATTAAACTCAAATGTTGCCATGTCTTATATGTTTCCATTCTAAATTCTAAGTTACCAAACATTTGTACATGTAATTTCATTTCATCTCTTTAATATACATTAAATAAAAAATAAGACATTTATGGTAAATTGTTCAAGAATGGATCTATACATTATTATCACTGAGGATGGTATGAACATAAAATAAATGGTTAAAAATCACTAATACTGCAAATAATTTGCAGAAGGAGAATGATAAACAAGTACATGAAGAGAGACAAATTAGGTCTGTAAAAGACTAAAAAGCTGGACTCTAAATTAAACATTAAATCTTAAACTGTGACATTTGAGAAATGGGGTGATGTTAACAGGAATCTAGAGAGACACAAAATTTAATGGCTCAAATAACCACGTTGAAGAGGTGACAATGATCAAAGAGCTAAACTTCTGCAGTCATTACACTGTTGGGTGAAAGAATGAAGCACGTAATCATATGTTCTTAACTGTGCATAACATCTTCTAATTAACAACTTGCTTTCTTTTGAATCCTATGCAAGCAGAAGTAAGAAGATTGCCATCCTTGCTATATAGAAATGAAAACAGTTATTTAGTATTCCAAGCATTTTCCACCTAAAGATAGAATGAATATGAGATGGCTTTTAAGTGTATTTGATCTGCATTGAAACCATGTTCAGATCGTAGCTTTCAGAATACAAAAATATCTGAAACTACTCCTCTGCAACAGAGTCACCTAATGTCCACTTAGACTTTTATATTCTGTGTTGTATGGTTTGCAAAGCTGATTTAAAATTAATCTGAACTAAAGAACAATTTATATATGCCATTTCCTTGGAATTATGATGAATGTGTTTGAAATTTGAATTACAATTGAGATAAAGTCAATACAATGTTAAAAGCTGTGTTTTCTTTCTCAAACTCATAATGAAATAAAAGTTAAAATGCCTCTATTCTAATTTGTCATGTCCATAGTTTTCATGAAATTATAAATAATATGGTATCTATTCATTATGTAAAGTAAAACACATTTCTTAGGACATTTTAGTCACAAAAAGTCATTAGGGTATTTTTATTCTTATGTTTGGTAGGATAGCAACTGTTGTATTTTTTCTGGGGTGCTTAATGTCTTTCCAAGCCACAGTGGGATATTAAAAACACAAAATGCATTACATTGTTTCCTGCCAGAGGGTGATGAGATGACAATGACTTGATAACTTTTGTAATAGTGATTAGAGGTACACATTTAGAATAAAGAATAAGCAAGTATTGAAACTAAGTCTACTGAATCATAGCTTCGAAAAGGTCAATGTCCTGAAAGACTGAGGAACTAGTATAGATTAAAGGAGACTAAACAAGCATGGTAATTAGAGATAATAGATGATTCTGGATGTAGAAAAATTAGAATAAGGACTGCATTACAGATAATGGTATTGTCACAATGTAAATTTTGCAGGAATTGATCATTGTTTTATTGTTAATATCTTTGTTGTCAGAAGATATGTGCTGAAGTATTTAAAGGTAAAAGATTGTGATAACCAGTTACACAATATGTAACTCCATCGTCATTGTCATCATCATCATCATCATCATATGTAAATATGTATGTATATACATGTGTGAGAGTGAGTGTATAAGAGAGTGAGAAACAGAGAGAAAGATAAAAAGAGGAAGAGAACAAATGATACAATATGCTAACAATTGGTATTTGGAGTTGGAATTTTTTCAAAATAAATGTTGAAACAAAATTCAAACTCAAAACATACTCTCTTTTCTATGACTCCCAGTGTTCAACTGTCCTTTTGCTAATATACTGGTTATAATGCCACCTCCCCTGCAATCAGGAGTCCTCTGTCCTCTACTCAATCCTACACCATGTGCCTCTTTTTCACAGTATCAGCTTTGATGGTGGTTCAGATTTATCTTTCTCCTAGAGATTTGTAAAAACTCTATTATTGGGCTCGTTGGGTCGTCCTAACCTTCAGGTCTATTTGAATTAACTTCATCCAACACCCTTATAAGTACTGGAGAGAAGTTTGTGATTTCTATTGCCTGTTGGTCTTGTTAAATAGCACGGTCCTCTGGTATTTTTTCTCTTTCAAATAATTAGAGAATGAAGATTAAAGAAACACTAATTTAAAAATAAAGCAAGTTTCATTTACTAAGTGTATAGGGAGGAATGAGGGGTGGAAGAGAGGAGCAAGAGGGAGAATGACAATGAGACCAAAAAAGAGAGGAGAGTATGAATGACATATGCTAACAGTTGATGTATATAGTCATTCTACATCTTCCATGGCAAAGCACCTCACGGTCGGGTAACAGGTAACTGAATTACACACTTACCACAGAAAATTAGCTACAGTATTTGTAGAAGGAAGTCTTATTTTCTCCTCTTTTGCCAACCACACTATCACATCTACCCCCCTCCCTGCATCTGTACCTCTGATATCTCCACCTTGAGTAAGAGGAACCCCATTTAGGATTTCCACATTGCTCCCAAACCCAGTATTTCATAGCCTCTCTCTCTGCTTTTTCTACTTATTAAATTTGATATTATATATTTTATTTTGTACCTTGCTTTATTTCTTATCTAGATTAGTAGAAGTAGTTTTTGTCTGTTTTGTTCTGTAGTACTTACAACTATGCCTGACACGGAAACCTGAGAGGTCTTCTTTTTGTTTGTTTTAAAATTCTGAGGACTTCAGGTCCTCATTCATTTCTGGAAAATTCTCAGGTAAGATTATTTGTGTATCTCTTCTCCATTTTCTTTATTTCCTTTTTTCTGGAATTCATATGAGACATGTGTTTAATCTTAAATATTCTCTATGTGTTTAGGTAAATGTTTATTAAAGCATGGAGAAAAATGCACAAATAAGTATAATGTAATGTATCTTCAAAAAAGTGAACATTGCTGTTTAAAAAGCACCCAGATCAAGAAATAAAACATGCCCAGTCCGCCGGAAGGCTCGTGCATGCCCCTGCCCAGTCACAATTCCCCATGTTCACTGCAGAGTCTACAGATCACAAGAACCCTGACTTCTAAGACTGTTATAAGATCATCTTTGCCTGATTCTAAACTTTACATAAATGGAATCACATAGAGGATCCCCTTCTGTGACTAGCTTCATTCATTCAGCATTATGCTTAACGCGGTTGGTATGACATTCGTTCTGATTCTCTTTTACATTCCATTTTAAAAATATACCACAATGTATTTTATCCATTCTATTTCTGATGGCCATTTATGAGTTGTTTCCAGATTTTAGCAATTATAAATAATGCTGCTATCCATCAGTGTGCATGTCATTTGGTACACATACGTATGTATTTCTGTTAGTTATATGCCTAGAAGAGTAACTGCTGAATCATAAACTATCTGTACTTTATTTTTACAGAATATACCAAATAGTTACCAAAGTATATGAGAGGTTCATTTTTTACCACATCTTTTCCAAGCTATGATTGTCTTTTCCCCCCACCTCCACCTTATACATCTTAATGGGAATGAAGTAGTATAATATTGTGATTTTAATTTGGTTATCACTTATGATGAAATGGAATACTTGTTCATATGTTTATGACCATTTGGATATCCTCTCTTTTTAAAAATGTGCGTGTTTCAGGGAACCTGGGTGGCTCAATGGGTTAAGCGTCTGACTTCAGCTCAGGTCATGATGTCACAGTTCGTGGGTTCGAGCTCCACCGTCAGGCTCTGTGCTGACACCTCAGAGCCTGGAGCCTGCTTCAGATTCTGTGTCTCCCTCTCAATCTGTTCCTCTCCTATTCCTTCTCTGTCTACATAAAAATGTTAAAAAAAAATTAATGTGCCTGTTTCAAGTCTTCTCTCCATTTTAAATTGGGTTATCTGCCTCATTTTCATGGATGTGTAGAATTTCATTTCCAGATGTATGTGTTGCAAGTATCTTCATCCCTTTCTGTGACATACCTTTTCATTCTTTTAGTGATATCCTTCAAAAATAAGTTCTAAATGTTAACGTTATCCAGTTTATCACTTCCCATTATTAGTTAGCATTTGTAAGTCTTGTTAAAGAAGTATTTGACTAGCTCAAGCTCATGAAGATAGTCCTGTATCTTCTTTTCTAGAATCTTTTCTTAGATCTACAGTACATCTGAAATAGACCTCATATGCGATGTAAGACAGCAGACAAGATTCTTTTTTTCCTATATGGGAAACCAGTTGAATGAGCATTGTTTATTGATAAGACCAACTTTTCCCACTGTACTACATTATCTTAAAGAGAAGCCTATTTGTAAGATATGTCTTCTCTTTCATTTGTCTCTTTATTTTCCATACTACCTTACCTACAATAGCTAGCTACATTCTTATTCCTAATTGTGTTGGCTATCGATTTCCATATACATTTTCAAGTCAGCATGTCAATTTCACACACAAACTGCTGAGATTTTTAACTGGGATTATTTTGACTTCAAAGAGCAATTGGGAGAAAACTGACTCAAAATATTTAGACTTCCACTTTGTAAACATATGTTTCAACTTATTTGATTCATTCCTATTTTTTCTCAATAATTTTTGTAGTTATCTCTTTAGAGATTTTTTATATTTTTTATATACATTTTAAGTTTTTATTTAACGTACCCTATAATTTTTCATGTCACTGAAGTTTCATTTAAAATTTTTGTTTTCTAACCATCTGTTGCTGATATCTATAATATAATTTATTTTTGTTCATTAACTTTGCTAAATTATTTATTATTAATGTGGCTTATCTATAGATCATTTTGGACTTTTTAAATGCATGCTATCTTCATATGGTTGCAATTTTATTTCTTCTTTCTAATACTTGTACTCTTAATTTCTTTTTTATTCTGTCCCTTATTGTATTGACTAAGAATTCCAGTACTAGGTTAAATAGCAGTGGTCTTAACACTGGTTATAAATAAGGAATCAGAACATACCACCCCAAAATATGTCACTTTGGCATATTGATTAGGAATAGCAGATTCAGGAAGGGCTCTCTGCCTTCTCCCTTTTTACCTAAAATCAGGTTATAAATTTCCCATGAGAAAGGTGTCCTCCCTGTACCAGGAAGAGAGGAATATCCTTGTTATCAGTGACAGAAATGAATCTGTAGAAACAAACCTTACTAAAATAACCTTATCTTCCATTAGTTTTCTCAATATATTTCCTAGTCACTTTCCCACAATTTACTGTGCCTAGCCCAAACTCCTTTTTCTTTTGTCTTGTCATATCTTCATGATTTATCACTCTTTGTTAAAATGATATATAAGAATCCTTTCTTTGGGGTATTCATTTCCTTCCACGAAACTCCCCCACCTACGTCACATAGAAATATTAACATCAAATAAAATGTGTATGCTTTTTGTCTTATTAATCTATCTTTTGTCAGTTTAATTCACAGGCTCCAGCAAGTATATCAGAGGATAGAGGAAAAGTCTCCTTTACTAGAGGAGTAGACCACTTGCATCATTCTCAATCATGGATGGATAGCTTTCAACAGTTCAGCTGTAAGTATGGCTTTTAAAAAATATATTCTTTATTGGATTATGGAAGTTTACTTTTATCTCAATTTATTGAGAGTGTTTATGATAAATACACACAAATTGTATCCACTTTTTCTCAGTCTATTAAGATGATCACATGTTTTTTCACCTTTTCCTACTTTTAAATGGTAAACTACAATTCTCATATTTTAGTCTTGGTACTCTTGTTTTTCTGGAATATTCTCCATGTTTTCAAAAGTTTTTAAAAATATTTTCCATCCATTCATCACTTTGAATTGTATTCTGATTCCTCACATTAACTCATTACTCCCTTCGTTCCTCAGTTGTGTCTAACCATTACAATTTTTTATTTAAATGAATTTATGTAATATGTGCATATATAAACTCCAGAAATATTATTGATGTTTCATAAACACTTTATTTAAGGGTAATTTTAGGTTTACAGAAAAGTTGCCAAAGATAACACAAACAGTTCCCACATATACCACATCTACTTCTCCCTATCGCTATTATCTTACATTAATATATTTGCTACCATTAATAAACCAATATCGATGCATTATTGTCTACTAAGACCATATTTATTCATTTTTCCTTAATTTTCACCAAATTATACTTTTTCTATTCTAGAATCCCATCTAGACTATCACATTATATTTACTAGCTATGTCTTTGTGTGACTTCACAGCTCATTCCTCTCTGTCATAAATATTATTCAAGTATGTAGATACATCAGTTTGTTTTTCCATTCACCTATTAAATGACATCTTGGTTTCTTCCACAATTTGGCATTTATGCATAAAGTTGGTTTAAACATTTGTGTGCAGGTTTTTGTGTAGACATTGGTTTCAAATCAGTTGGGTAAACACCTAGGAGCAAGATTTCTGGACTGTATGGTAAGACAAAGTTTAGCTTGGTAAGGAACTGTCAAATTATCTTCCAAAGTAGCTGGACCACTCTGCCTCTCCACCAGGAATAAATTCTGTTCCTGTCCATGTTGCTCTGTATCCTCGCCAGCAATTCGCATTGCCAGTTGTTTAAATTTCAGTCGTTTTAATAGGTGTATAGTGGTGTCTTATTGCTGTCTTGATTTGCATTTCCCTAATTACAAATAATATTGAGGGTATTTTTATATGTTTATTTGCTCTGCCACTGTGCCTGGTATGCATTACTACATAATAGTGGTAATAAATAGTAGATGAATAGAATTATTTCAGAGAATAACTGCAAGGAATAAATACATTATCACATAGGCATATATTAATAGTCATAAAAGGTCATGTTTATGCCCACTCTATAACTCTATAATAACTATAGCCTTCTTAACACATGCACCCTTAAAAAAAAAGTCACCTATATTTTTCTGTGCCTCATTTTTCTTCAGCTGTGATAATGTTTTAGAATTGCATCAGGCAAGGTCCCGTCCCTGGTGAGTAGACCTTTTACTGTGGAAAAAGCTCTGGGATTGTTTCGCAATGGTTTCTCCCCTTACTAGATTTCTAAAGGGATCTTTCTAAGATCGTCATAAGAAGACTCAGGTGGTGAAGTAACTGAAGAGGAAGCCCATGAAAGTGTGGCACCCCCTTAAGCTTGTATCCCCAGGACTTTCTCACTTTCAGGCTAGTGCACACTCCACCTCCAGCAATTTGTTGCACTTACCATGTAAGTATTCCCACCAGTTTATGGCTCCAGTGGCTTCTGCTCCAGGTTAGTAAATCTCAGTTGCTGTGTATCTCTGGATGTGTCCGTCCCTTTAGATATCAGAGTGGTGGTTGTCTCTGCAACTTTGGTTTTCAGATGGATCTAAGAAAAGCCACTGATTTTCACTTGGTTCATCCTTTTCTTGAAAACACAGGACCAATGGTTCACATGTGCTGCATGTATTAGAGCCGAAACCAGAAGTCCATGGGTATTTTCAAAATCTTTAAAATCTTTGTGTGTGTGTGCTTCCCAAATTTTTTATCTTGGTTTTTATTAAATCATATTATTCATGTGTATTTGATAGTCTGTTATCAGATTGCTTTATCATATATTCTTGAGTTTGCTAATTCTCCTGTTGTTTACATATGTTTATTCTCCCTCATAGTGGTTTGTGATGTTTTATTGTGAACGAATTTTCAGAAGTTAAGAAAAATCTGTTCAAAACTGAAAATAATCCGACAGAAAAGTTTTGTGGTTGCTTCTACAGGATTCTAGGTTTATGAGACACAAGGTTTAAAAATAATTATTTATATCTATTTATTATTATACCAGAAGTTAATAAAAAGTAGGCCCACACCTATTATTTATGGGAGGCCTATGATTTATATTTCTCCTATTAAATACTCAGCCAAACCAACCTCCAGCCCCAAAGTTGGAGAGCCTATCTCCGGGGTTGAAACTTCAGCAAGTCTATACAGCCATTCTGAGTATATAATTGACAGAAGTTGGGTCTCACCAACATTAGTTTAGTTTTGAAATATCTGTTTATTTCCTAATCGTTGTGCTGTGCTTTCCTTTGTGTATATATTGTCTTTCTGCCACTTGCTTGTTTTTGTGTTACATACAAATGGTTACACAGATTATATAATGCAAGGATTTCCCCAAGGCTATTGAAACCTTTCACAAACATATTTTAGGGCTGCATCATATGCCACTGTGGTTAGGTCAACATGTAATTTATATTGCTTTCAGTTTTTCACTTTTAAAATAGATGATTAGACATAAACTTACTGAGCCAGAGGGAACCATATTTTGAGTTTTTTGAGGCCTAATTCATACTGCTATCTTCCTCATCATATACTTCTGTCATTATGCATTTTTCTGAACAAAAATTTTTGCTAATTGTAGTGTCATCTAGTTCTTTTAATGATTTTGCTTTGACTACTAGTATAAGGAAGTCTAAATTTTACCTTTACCTAACTGTAGTTTCTTTTGGCTGGGCCTTAGAATTAAATTGATCTAAGACAGATTAACAGAAGAAAAGCATATAAATTTATTTAATACAAGTTTTTCATGAAATGGAGGCCATAATAATAAGTGAAGACCCCCAAACTGGAGAAACCTACAGTCTTTTACATTGGGTAGAACAGCGAGGCAATTGCGAAAAAGTAACTAAAATATATGGAGAGGCTAAAGGAGGGTAAGAATTATTTTAACAAGGTCTGTTTATATAGTATTCTTTTAGTGTCAACTTTTTATCCTTGATGACAAGAATGTTACTTTCTTTTTGGGATAGGAGGACCATCTTTCAAATGGGATTTCATCTCCTGCTTTTATAAGAAAGGAAAGTTACAGTGGTTTTCTTGTATTTGCCATTTTTTTAAGAGCATTTAATTAAAAATAGTCAGACTGCCAGAGTGGAATAATTTTGGATTGGCATGTTTCAGAACTCCTTCACACCTAATGGAAATAATTTTATATTTCTTTTAACTCTTAGTGGAAAGGTTAAGAGCATGTTCTCTTGAACCACATTTTCTAGATTTAGAACTAAGCACTGCTTCTTAATAGTTTTATGAATGGGAATAAACCCCTGACTTCCTAATGATCCACATCTGCTAGTTATCTGTGGTATTTGCTAATAATATTTTTCTATTTCTATTTAAAGATTTTAAATGTGTTTGTTTACTTTTCATACAAAAGTTTTTACTTTTGAGATGGATAAGTCTGTCACATTTGTCTTTTGTAGGGTTCTTCCACTGCTTTTATGGTTATATTTTTCACACCCTCTGAGAGTTTAACAAAATCATCCAAAAGCATATAAACACCATAGTAAAAATGTTAGAGTAAAAGTGAGCTACTTAAAATAAATAATAATGAATAAAAAAGGAAACCAGTGATCTTTTCTCGTGTCCTTTCAGAAGACTAGATCATAGATTATTCAATGCCATAAATCATGCATTCAAGTGTGAAATAGGATTACCTATAAGTTGAGAAGTAGTTATAGAGTTTGTTAAAGATATTTGCAATAGACTTTTTAGCACCCATGCTGGTATAGTCAAAACCCACAAATGTGTGAAGAAAAAAAATAGTTAACATTTTAGTGACATTTTTTAAAAGTTCACAACATTCAAAAGAAATATTATAGCTGAGAAACGGAAAATGACTAAGTTATCTCCAGTAACTGAAAAAGGTCATAAGAATTGTGTAGCCACTGAATTTAACCCCATCTTATGGGGAAACCTTAACCAGACAGTGCTTTGACATTATTACAGATAGAAATTACAAGCCAGAGTCACTGAAAATGTTTAAACTCTACCAATATAATCATTTTTAGTTTTAATAGCAACTATAAAATAAATTTTTCATTTTTAAAATTATAATGATAAGAAGTATATGATTAAAAGAATATAAAATACTTTGAGTTGTATAAAGGTATACACATTCATAGTTACATATCACTATAACCGAATATTCTTCTTTTTCATATAGAAAAAATTCCAAAACTATCATCATTAGTTTACTAATGGCAAAAATAGAACAGATTCACTAAATGGATGATTCACTAAAAGACAGGTACACACATTCATAGTTACATATCACTATAACCAAATATTCTTCTTTTTCATATAGAAAAAACTCCAAAACTATCATCATTAGTTTACTAATGGCAAAAATAGAACATATTCACTAGATGGATGATTCACTAAAAGACATTTTCAACTTTAAAATAAATCACATGAATAATGGGATTAAGAAATCATTTTACATTCATATAGTATTCATCTTATATGAATAGCACATATTAATAATAAAGTAATTTTTAAAATCTATTGAAAGGGAGACCAGTCTGTTAATTGATTGATTATATTAAAAATGGAATTGGAAGGGGCGCCTGGGTGGCTCAGTTGGTTAGGCTTCCAACTCTTGGTTTCAGCCCAGGTCATGATCTCACAGGTTCGTGAGATCAAGCCCCAAGTTGGGCTAGGCACTGACAGCATGGAGCCTGCTGGGGATTCTCTCTCTCCCTCTCTCTCTGCCCCTCCCCCACTCACACTTGTTCTCTCTCTCTCTCTCTCAAAATAAACAAATAAACATTTAAAAAATGGAATTGGAGAAAAAACTAGAAAACTGGTAAATAGGTTGAAAAATTTAGGCTGTTGTGGTGACTAGGTCAGGAGATCAGTGTAAACTCAGAGTAGACAAATGTAAAATAATCAGATTGTGATCAAGGAACATTGCCAGGAACTCTATACTAAATAAAAGACATCCCATGGTTCAAATAAGAATATGACTGATGCTGTTATTGGAACTGCTTTGTAGTTTTTTTTTATGATAGAACTTTGTTTACTGTAGTACAAATAGATTCTCTGCTTGGTAAGGCATCTGGAATACTGCAGACAACAGAGAATAGCCATTATATTCTCTCTAAAAGATGAAAGTAAGGTGATAGGAAAAGGAGGTACAGCATATTTAAATGATTATTCTATAAATTCTCTTAAACATTAATCTCATGATTAAATTCTACTTTAACAGCCTATCCTTAATGTCTTAAAAACAAGGTAAACTAAAAGTAAAGCCACTATATCTAGGTAAATGTTTATAAGACTCTAAGAAAGTAGTGTAGAAAATATTTCTGCAAAATATTTTAGGTTTGTTGTTGTTTTTTTGTTTTGGTTTGGTTTGGTTTTTTTTTTTTTTTTTTTTTTTTTTTGCCATTTAATGATTACTTAAAAAATCTGTGACAGTGAGGGGAACCTGGCTGGCTCAGTATGTAGAGCATGTGACTCCTGATCTCAGTGTAGTGAGTTTGAGCCCCACATTGAGCACAGAGTTTACTTTAAAAATATATTCGACAGTGACAAACTTGTGTATTTAATTTTATTAATATTTGAAAACAATAATGGAAACTAATTTCTTTGGGTGTAAAAAATTCATGTTTATGTACCACCAAATGTCTGTTGTTGCTTTTTTTTAATTAATCGAGGGTAAACGCTCTCTTTTCTTTTCTGATTGACAATTGGGAAAAAATGAAAAACTCCAGTGAGCACTGTGCTGTCTGGAAATGAGAATTTCAATGGATAGGTTGCTAAAATTGAGGTCATCTAGGATGCAAGGTCCTAAAAAAAATCAGTCTTCTTTCCTTCTGTTTTTTTTTTCTCAACTTCCTAAATACATAACATTTGCTACCATATCAGTTTCAGTATCTAGAGACACTGAGATTTTTAGAATAAAAGATATTTAAAAGTGATAGTTTCTCTGGAAGTGGTCGTTATAAACCTCATCCCTAGACTACTAATGTTTTTTCCTCTGCCCTATAAAGACTATAGGGCAGCAAATCAACTCCTTGCTGGTCCAACTGAATCCCATTTCCCCCTCCTTAGGCAGAAAAAGTTCTTCCATGTGTCAAATAGCCTATAGTAATTTTGCCTAACCAGTAGAATTGGCAAATGAAGAAAAAGATATTTGAGAAAAGTGTTTTATTTGGTCAAGCTGCTTTCAGATTTCCCATAAGATAACTAAACACCATGAACTCCCTTCTCTCTTCCATCTGGCTTGTTTTTCTACACTGAAGCAAAAACTACAACAGAACCCAAACAAAACCACATACAACCGAAGTTTAATACCTTCAAAACATTGTAGTATGCTGGCGAGATAATTAAACTAGCTGCCAATTGTTTAGGAAACGTGGGTCAGAAAAACAAAGGTGGGAAATACTCCCACACAGCTAGAAGGATTTTTTTTTTAAATCAGGCAAACATATATGATTATGATATTCATGAAGTATTATTAAACATCCACCTTCTTATTGGCTTAACAGAGTGCTCAATTTTGTATAATAACAACCCAATAACGTTTAAAAAAAAATTTAATGCACATTAATATAGTAAGGAGCTGAGTTCACACTTAAGAATTTGGATTTAGAATCACTGTGGTCACTTTGTCTTCTTTTGGAATAAAAATGAACCAAAACCTGAAATGATGTAATATTGACTCAGGATAGTCTGTTATATCTGGAAGAGAATGTGGAGGAAAACATTGGGTTTGTCCAACTAGATGTGGCAGTGATGTACAGGAAAAATCAGATGTAACTCATAGGATGTTGCTAGAATTCACCAACAGAGTGAGTACAGTGGGAGAACCTATTCCGACAGGAAGATACTAGGTTTAGTTGTGGACATTTTGAATCTGAGATATCTGAGGGACAGCTAAGACAATGAAGACAGCAGGCAGTTGTATATTTGAGTCTAGAGTTCACAGGGTAGGAAAGGTAAAATTAGTTGCTTCTGACCCATGATTATAAAGAAGACCACACCCCAAAAATAAAAACAAACAAACAAACAAACAAAAAACAGAGACAGAAGCAACACCAAAGGGAAAGAACAAGCTTAAAGAATCAGAAAGGGAATCTGGAAAAATATCACATAAAGACACAGATAGAGAAAATACAAAAGCTAAAACAGTGAGGCAATAATCTATATGCCAGGAAGTCAGGAGGCAAGAGGGAGTTGCAAATACCTAGAAAAGGTTTTGTTATTCCTTGCCTACTTGTATGTGCCAGTCAGGGCATTGTGAGGGAATGATCTGATAGAATTTAGATGATCAGTGGGGCACCTGGGTGGCTCAATCGGTTGAGCATCTGACTTCGGCTCACGTCATGATCTCGCGGTCTATGGGTTCAAGCCCCGCACTCTGCTCTGTGCTGACATCTTGGAGCCTGGAGCCTGCTTCAGATTCTGTGTCTCCCTCTCTCTCTGCCCCTCCCCCGCTCATGCTCTGTCTCTGTCTCTCTCTCTCTCTCTCTCTGTTAAAAAGATATAGATATTAAAAGAAGAAGAATTGAGATGATCAGGAATTGAAAGGACAGACAAATTAAGGAGATTCTACTTTGAGTATGCCTCATTTCTAAGAGCTGTGGGTATATAAAAAAATAGAAACTAACATGTTAGTAAAAAATACCCTACTATAATAGTGGATTTTATTATTTATTTATAAGCTATGATTGTGTGAGATTCCAGTTTATAAAATACATATTTTCATTTTATAAAAGAAAATAAAAGTAAGATTTGAGACAATCATTTTGCAATTTGGATTCAAATCTTCTCTCTCAGGAGGTAGAAAATTAACAATAAAATGAGATAAAATATGGAGGCAATGAGATTTAGAAAATATTGTGGATGAAGTCTCTTAGTGAGAGCTCTGTGATTTTAAAACCCGGCGGATCAAGATCTGAGGCACCTTTGCTTTGCTGATTTGTGCTACTTTGTTGAGGTTTTCCACTAAACATTCTCTGTGATTTATAATGGGGAAAACTGTTTTTTCACTATTTTGCAAAGAAGAATTTGGTATGTTATATATCTTTCCTTTAATATAATATTTATCAGTATATACTTTGAAACATGTAATTCTTAATATACTTGATTTATGGCATAAAATGAGTCTTTATAAAATTGTTATACACTATTATATCATATAAGATATCTTAATTATCCATAGTTTAAACTTTAGTCTCTTCATCTGAGTAAATGTCTCTGACCACAGTCCTAGTTAGAACAATAAGGAGAAATAATAAAAGGAGAAATAATAATATTCATAATATTAAAATAATATGCTATTCCTATTATGAATGTTTCTCAAATATTCTTCAGAATGGTACATGTCACCAGAGTGATTCCTTTAAAAGAAACATTGTAACCCACTAAAATTCAGTTGCATTTTTTTTATCACTATGAGCTAGCAGTGCTGAACATGTCAGCGGTAAAAGGCCCCTCGGTACCAGGTGTCCACTATCCATTCCAACCACCATTTTTCCATGTTCTACCATTAGTTAGAAACGAAGCTAATATAATTTTACATGCCAATTATATCTCAATTAAAAGGAAATTTTTGTGTGGGGAACCTCTTTAGCAACCTATCTCAAATAGTGTCTATCTTGTCTCAGTTTTAGGCAAGTTTTTCTCTAGTTCACTCTTTGTAATCAACAGAGTGTGCGTGTGTGTTTTTTAGGGGTGGCAATTAATGGACTACATTTTTCTTTGTTAAATCTACTTTTGTCAAATAGAAATATATGTTCATAAAAAAGGAATACACACATGAAAGTTTATAAAATCTCTAATTCTCTCTTCAAAGCACAACCAATGTCAGTTAACTTTTTGGTTCATATCATTCCATAAGCAGATATTTCACCCTTCTGATTCTTTTAGACATAGTCTAAAGTCCGCAACATATATTAACTATCATTGTTTTGTTATTGTTATTTTCGTTTTATTTTAACTTAAATTGCTACTATTTCAGTTTACTTATGCAAGTCACATTTGTTCTCTGACATGTGGGTCATTTATAATGATGACTTATTTTGGATAACGATTTCAGCTCTGAACTCTTAATTGCCTGGTGGATGTCATCAGTTCTAGGAACTACCCTATCATGATCTTCCTAGAAATATATATAACACAATTTTTTGTATCATTTTAATCTACCCTCAATCATCAGTTATTCTTTATGATTCTGTTTGTTTTCTCTTTTTTAATGTTCATAAACTCCTCCTTTT
>NW_024412376.1:86383920-86509351 GCF_014898765.1 Herpailurus yagouaroundi | reverse complement strand
AGTTCTCTAATTTTCCCCTCATACTCCTGGATTTTTTTATCTCTCTTTTTCTCAGCTTTCTCTTTTTCCATAACTTTATCTTCTAGTTCACCTATTCTCTCCTCTGCCTCTTCAATCCGAGCCGTGGTGGTTTCCATTTTGTTATGCATTTCGTTTAAAGCGTTTTTCAGCTCCTCGTGACTGTTC
Organism: Herpailurus yagouaroundi; assembly: GCF_014898765.1. Classification (NCBI taxonomy): domain Eukaryota; kingdom Metazoa; phylum Chordata; class Mammalia; order Carnivora; family Felidae; genus Herpailurus; species Herpailurus yagouaroundi. The sequence goes on along the minus strand of NW_024412376.1, from coordinate 86,509,165 downwards.
CTTAGTCCCTTGATCTCTGTAGCAAGAGATTCTCTGCTGTCAGCTATACTGTTTTCAAGCCCAGCGATTAATTTTATGACTATTATTCTAAATTCACTTTCTGCTATATTATTTAAATCCTTTTTGATCAGCTCATTAGCTGTTGTTATTTCCTGGAGATTCTTCTGAGGGGAATTCTTCCGCTTGGTCATTTTGGATAGTCCCTGGCGTGGTGAGGACCTGCAGGGCACTTCCCCTGTGCTGTGGTGTATAACTGGAGTTGGTGGGCGGAGCCGCAGTCAGACCTGATGTCTGCCCCCAGCCCACCGCCGGGGCCACAGTCAGACTGGTGCGTGCCTTCTCTTCCCCTCTCTTAGGGGTGGGATTCACTGTGGGGTGGGGTGGCCTGTCTGGACTACTTGCACACTGCCAGGCTTGTGATGCTGGGGATCTGGCGTCTTAGCTGGGGTGGGTAGGCAAGGTGCACAGGGGCAGGAGGGGCAGGCTTAGCTTGCTTCTCCTTAGGTGATCCACTTCAGGAGGGGCCCTGTGGCAGCAGGAGGGAGTCAGATCCGCTGCCGGAGGTTTGGCTCTGCAGAAGCGCAGAGTTGGGTGTTTGGGCGGAGCGAGCAAGTTCCCTGGCAGGAACTGGTTCTCTTTGGGATTTTGGCTGGGGGATGGGCGGGGGAGATGGCGCTGGCGAGCGCCTTTGTTCCCCACCAAACTGAGCTCTGTTGTCCGGGGGCTCAGCAGCTCTCCTTCCCTTTGCCCTCCAGCCTTCCCGCTTTCTGAGCAGAGCTGTTAACTTATGACCTCCCAGACGCTAAGTCGCGCTTGCTGTGGGAACACAGTCCGTCAGGCCCCTCCGCTTTTTGCAAGCCAGACTCGGGGGCTCTGCTTGGCCGGCGAGCCGCCCCTCTGCCCCGGCTCCCTCCTGCCAGTCTGTGGAGCGTGCACCGCCTCGCCGCCCTTCCTACCCTCTTCTGTGGGCCTCTCGTCTGCCCTTGGCTCTGGCGACTCCGTGCTGCCAATCCTCCATAAACTCCTCCTTTATTATTGGCATCATTTGCTATTGGCTCTCTACATCCTTTTGAAAAATCTTATCCCTCGTGTATATTAATCTAATAGATATTTTTAAATCACTTACTATCTTGTAAGAACAGATACTTTCAGTAAATAAAGGTAATCAGACAAGATATGTTTATAAGGAACATATGGTCTAGGGGCTCCTGGGTGGCTCAGTCAGTTAAGTGTCTGAGCAGCTCAAGTCATGATCTCATGGTTCATGGGTTTGAGCCCCACGTCAGGCTCTGTGCTGACAGCTCAGAGTTGGGAACCTGCTTCAGATTCTGTGTCTGCCTCTCTCTCTGTCCCTCCTCTGCTTGTGCTCTCTCTCTCTCTCTCTCTCTCTCTCTCAAAAATAAAAGAGCATTAAAAAAATTTTTTTTAAAGAATATACAGTCTAATAAAAGATGGAGCTATCACATAACCGATATTAACACAAGGTAAGAATTAATATGTTTCTGATATAAAGAGTAAAGATGAAAAAAATTCAGAGGAAGAGGTCAATATTTCTGCTTCAAGTGGCCAACAAGTCAGCATTTAAACTGATTTTTGAAACATAAATTGATTTTGTAAATGTAAAGATGATTAAGTGATACTCAAAGGAAAGTGAACAGAATGAGTAAACAAAATGGGAATATTGGGTCAAGTGATATGGAGAAAAGCAAGTACTTTTCTTAAGCTAAAATTCATGAATATGAAATAAACTAATAGAAGTAATGTTTGAAAAGTTCATTAAGATCAGGAAATGGAAAGCTCTAGAATAAGTGAAGAGTTTATTTTTTACGGTGATCTGGTCACATTTTTGCTTCAGGTAGATTAGAATGACATGTATTTGAGATATGACTTGGAAAAATTAATGGCAGAGGATTGCTATAATTTTCCCATGATAATTTTAATGACTTTCAATTAGCAAGGTAGAATCTATTTTTATCTTGGATCCCATTTTGTCCTGAGTCCTACTAAGTCCAAAGTATGTAGATTATTTGTTTGTTAAATGTTTCATTATTTTTGCACTAATTTTGGTACAGATTAATTTTAGTAAAGTTAAATAATATTGTGATAAATTTATTAGGTTTTCTCTCCTTAGGATATTCAATTTAATTATGCTGTTATTATTATTACCTAATAATTCAAAGAGCTCATAACCACTGAGATAACTGCAACAAAATGATTAAGGAAAAGCTTGCCATACTAGATCTCTAGAATAATTAAAATCACTAATTTATTAAATTGACTGACAACTATCCCAATGGTAAGCATAAAATGGAGCCCTGAAACCAAGCCGTATATATGTGGAAGCTTGGTATATGAAAAACAAGGCATTATAAATAGAGAATGAATGTTAAGACAATGGTTTATCCGCTTTAAAAGTAATTGGATCCCTAAACACCAGCTTACAAACAAACACACTCCCACAGATACAAGATTTGTCAAATATCTAAATATAAAAACAAATACTTTGAAACTATTAGAAGGATATAAAGGCTCGCCCAAGCCTTTGGATATATGTATATGTCCATACATATGTGTGTGTGTGTACATATATACACATATGTATACATATATATGTATGTATGTATGTATGTAAATATATACGTATAAGAAATATATATAAAAGACACTTAGGGATAGGAAATGATTACTTAAACAACAAGCAAGAAGTAAAATGAATAAAAAGGTTGCCAATTTTGAAGTGCTGATGGCATGTAAGTCTAGAGATTTTTGTCAACTCTAAAGTTAAGGGACAAAGTTATTATTCTGAATATATGTCAGAGTACCTTAGCGTGACCACTTTATCCTCATCAAAATGCATCAGAGCATAAATAGAATAAAGTACAAAATCTGTATGATAGATATAGCAAAATAAATTCTCAGTTTACCCAAAACCCTTGATTAAAAATAAACTCTACAGTGTACTACCTCAAGACAAATAACTTGGTAGACTATGAATGCTCTTTAGACTGGCATTCTGATATTAAGTGCTAAATTTACTACATTGTAGCTGAATAATTGAAATAGCTACAGAATTGAGCAGCATCAATATTTCAAAAATTGAAGTCCTAAAGGCATACCATAAATATTGCAAATGACATATCTGATAAAGGGTTAGTATCCAAAATCTATAATGTATTAAACTCAATACCCAAATACAAAATAATCCAGTTAATAAATGAGTAGAAGACATGAATAAACATTTTCCAAAGAAGACATACAGATGTCTAACAGATACATGAAAAGATGCTCAACATCACTCATCATCAGGGAAACACAAATTGAAACTACAGTAAGATATCACCCCACACCTGTCAGAATAGCTAAAATCAACAGCACAAGAAATAACAGGTGTTGGTAAGGAGGTGGAGAAAGGGCAACATTCTTACACTTTTGGCTGGAATGCACTGATGCAGCCATTCTGGAAAACAGTATGAATGTTCTTCAAAAAGTTAAAAATAGGACTACCCTACAATCCAGCAATTGCACTACTAGGTATTATCCTATAATATAAAAATACAGATTTGAAGGGATACATGCACCTGATGTTTATAGCAGCATTATCAACAATAGCCAAATTATGGAAAGAACCCAAATGCCCATATACTGATGAATGGAAAAAGAAGAGGTGGTGTGTGTGTGTGTGTGTGTGTGTGTGTGTATATATATATATATATATATATATATATAATGGAATATTACTCAGCCATAAAAAGAATGAATGAAATCTTGCCATTTGCAATGACATGGATGGAGCTAAAGTGTATTATGCTAAGCAAAATAAGGCAGTAAGAGAAAGCCAAATACCATATGATTTCACTCATATGTGGGTTTTAAGAGATGAAATGGTTGAACACAGGGGAAAAAGGAGAGAGAGGCAAACCATAAAACAGACTTGTAACTAAAGAGAACAAACTGAGGGTTGCTGGAAAGTAGGTGGGTAGGGGGATGGGTTAAATGGGTGATGGAGGAGGAGAAAGAAGATGGTGGTGTAGCAGGACGCGGGGTTCACCTCTTCCTGCTGATCACTTAGATTCCATCCACACCTGCCTAAACAACCCAGAAAACTGCCAGAACACTAGCAGAACAGACTCTCCAGAGCCAAGCGTAGACAAGAGGCCCACAGAAGAGGCTAGGAAGGGCAGAGAGGTGGTGCATGCTACATGGACTGGCGGGACAGAGCTGGGGCAGTGGAGGGGCTGGTGCCTGGAAAGGCGGAATCCCCGAGTCTGGCTTGCAAAAGCAGAGGCACCAGACTGCATGAGTTCTGACAGCCAGCGGGACTTAACATCTGGAATGTTATAAATCAACAGCTCTGCTCGGAGAGAGGGAGGGCAAGAGGACACCGGGAGGGAGAGGCGTTGATCCCCAGAAGACAGAGCTCAGCTCGGCAGGGAACAAAGGCGCTGGCCAGCGCCATCTCCCTCTCCCATCCCCCAGCCGAAACCCCAAAGGGAACCAGTTCACCAAACTTGCTTGCATCCTGCAAACACCCAATACTGTGCTTCTGTGGATCCATCCCTCCGACCCGGTTGGCCTCCCTCCCAGTGCTGCAGGGCCCTCCTGCAGGGGACCACTGAGGGCAAAGCGAGCTGAGTCTGCCCCTCCCGCCCCTGTGCACATTGCTGATCAACCCCAGCTAATACACCAGATGCCATCAAAGCAGCACCACAAGCCTGGCACTGTGCAAGTAGCCAAGACAGGAGCCACACCACTCCACAGTGAGCTCTGCCCCCCTGGGAGAGGGGAAAAGGTACACACCAGTCTGACTGCGGCCCCAGCGGTGGGCTGGGGACAGACATCAGGTATGACTGTGGCCGCACCCACCAACACAAGTTACTCCAGACAGCACAGGGGAGGTGCCCTGCAGTTCCGCACCACCCCAGGGACTATCCAAAATGACGAAACGGAAGAATTCTCCTCAAAAGAAACTCCAGGAAGTAGTGACAGCTAATGAATTGATCAAAAGTGATTAAAGCAATATAATGGAACAAGAATTTAGAATAATAGTCATAAAATTAATTGCTCGGCTTGAAAAAAGTAGGGAGGACAGCAGAAAATCTATTGCTACAGAGATCAAGGGACTAAGAAATAGTCATGAGGAGCTAAAATGCTATAAATGAGGTGCAAAATAAAATGGAGGCAACCACAGCTCGGATTGAAGAGACAGAGGAGAGAATAGGTGAATTGGAAGATAAAATTATAGAAAAAGAGGAAGCTGAGAAAAAGAGAGATAAAGAAATCCAGGAGTATGAGGGGAGAATTAGAGAACTAAGTGATGCAATCAAATGCAACAACATCCATATAATAGGAATTCCAGAAGAGGAAGAGAGAGAGAAAGGGGCTGAAGGTGTACTTGAACAAACCATAGCTGAGAACTTCCCTGATCTGGGGAAGGAACCAAAAAGCATTTGGCAAATTTTAATAAATATTCATGGTAAAAATTCTCAGCCAACTAGAAACAGAAGAAATTGTTTTCAACCTGATAAACAGCATCTATGAAAAACTTAAAACTAACATATTTATTTATAAAAGACTGAATGCTTTTCCCATAAAATGAGAAAGAAGGGAAGGATGTCTGTTTTCACATCTTCTATTCAACGTGACATTAGAGTTCCTAGGCATTGTAATAAGACAAAATAATAAATAATAATAATAATAGGCATATTGATTGGAAAAGATTGCCCTTAACTGTCTTTAATTCATAGACAAAATTGAAAGTCCATGTGGAAAATCAAAGAAATTTACCAAACAGACACTAGAATTAATAAATGAGTTTAGCAATGTCACAAAATAGAAGGTCAATATCAATTGTGTTTAAATAGTAAGCAGAAATACTGGAACATGAAGTCAGAATAAAGCATTTAACAAAATATGTATTAGACTTATACACTGAAAATATAAAACACTGATGAGAAAAACTTTAAAAATTTCTAATAAATAGAGATTTATATGTCATTCATAGAGTGGAAGATGCTAAAATGTTCTCTCTAAAATGATCTATAGATGAAACACAGTACAAATATCAGCAGGATTCTTTTTAGACTTGATACACTGTTTCTAAAATTTATATAGAAATTCAAATGACCTAAAATGACAAAAACAATTGTGAATAAGAGAAGCTGACACTACCTGATTTCAAGATTTATTCTATAACTACAGTAATCAAAATAGTTTGGAGTTTGTATAAGGACAGACATAGATAAGTAGAGCAGAACAGAATTCACAAACCGACCAACATATATGATGTGTTCATATCTTATGTAGGTGCCAAGGTTGTTCGATGTAGAAAGAAAAATAGTTTCAACAAACATTTCTGGAACAATTTTTTATATCCAATGCCAACAAAAGGTTTTCTTTCTGTAGGTCATGCCATATACGAAAATTAAATTTGAAATGGTTCTTAGATATAAATATAAGTACTACAGCTACAGAAATTCTTGGGAAAAAAAACTAGTAGAAAATCTTTGTGTCCTTGAGTAAAGCAAAAATGTCTTATATAGGATACAAAATTATGTACCATACAATACAAACACTGTTAATTTGGACTCCATCAAAATTTGTTTAAATGTTCTTCAAAAGAAACTACAGATCTGGAAAATTAAAAACCAAGCCACAGCCTGGGAAAAAAATATTTTAAAAACATAATATCTTAGTAAGAATTATAACCAGAGTATATATATATATGTTTAAAAAAATCCTATAGTCAATAATAAGAAGGCAAAAATCAATGAAGTAGTGACAAATATTCTCTCCTGTCGAAACTCTAGTCAGGCTCTTCTGAGCCCTTTATTGTCTAGGCCTCAACCTTGGCTTATAAAGCCCTGAATAAAATAGGTCAAAGCCACTAAAAGTGACCGTAGCTCCCCTTAAAGTGTCTGCCTGAGAAAACTGACAAAACAGTTACCCATTTTTCAGACTATGCCGCCAAGAGTTTCCTGTTGGTACGTGTCAACACTTGCAGACGGAGTCCCTGTCTCCCAGCTTCTGTGGGAGGGTGGCAGCCTAGCTTTGATAAGTGTGCCAGTTAATAAACCAATGTGGGTTTCACAGGACCAGTCTCTCTTCCCATTTTTTGCAATTTTTCATTTCCCTGACTCTACTCGGCCCCTATTCATCTCCCTCTATATTCCTCTGTTCTCCCCTTAAAACACCCAGTTACTTCTGTACAATCAAAGTTGAGTTCACTTCACACTGGACTCTTTTCCCTAGTGTAATAACATATTACTGATTAAAATCTGTCCTTACCACTTTGCTGTCTGCCTTTGTTTGCCTTTGACATTAGGCAAAATATATGAATAGGCATTTCACAGACGATTATAAACAACAAATAAACATATGGAAAGGTGCTCAATATTGTTAATCATGTGGAAAATGGAAATTCAAGCTACACACCTACTGCAATGGCTAAAATTAAAAAGAAAGTATCAAATGTTGATCATGACAAGGAGCAGCTGACACTGTCATACATCTCTAGTGGGAATGCACAATTTTTCAGCCACTGTGGAAACTTCTTTGGCAGTCTTTTGTGAAGTTAAATACATACTCACTGATATCACTCTACCCATTTACCCAAGAGAAATGAAAACATATGTTCACATAACAAGTTGAACTCAAATATCCATAACTGTTTCAGTCACAGTAGCTTAAAACTTGAAGCAACTCTAATACCTCATCAACTTTTGAATGTATAAACAATATATTGTATAGTTATTACTGAAATACAATTGAACAATAAAAAAAGAACGAGCTATTGACTCATTGAACAACAGAGAAATCCAAAAACTATTATACTAAGTGAAAAAAAGAGGCAAAAGTCCACATACGCTATGATTCAATCTACATGAATTTCTAAAAGATAATAATAATCACAGAGAGTAGAACAGTGGCTGCTAAAGGCGATGGGTCATTGAAAGAAAACTCACTGTAAGGAAGTGTTGGAAGGTGGGGTGGAAAGTGGGCAAATGGGTGAAGGGAGTCAAAAGGTACAAACTTCCAGTTATAAAATAAAGTCATGGGGATATAAGGTACAGCATGACAACTATAGTTAATATTGTGCTGCATATTTGAAAGTTGCTAAGAGAGTACATCTGAAAACCTCTCACTGAGGCACGTGGGTGGCTCAGTCAAGTGAGCATCCAACTTTGGCTCAGGTCATGATATCATGTTTGTGGGTTTGAGCCCCATATCAGGCTCTGTGATGACAGCTCAGAGCTTGGAGCCTGCTTTGGATTCTGTGTCTCCCTCTCTCTCTACTCCTCCCCTGCTTGTGCTCTGTTTTTCTCTGTTTCTTAAAAATTAAAATAAAAAAATTTTAAGAAGGTTAAAAAAAAGTCTCATTACAAAAAAATTCTGTAACAATGTATGGTGACAAATGCTAACTAGACTTATTGTGGTGGTCATTTCACAATATATATAAACATCGAAAAATTATTTTGTACATCTGAAACTGATATAATGTATGTCAATTATACCTCAATAAAAACAAATAAATAAGCGATGGAAATGTTCTATTATATGATTTTGGTGGTGGCTATAGAACTATTAAAGCTCATTGAATCAAACCCTTAAATTTAATTTTAAAATGTTATATGAATAGAATATCAATAAACTGGGGCGCCTGGATGGCTCAGTCGGTTAAGCGGCTGACTTCAGCTCAGGTCATGATTTCGCGGTCCGTGAGTTCGAGCCCCGCGTCGGGCTCTGTGCTGACAGCTCAGAGCCTAGAGCCTGTTTCAGATTCCGTGTCTCCCTCTCCCTGACCCTTCCCCATTCATGCTTTGTCTCTCTCTGTCTCAAAAATAAATAAACGTTAAAAAAATTAAAAAAAAAAGAATATCAATAAACCTAATTAATAAATTAATCATTTCTTGATACTTATGTCTATTGAAAGAATAAAAACTGCCACTAGAAAAAAAACCCACATTTTATTGATTCCAAGACACCCATTTTTCAATATCTTTAAAACTACAACACATCTTACAATGCATCGGTTTTTTTTTTCTTTTCCTTCCCTTTTTTTCCTTTCCTTTCCTTTCCTTTCCTTTCCTTTCCTTTCCTTTCCTTTCCTTTATTTCCCTTCCTTTCCCTTCCCTTCCCTTTCCTTTTTCTTTCTTTCCCTCTTTCTCTTTCTTTCTTTCTTCTGTTCTTTCTTTCTTTCTTTCTTTCTTTCTTTCTTCCTTTCTTTTGAGAGAGGCAATGGAAGAGAGGGGCAAAGGGAGAGGGAGAGATAGAATCTTAAGCTGGATCCATGCTGTGCATAGATCCAGCAGGACTGGATCTCACAACCATAAGATCATGACCTGAGCCAAAATCAAGAGTTGGACACCTAACCGACTGAGCCACACAGATGCCCCAATGTATGGTTTCTTAAAGTCAGAATGGGAAATACTTTTTCTTTCTTAGTATTATATGAAGTAATGAGGCATCTAACACTAGATGGCATATTAGATTCAATGAAATATGCTAATACTAAAAGGTTGAATTAAGCTAATTCTACCATTTATGTTTATGCTATGTGTGTTTCAGGAAAACACACATATACATATAGATATATCACAAGTAATCTGCTTTTTAATTATTTTTTTTCAAAATTAGAGAAAATATAGAATATAATAGAAACCTATGTATTTACCATCCATAATTATTAAAATTTCCATTTACAAGAAAAGCATACAGTTCATCCCTTCTCCCCTTTCCTTTTCTTACCATAGAAATAACTATACTCCTGAATATGTCACATGTTCTTTATACCCATATTATTACGTTTTGTATTCATAGCAAGAAATAACGAAGTCGTGGGCCTTAACATAATAGAATACTATCTAACAGTCAAAATAAATGAATTAAATTGACATGTATCAACAGAGATCAATCTTGAGAACTTAAATTAGGAGAAAAATCATGGGGCGCCTCGGTGGCGCAGTCGGTTAAGCGTCCGACTTCAGCCAGGTCACGATCTTGCGGTCCATGAGTTCGAGCCCCGCGTCAGGCTCTGGGCTGATGGCTCAGAGCCTGGAGCCTCTTTCCGATTCTGTGTCTCCCTCTCTCTCTGCCCCTTCCCTGTTCATGCTCTGTCTCTCTCTGTCCCAAAAATAAATAAACGTTGAAAAAAAAATTAGGAGAAAAATCAAATAATAAGTGTATGATAATTATAATACCAAAATACTTTAGGCTGTTTTCTATGTGCTAGGCACTGTTCTAAGCTTTCTACATATATTAAAAATATACATATAAACTCATTTAATCCTGAGAAAAGCTCTCACATTATCATCATCCCAGTTTACATATGAGGAAAGTGAGGTATAGATGGATTAAGTGTTTTGCTGAAGATTAAACAGCTAATAATTAATTTACTCTTAGTTTGTCTGTCCCCAGAATCTGAGCTCTTACCCACTCTAATATGTGTAAATATAGTATTGACCTACATTGTTATAACAAATAGACAGTCACAATAAATATGTCTTATTCAGATAAGATTGAGAACAAATGCTTCAGGTCAGCAAGGTGGATGGGGTGAGGGCAGCGTATAAGGTATTCAGTCTCTCTGGAACCCAGACTTAGAGCAAACCCACCATCTTCAAAACCTGGCTTCCTAGAGGACTCTGGCAATCCCCACTGAACAGAAAGAAAAATAGCATAGAGGACAAAATAGGATAGAGGACAAACAATGTGTCAGAGCCAGGCCTGGAAGTGGTAGATATCATATCTACGCACACTCCAATGACTAAAATTCAGTTATTTGGCCACAGTAACCATATGAGAGCTTCTGTCAGGAGCTCAGATTTATGACCTCTGTTTTCTTTTTTCTGATATTAACTCTCCTTTTTCCTGAACACTAATAATTGGCAAAAAGCACACAAACAAATGCACTAAAAAGCAAGTAAATATGTATATGAGTAAATATGTATATGACTATGTATAGAGTCGAGAACTTAGTTAATATAACCTCAACTGGCTTGGCAAATGTATTTTTGATTCTCTTTCTGTTTCACTAACTTAAAAATTTTTAGAATTTTTTTTGACAGTTGAAGTTATTGTCACTGTTAATTCATTCTAAATTTATGGTGGTATATTAACCTCATCTTAGTTGAGCCCTAAGTTTAGTCAGAAACTCACAAAATTTGCCTAGCTGGATTTCAGAATTGTTATGGACCGATGATTCCTATGTGTCTTCTGTCCTTCTCTCTCCCTCCTTATGTGTATTTACTGAGGTCATCCTATCTTGTTCTCCCCTACTGTATGTTGGATAAAGACAGGAAAAATTCCCTTTCTTGTTTATAAGTCTTGTATTAAGTAAAGCTATATTTAAGGAGCTACCACTTAGGTAACAGCCCTGAGAAGCACCATCACAAATTGATAAGATTTAGATGATGAGATGATAGACTTCAAGCTAATGCTATAATGGGTTGAGACTTTTGGGAAAGAAGAGAGAATTTTTCATATGGGCAGAATTTGAATATTTATGGTCAGAGAACAGATAGTGGTAGCTGCAAAGATAGCTATATATCGCTTATTCCACAAGCTTCTCTGCAATGTGACATTAACAGTCTTCCATCATAATAAATGTACAGAATGATACAAAATTAAGAAAAAAATATATGCCAATATGTACTCAGACATCCTAAATCCAAAATTAAACTATACCCATTGTAGACAATATAAATGAGAAAAAAGAATATAAAACAAATATCAAAGCAAATATTTTTGATATAGTTAATGAATGACAGGGCTTTAGGTGAAAAGTGTTTCAGTTAATCTTGATAACAAATTTTTAGTACTTGTATTTTTAGTGTTATTTTCAGAGAATAATTGTTTACTTACAAATATATAATAATGGATATATAGGAGCACCTGGGTGGTTCAGTCAGTTAAGTGTCCAACTCAATATCAGCTCAGGTCATGATTTCACAGTTCGTTAGATCAAGCCTCTTTGTCAGTGAAGAGACTGCTTGGGATTCTCTCTCTCCTCTTTCTCTGCCCCTCTCCCACTTGCACACTCTCTCCCTCTCTCAAAATAAATAAACAAACTTAAAAAATAATGGATATATAAGCAATATGTGAAGATAAATTTACTTTATTGAGCTTATTAACATCTGGATGTATCTGTAAGTAGCTATTGTCCACATGAGCCTAAATATTTGTAGGCTTATTTTCCTTAAGTTTCAGTCATATGATAGAAGTGAGAGAACTATTTTTTATGTTCTCTATAGATTTCATGGACCCGTTAAATAAATATTCAAAAAATAATTTACACACACAGACACACATACATATGTTGAAAACTCACAAAGAGCAAATGTGTTTTATAAATTCTACATGACTAAATTAACAAAGGCCAATTTGTTCAGTACTGTCATTTTCTGTTTTTTTTTTACCCTAAACATGAAAGTACACTAAAACAACCTACTTATGTGCCCAAAAAAGGAAGAAGGTGTTTTCAATCAGCAACACATTGTAAAGACAAAGCAAAAAACAGTTTGCAATTTTTTGTTTAATTTTAACAATTACAAATTTCTACTTTTACCAATATAGAGTTTTCAGTTGAACAGAATGTTTTCTGTATCTCAAGGCAGACAAAATAGAACTGCCTTAGGAAAAAAAAAAAATTATTAAACACACCTCCCCCCAAGACACACTGAACTCAGAATTACACAGCATGGCCCTAGTCTCAAAAGATTGTGATTTGCTTTGCAGCCCAATGTTTCCTGCTGTTACAAAAAAAAATATGTAAGCTTTGTTTCATGAAAAAGCTTTAACCTGAGAATTACTGCACCACCATGGTTACTCAGTGAAATATATTGCATAATCTACAAGGTAGCAAGAAAACATTAAGTTTGGAAAATAAAATGATCTTTCTGTTGGAAAATCGTCCATATGCCCCCCATGCATGTGTAGATACCTAAGCAGTTTACCACATTCTCTCAGAAACATCTTAACTATGAAGGAAATTCCCACAGAGAAGTATGTGAATCCCAGCAGTGTGCAAATCACTTCTCTTATCTAATAATCTCTTACAAATATACCTTTGGTTGTTCTTTGACTTTCCTAAAGGTGAGACTCACCACAGGCATTCATTTTGTCTGCCAAATATTTTTTCAGAAGCTGTTTGCTTTTATGCTGTTATACCTGAGGTGGGAGCTCATGACTCCATGAGAGAAGAGAAAGCAACATTCATATTCAAATGCTAAGAAAAATAAAGTAAGCTTCTCATGTTTAATTCCATCGCTTTTTAAAAAAGCAGGAATTCTTCTGTTTTACATAGGATGAAAGAAGCATTATACAAAGTGGTTTAAACAAGACAAATAAGTATTATTTAAAATAAAAATGATGAAATATTTTTGAAATATTACTTATTTCCATTACTTCCCAAGTATTAAAGATAATAAGACAGAAAACACATGCACATAGCGTACATGCACAGAGGTTCCCAATTCAACCTGAAAAAAGCTAGAATTCAGTCTATAAAGCTGTTGATAAACAAGTCCTTTATATGTCTAATTATAATCATTTTACTATAGCATCTAAAAGAACCAGTAATTTAATACATGTCAGTTATTTAACGTTATTGATTAGGTTACATAAAACATGTAACATTGATATAAATGTTCTATATAAGTTCTAATATAGTTGGAAAAGGCAATACTTTTCCACCCTATCATGTTTTCCAAATTATTTTTCAAATTTTAAGGAATTACCTGCCAAAATAAATCCCATTAACAGAGAAAGATATACTTAGTTTATTTAAATTGAAGAATTTAAACATTTAAACATACATCTCTGTTCATTTCTATTAATTAAATTATTTTTAATTATCTATACTCAATATAAAATTACTACTTAGAAACTATAATTAAAATACTGCTGTGCTAAGTTAGAACTTAAAAAATTAGCAATGTAAATGGTAATATTCCATGTATCTATGCCCCATACTTTGCCTTCTTTTTGCTACACTCTTACAGAGCTATTGTTTAGTATTTCTGTCTGAGAAATGCATATGATTTCAAAATATTAATAAGGAAAACAAAGTAGCAACCTATGAATTTTTCTATTCTTTCTCTATTCATATACGTATTTTCCTGATTCCTCTTTTTTATGGTCTCTATGTCTTCTGTTATTTGTTCCATTTCTTTTGTTGCCTCAGTGTTATTTATAGATGCTGGAACTTAACAAATTTTAATGGTAAGAGCCTGAGAATCAGTTCCCCTAACCACGTGCAGGAAGGGGAGTAGAGAGAAGCAGTTATAGATAGTCTTGGCAAAACAAACCATGGGGAAAATTCAGAATCCCACTGACCTTTTCTGTTTCTGGAGATAGATGGAGGTATGTAATTAAGGCATTTGTTTATTAGGTGAAAGGATTTTTTTTGATATTTAAATTCAGTTTATTTAAAAATTTCTTTTTAATGTTTATTTATTTTTGAGACAGAGAAAGACAGAGCATGAGTGGGGGAGGGGCAGAGAGAAATAGACACAGAATCCGAAACAGGGTCCAGGCTCTGAGCTGTCAGCACAGAGCCTGATGCGGGCTGAAACCCACGAACCATGAGATCATGACCCGAGCTGAAGTCAGCACTCAACCGACTGAACCACCCAGGCGCCCCTAAATTCATTTTATTTTCATTCTAGTATAACAAACCTACTATGTTATATTAGTTTCAGGTGTACAATATAGTGATTCAACAATTCCATACATTACTCAGTGCTCAGCACATTAAGTGTACTCTCAATTCCCTTCAGTGAAGTGATTTTAAAAGAAATATTCAACTTAGTCTTGTGGGTCGATTATAGGATAGGCATTTTCAAACTATTACTCAGTTTTCATTCCTGAAGCAAATCATACTGCCCATCTTTAAATGGTAGACTTAATAGCCGAGAACGTGTTCATGAGGAGTAATGTTGCTTAAACAGGTGAAGTGTTTTTCAATTTGTGTCATTTGCATGTAAGGTATTAACAAATTTTTAATAAAAAGTTCACTTGCTTCAATTTTTATATTATGAATTTCAAGAAAACCTCCTTATAAAGATCTCTTTAACATTTGGGAAGCCTTTTTTGTTTTTGAGTATATTTAACACTGCTGAACATTGCTGTTATTTAACTATAAAGACTTTTACAAATCACAAAACAATTGTTTTCATGTGTGAAACAAAAGAAAAATGCATAATCATACAGTTCAGGAAAATGTTATAGAAATTCTTGCAGTAAAATCTATAGCTGGAAAAATAAAAAGCAGCCTGAAAAAAATATCATAATGGTATCGAAACTTGCAACAAATAACTGCATACTTTAACTAAAATAAGAAACAAAGACACAAAAACATGCCAATAGCACGGATTTTTGGCTTATTTTTAAATATTGCTGTACTTCTTTTTTTCTGATTTTTTTAATGTTTGTTTATTTTTGACAGAAAGAGAGAAACAGAGTGTGAGCAGAGGAGAGGCACAGAAAGCAGACACAGAATCCGAAGTAGGCTCCAGACTATGTGCTGTCAGCACAGAGCCTGATGTAAGGCTCAAACTCATGAACCGTGAGATCATGACCTGAGCCGAAGTTGGATGCTTAACAGACTGAGCCACCCAGGCACCCCAATATTACTGTACTTCTAAACATAAAATAGGGGCGCCTGGGTGGCGCAGTCGGTTAAGCGACCGACTTCAGCCAGGTCATGATCTCGCCATCCGTGAGTTCGAGCCCCGCATCAGGCTCTGGGCTGATGGCTCGGAGCCTGGAGCCTGTTTCCGATTCTGTGTCTCCCTCTCTCTCTGCCCCTCCCCCGTTCATGCTCTGTCTCTCTCTGTCCCAAAAATAAATAAACGTTGAAAAAAAAAAAATTAAACATAAAATATAATTCATGAACTTCCTGCAAAAATAGAAGACTAAAACAGTATTGAAAAACGTCCCCCCTTTGATATTTAACAAAATGAAGAAAAATAGTAAAAATAACAAAATTCACCAGCAGGAGCCAAACTATGACAGAGATAAAATGAAAAGCCCAACCCAAAAATGTAGTAGCTAACAAAACACAAGTGATCTTAGTTTAAAAAAAAAAAAAAGGTATCATCCCTGCCCCATCTCCCCCCAAAAAAGCAATACTTAGGAAATTATGAGAAAAAATTATGTAAATTCTCAACACTTTCTAATTTTGAGCGAAGCTAACTGGAGTGATTCATCAGCCCTGGGCAAATCAGGATGACTCCAAGAAAGTAAAAATAACTTACATGATACAGGGAAACATCAGTAGAGTGAGAAAGTATCACCAGGATTTTCCATATTCCAGGATATTATACTGAGTTATGTAAAAGATCTAAAAGCTATGGGAGTGCCACAGTTTTAGCTGGCATTTAATAAAACAATAAGAAAAAGAACCCAGCTCAGATACCACAGAGCCGCAGCTGAGGCCTAGACCTTTTGCTACTTATTCTTTTATTCATTCCCTTAACCACTTTTTAGTGAGAATCTATGATGTATCTGGCACTGTTCTAGGCAGTGAAAAAATGACAGTAAAAAATCAGACAAAAATATCTTAGTATGACAGAGTTTACATTCTAATAGTTAGACACAGCTTTTAAAAACAAACAAAACTCAAATAAGTCTACAGCCTATTAGAATAAGATAAATTGAGTGGAAGAATTAGAGAGAAGAGAGAGAAGATGACAAATAAGTAAAGACTGGAAGAAAGGGGATGAACCATGTACAGGCAAAGGTGAGATTCCAGGCAGTACAGACAGCAGGTGCAAAGGCAAGTGTAAGAAACAGCCAGCTCGAAGTGGTATTTACATGGAGTGAGCTAAGTGGAGATTAGAAGGTGAGATAAAAGGGTAATTGGAGTGGAAGTGGAGGCAGGTACATGGCATAGGGTCTTATACCATTGTATGTATTTTGGTTTCTATATGGAATGAGAAGTGAAGCCACTGAGTGCTTTGAATGGAGGAGAGACTTAATCTAACATATAATTTAATTGGCACATTCTGACCATGGTCCTGAGAATAGACACTAGGAAGAACAAGCGTAGAAGCCAGGAGACCCATTAGGGAATTATATGACTAATTCAGAGAAAAGAGGATGCTAGTGCTAGCAGTAGATTTAAAAAAGAGGTTAAAATTTGGATATATTTGGAAACTAGAGCCAATAGAATTTTCTGACTGATTAGGTAAGGATGTGAAAGAGAGGAGTCAAGCCAGAAGTTTGGCTGTGGATATGTAAATTTTGAAATGCCCACTTAGACACCCAAATGGAGATTTGATGATTGGCGCTCAGTGAGAAAAGACCCAAGAATCTTGGCATCAGATAGGACACCCAGCCCCAAAGGAACCTCACCCTCTTTGTCAAATAGCCCTGCTATATTGGTCAGCAGCAGCAAAGGGCTACTTAGGCTAACCATCTAACAGTACCTCCTGCAATAAACCAGTTCACCCAGTCCTTGGACCGCCAAACAGCTACTCAACTGCTTAGGCTGACCCACAAATAGAGACTAGAGACAAAGCAAGAGAAGAAGCAGAGGTTGTTAGTCCAGGCTGAGAAGAAAGCTGCTGGCAAAGGGACTGTCTCCACTAAGAGGCCTCCTGTCCTTCAAGCTGAGGTTAATACTGTCACCACCTTGGTGGAAAACAAGAAAGCTTAGGTGGTAGTGACTGCACCTGATGTGGATCCCATTAAGCTGGTTGTCTTCCCGCCTGCCCTGTGTCATCAGATGAGAGTTCCCTTCTGCATTACCAAGAGGAAGGCCAGGTTGGGGCATCTAGTCCACAGAGGAAGGCCAGGTTGGGGCATCTAGACCTTCACCACTGTCACCTTCACACAGGTTAACTCAGAAGACAAAGGAGCTCTGGTTAAGCTGGTAGAAACCATCAGGACTAATGAAAATGATAGATATGATGAGATCCACTGTCATTGCAGAGGCAACGTTCTGGGTCCAAAGCGGGTGGCTTGCATTGCTAAGTTGGAAAAGGCAAAGGCCAAAGAACTGACCACCAAACTGGGGTAAGTGTACACTGTTGAATTTTCTGTACATAAAAGTAATAAAAAGTAGTCCTCTTCCCCCCACCAAAAAAAAAAAAAAAAGATCCTTACTGGAGGTAAAACATGTGACTTTGTCAACATAAAGATAGTACATAAAGCTGACGTCAAGGTTTTGAGATAAAGAAAACAGGAAGTACAGGAAATTGAAAATCAGAGCCTAAGAGAATTCCAATAAGGGAAATCAGAAGGAACCAAAAAAGGAAATTAAACATATATGGTCAATGAAGCAGGACGGTGTCCCAGATGTTATGCACAGAAGTTTCAAGGAATGGTGTCAGGTGCTAAGTTAAATGCTGCTTGGGACACCTGGGTGGCTCAGTTTGTTAAATGTACAACTTTGGCTCAGGTCACGATCTCACGGATCGTGGGTTTGGGCCCGCCATCAGGCTGTGCACTGACAGCTCAGAGCCTGGAATCTGTTTCGAATTCTGTCTCCCTCTCTCTCTGCCCCTCCCCTGCTTGCCCTCTCCCTCTCTCTCTCTCTCCCCAAAATAAATAATGCTGCTAATAGGTAAGATGAGGACTGAGAATTCACCATTGGATTTAGCCACATTGAAGTTACTGTTGGCCATTCCTGTGCAAATGTGGAGACTGAAAACCAGATAGGCTCAAGGAAGAATAAGAGAAGAGTTGGGGAAAATGGGTATAGAAACTATGAGAAAGTTTGCAGTAAATGGAGACATTTAGCAGTGATCAGAGGAGACGAGGGATTAAGGAAACAGGTTTTTTTTTAATGTGATATATAAGCCTGTCTGTCTGCAGCTGGGATTATCTAGAAGAAAAACTAATATTGATGATGAGGGGGGTGGGGGAAACTGCTGAAGAGATGTCTTTGAGTGAGAGGAATCCTGATCTAGCACACACTGAAGGAGGAGGCCTTAGGTGGTCCAGGAAACAGTCCAGGAAACTGTCACAAGCACTTCCAAATGTGCAAGTGGAGAAAGTGTGCAGATCATAGTATTTAGCCTTTATATGCAGTAACAGAAAATAGTCTTTTGAAAGTCAAAAATGAGTCAAGGACGATTCAGTCATAAATCAGAGCAAATTTAAGATCTGAACAAAGCTGTCCATTTTAAGATTTTTTTAAAAACGGAAAATAATTTGCATACGTAAACTATTTAAACATATTATAATAGGGAAAAAAGAAAAGAAAGAAAAGGTTTGAAGTGGAGAGAAGCAAAAGATAAAACAAAGAATGAAACATCATATGCAAAATAACACAAAGAATTTACATGAAACAGAATCCAAGGACTCAACAACTATTCTCAAGAATATTTGGAGAGATAGAAGAATTTAGAGAAATTAGGAGCTGAAATGGATCACACAGATAATAGGAAAGAAAACAAAATGAGTTGAAACATAAGATTTCACAGCTAAGGACAATAATTGAGAGGCAAAATATTCAAATGGAATGTATAGATTAGAAATAGGAAGAATTAGAATAAACATGATAAAAAGTCAAATAAGTTATAAAAAGAGAATAATGGAGGCAATTATAAGAAATTAAGAGAAAATAGAAACATATTAAAGATTCACATTGCGAGATGATGGTAAGTAGGCACACTGACATGATCAAATATGTGAAAATTATTTATCAGAAATCTGGCAAATGCAATAAAAAAACTTAAGAAACTGGGGCGCCTGGGTGGCGCAGTCGGTTAAGCGTCCGACTTCAGCCAGGTCACGATCTCGCGGTCCGTGAGTTCGAGCCCCACGTTAGGCTCTGGGCTGATGGCTCAGAGCCTGGAGCCTGTTTCCGATTCTGAGTCTCCCTCTCTCTCTGACCCTCTCCCGTTCATGCTCTGTCTCTCTCTGTCCCAAAAATAAATAAACGTTGAAAAAAAAAAACTTAAAAAAAAAAAAACTTAAGAAATATAATACAATCACAGTCTCTGACATGAAAGAAGAAAATAATCTAAAGATATTACACTATAGATCAGAAAGAACTTTAACAGAATATTAACAAATGACACAGATTCTGGTTAAACTGTTCTGTGTCCATGATAAAGAATTACTTAGATAGAGGCAGAAAATGCAAGTCAATTTCTTCAAGAAGAAAAAAATAAGCTCGCCTCAAATTTCATCAAGTAACATTAAATGCCAGAATACAGAGGAACAGTGTCTTCAAATTTCTGATGAGAAAAAAAATGTACGAGTGAAGATCAGAAAGTTACCTTTGGATCTAGAGGCAAATGTCAAACATTCACATAAATGAGACAACACATGTTGAGTGCCCATGAGTTCAAGGATGGTTAAAAAATTAACTATTCAGTATTCAAATCCAGATAACCAAAAGATGACTCAAAAACTGAGAACTCAAAAACAGTTTTTTAATGATATGAACATGGTTAGTAAAGGGATGATGGTAAATATTGAATTCTTTTAGGGAACTAGGAAAACCATCTAGAAAAATTAGGGTTGCAGGAAAGTCTATAATATAAACCCTGAAAAAGTAAACTAGATCTAGCAACAGAATAAGTATAAGGAATGGTAAAATGTGTAACTTTAACTTATAGAGCAGAGGGTCACTACATGCAGATTAAATTGAAACACAATTAAAAACATTTCTTTAATGGCTATTTTCTCCCCACTATACAATTGATAGTAGGGACCATGTCTATTTTACTCCCAAGTGTGAACGGCCTCCTCTCCCCTACCATTGATGCTTAAAGTCTAGATCCAAGAATTCACTGAAGACAGAAAAGTTGTGATAGTTCATTCTATCATTGAATATTCATTTATAGCTGGAATAATTATTTACAAGGAGATGTAACTATTTGGTTACCCAGGGGATAATTCAATTATAAAAGGATTATAAATAGTCTATTCTATTGTTTTATTTGTATATATTTTTTTACTGAAAATGATGTGATTTTTAATTTATAGATAAAAGACTCTCTGAATGATACTCAGAAAGTTTTACGAGTTTAATTTTAAAATAGATTTGAATTCACAACAGGTCTTAACACACAATGATTTCAACATATGAATCACGCCAGAGCACAATGTGGATGACAATTACGTGATGACTCCTTAATAGTCCAAGGGGATAAAGACCTTTTTCAAATGTGGGGAAAATTAATTTTTTTATAGTATTAACCCCTGAAAGCTATTCTCCTTTATAGACTACAATAGTAATGTCAGTTTCATATACTTTTACTTTATAAAGAACTCCCAGAGGAAGAAATTTCTGGAGGTTTTCCCAGATATATACAGCTACATTTTCTGTTGTGCTTGTAACATCTGCAAAGTATGGCACATCCAGATCCAGATTCTTATGATCATGGGGTTTCATAATTGCTTCCTCCATATTCTTTTTGAGGTAGGTCATATTCATAACCACTCCTGTAACAGTATTAGTCTTTATAATTGTGCCTTTGGCCATTTGGATTGTTGCATTTCCCAAGCAGTTTCATGTTTTCTTCCTTACTCAGAGATTTGCTGTGGAGCCAGTGGGTGGGTGGCCCCGAAGAAGACCAGGAGGCACAGTGGCTGCCTGCGGCAACCACATGCACCACCTCCCCCCTCCTCCTGGCCGAGCTCATGAGCTCAATGCCTTCTACTAGGAAAGAAGTACTACTACATACAGTACGTAGTTTTCAGGATGAGTAATCAGGTCTCTGAAATGTTAGAATGGCTCACACTAGCTCAAAGAACAATTGTTAAATTTTCAGAATTTCCACCAATGACTTGTTTATATAAGCAGCCATGGTGGAAGTATTTATGCCACAGAAATAGATGCTACAGCAGGAGTTATAGATAATATATTTATCTTATAATTTAGATTTGTTTGCAATGAGGAGACTCCATATTTTTCAGTAATGCTTACTTTCAAAAAATATTCATTTGAAAACATTTCAGAACAGCAAGAAAAAAGAAAGGATATTTCAAAGTGTACTGCCTACATAATCATAATTATTGAATATATAATATCCTTGTGTGTTTTATAAGATTTTGGTATGCATGTTTTTGAAAATTAAAATGCAACTTATAATTCTATTTTCCATACTGTACACTGTAATGTAAGTATCTCCCATGTTTAGGTATTCAATAAACAACATTTTAATAAACTAATCCACTGTATGTAATTATCTTGAATTTATTGAATATTTACATATTTTCAAAATATTCACAATTACACAAAAATTATATGAGGGATGTTTCTGTGCACTTTTCCCTTACTTTCTGGTTACTTTTTTTTTTTTTTCAACATTTTATTTATTTTTGGGATAGAGAGAGACAGAGCATGAACGGGGGAGGGGCAGAGAGAGAGGGAGACACAGAATCGGAAACAGCTCCAGGCTCTGAGCCATCAGCCCAGAGCCTGACGCGGGGCTCGAACTCACAGACCGCGAGATCGTGACCTGGCTGAAGTCGGACGCTTAACCGACTGCGCCACCCAGGCGCCCCACTTTCTTAAATGTATCTTAGAATTTGGATTATATAGGAAAAGAATATTAATTTCTTCAAGACTCTTTAATAAATAGAACTAAAACCTATCTACAGCTTATCCTCAATGGATTCTGATTTTTATACCAAAACCATACTTTGGCATTTTTTTAAATATAATTTATTGTCAAACTGGCTTCCATACAACACCCAATACTCATCCCAACAAGTGCCCTCCTCAATGCCTATCACCCACTTTCTGCTCTCCCTCACCCCCATCAACCCTCAGTTTGTTCAATGTATTTGAGTCTCTTATGGTTTGTCTCCCTCCCTCTCTGTTTGTAACTATTTTTTCTCCTTCCCTTCCCCCATGGTCTTCTGTTAAGTTTTTCAAGATCCACATATGAGTGAACACATACGGTATCTGTCTTTTTCTGACTGACTTATGTCACTTAGTATGCCAAGTCACTAAGTATACTTCAGCATTTTTAGACCTTGGCAAGTTTATAGAATTTGGGGAGGGGAAAGAATGTGGGGAAAAACGAACATCATTAAAAAATAATGAGAAACATTGTAAAAGCACCCGTGAAAATAATGTTTAGCAAACAAAATATCCTATAGGTTTTAAGTTCTAAGCTATGTTCCATATAACCAGTTATTATATCCAGTAGAAAAAATAGTTTCTTTGTTAAACTTTTTACTCTCTAGGAACTTAAAGTCTGAGTGTTATTTTTTATCAACCTATACTGCCATTTGAAAAATAGGAAAACAGCCAACATCATATACAATGCAGCAGATTAGAAATGAAAGGGCTTATATGAAATATCTTAGGGGACTGTTAAAATGAACAGAAAGCAAAACAAAAAAAAAAAAAGAAAGAAAAAAGGAAAAAAATGTGCTTGAATTTTTAGCTAGAGAAAAATCCTTTTGCTTTACTAATACAGATCTCCCCCAATTTATGATGGGATCATTATGTCCCTACAAACCATCATAAGCCGAAAATATTGTAAGTCAAAAATGCATTTAATACATTTAACCTACCAAACATTATGGCTTAGGCTCGCCTGCTAAAACGTGCTCAGATCACTTACATTAACCTATAGTTTGGCAAAGTCACGTAACACAAAGCCTGTTTTATAATAAAGTGTTGACTATCTCATGTAATTTAGTGACTACTGCACTGAAAATGAAACACATAATGGTTGTATGGTAAAAAATGGTCGTAAGTATATCAGTTATTTACCCTCAGGATTGCGTGGCTGGCTGGGAGCTGTGGCTGCTGCCACTGTCTAGCATCATGAAGCATCCTACCGCATATTACTAGCTTAGGAAATGTCCAAAATCAAAGTAAGAAGTATGGTTTTTACTGAATGCACATCATTTTCACACTACTATGAAGTCCAAAAATCCTAAGCCCAGCCATCTTAAGTTGGGGACTAGCTGTAGTCAAATGCCAAAAGAAAAACCTATTATGTCCCATGGACTATTCAATGGCAACTGTAATATAATGTGTTTTGCTTTTCACAATTCTGAAAGGAAATTATTGTCACCATGTTAAAACAAGGCAAGTCCGATGTTCATAGGAATTAGGCTTGCCCTTTTTTAACAGAGCTAAAAACACGTCTGAAGCCCAAGCACAAAAGGTCAGTCACAAATGGTAATATATTACAGAGGTATTTCTTCATTTAAGTAATCTGAGTTGGATCTTCAGCCTACAATAGCTAATCAAATAAGACTATACTAAAGTACCAATCCAACCAGATATCAAAGCATTTACTCAGGATGAACCCAAAGACATGAAAAGGGCCTAAAATGTTATTCTTCTTTTTACTTTTGGTTTGTCACACTTTGCAATATCCTTGGGAGTATTTTAAATGACTCACCTCCCCTCAAGCAGCATTTTTCCTGCTTTTAAAATGATTAATCTCAGGTGCTTTTTATCACTCCTACAATTAACAGCATCAGCAAATATGTAATCTTTAAGACACTTAATTTATCTAATTGAGAAAATGAAAATAGAAGTTGAAAACACTCAGTGGAAGATAAGTTCTGCAGATAATGGTTATTGAAATGATAGTAGTTAAAAAGAAAGGACAATTACAACAACAACAGCAACCAAAAAAAATGAAGAAGACAGTTTCAGGTACAAAGGGGTGTAGGTTGAGAAAACCAGGTTTTACCAGTTACATGCTAAAAAATGAAAAGATCCTGGGTTCTCGATGGCATTATTTCAATAACTGTGCATTGAAACTGTGCACTGATATTGTTCTAATAATGAGTTATCTATTATGAATATGCAATTTCAGCAACTAGTCTATATGAATGGTGCATGTTTTTAATAATCCACTTTACCTTTCTTATTTCTCATTTCTAAATGTAAAAATAACCTGAATACGGTTCAGTTCTACTGTATTGTGCAACTCCAGGGGGCATGCTGTATTTTAACCAAATGGGGCCCCTACAGTCATGCAATGGGCAGTCCTACCTTAGATATTTATGTTCATTTTGAAGAAGCTTTTTATAGAAAGTTGATTAGCTACTATTTTCATAGATGTTTTCCCCTTACTATCACTGTTAGCAATAATACGCTTTTAAGGCCATATGTTCAATACAGCAAATAAAATATTTCTTAGCAACTGAAATATATATGTTCTTCTGTATAGAGTGCTCATTCATTCAACAGATTTTTTTTTAACCTCTAGTATGTTCCACACAATCAGATTACAAAAATGAATAAGACACTCTCATGGTCCTCAAGAAACATCTTAATTTGAGGCTATCAAACTTCAAATCACATAACTGACTTGCCTTTTCTGATTATATGCTCCCCAAACCATCTTTCAATTTTTGTAACGTAGTTTCTCACATGGCACCTAGGAAGAAAATGTGCTTACTATGAGACTTAAGTACCTGGTCTCCTAGATACCTGTATTTCTTATTATAAATTTATACTGGCATCTTAGTTATAATTAGGTTTCCCATGTAGCTTCCTTTATGTAGTACTTTAAGTAATTATAGGTCTTACTGTAAATTGATATTTGAATTTTATATCTTTCTCCTGAGCTTGGTTAACATGACCCTGTCCATGAATTTTATCTGCCATGGGACGGGCATACTAGAAAATAAAATTTCTGAAATAAAATAGCTTGTGGGTAATGGTAAATTTACTAATGCCACATTTTAAAACCTCTTGGCAGTGGGGACACTGAGTAGCTCAGTTGGTTAGGTGTCCGACTTTGGCTCAGGTCATGATCTCATGGTTTGTGAGTTCAAGCCCCACGATGGGCTGTGTGGTAACAGCTAGGAGCCTGGAGCCTGCTTTGGATTCTGTGTCTCCCCCTCTGTCTGCCCCTCTCCTGCTTGTACTTTCTCTTTCTCTCAAAAATAAGTGACCATTAAAAACATAATAATAATAAAAATAAAACCTCTTGGGAGTTACCAACCTAAGCTTCTCTAGGTAATCTACCTCTTCCTTTAGATCAGTGAACCAATTTAATATTTGACAGTAAATGAAATACTAGGTTAAATACTGGAGTTCCTGAACCAATTATAATTTCTGTATACAAAATTATAGCTCCAAACTTGATTTATTTCCTCTTAAATTTGTATATTTCTTTTGAATAAGTGTATACTTAAAGCACATTTAGCGGACTGCTTCTTCCTACCATACCATCTACAGTCCTTAGGCCTACTAACTATAATCTTAAATGCAAAAAAAGTTAAATTCCAATTTATACTAGTTTTTAAAAACTGCTTACTAATAAGTTATGATGACAAAAACTTGGATTACAAACTACTATTTAAAATTTGACGGGCGCCTGGGTGGTTCAGTCGGTTAAACATACAACTTTTAATTTCACCTCAGGTCATGATCTCATGGTTCCATGAGTTTGAGCCCCACATTGGGCTGCACTGACAGCATGGAGCCTGCTTGGAATTCTCTGTTTTCCTCTGTCTCTGCTCCTCCCCATTCACTCTCTATCTTATTCTCTCAAAATAAATAAACATTAAAAACAATTTAAAAAAATAAAACACATTTATGAGTAGGAAAGTCAAAAATTTTCAACCTATCTTTGTCAGCAGTGATTACCATCACTGATATTAACAACCCTAATGTAATCAATTGAATTGGAGGTAGAAACAAATTATAAAAAAAAATTCTCAATAATAAACATAAAACAAGGTTATAGGAACAGTGTCAAAAATATCATTAATGACTACCATTGTTGAATGAGCTAAGTTTTTGAACTAAAGCAGAGACCCTCTCTGGAAGACATTTGTGTAGCCAGTCTAATACTTCCAGTTCTCTGCCTTCCAAACACATAGTAGGATTTCATTACCTGACTCCTTCATCCCCACTTTGGATTAATGGAGTCATATAATTAGTTCTTGCCAATGGTTTTAAGTGGAAGGGATGTTTATTAAGCATTTAACGGATGATGTAACACCCTGCAGAGCATTATTTTTCCTCTGGCACAGTGACTAGCAATGAGACAGTGGGTCTTTTAGTCTGGGGCCCTGAATATTTACAATGAGAAGAGGCCCCCCCGCTAACCTGTTATGTACATCTAAAATGTACCAAATATAAACTGTGGTTATAAGCTAATAAAGTATGAAAATTATTTGTTAACACAACCTTTCTTAATAATATACACATTTCATATTACATTAAAAAATAATTCAGATAAAGACCGTTTACACGAGGCAGCATTAAAAATAAAGTGCAAAATGGGGCACCTGGGTGGCTCAGTCGGTTGAATGTACGACTTTGGCTCAGGTCATGATCTCACAGTCCGTGGGTTTGAGCCCCGCATCTGGCTCTGTGCTGACAGCTCAGAGCCTGGAGCCTGCTTCAGATTCTGTGTGTGTGTCTCTCTCTGTCCCTCCCCCACTCATGCTCTGTCTCTCTCTGTCTCTCAAAAATAAATAAACAGTAAAAGAAAAATTAAAAAAAAAATAAAATGCAAAAAATAAAAATAAGGAGGCAAGATAAAAAAGTAGAAATGACAAAATTAATGGACAGATTTCAAGGCAGGAGGCATTACATTAAAAATTATACTTCATTTTTATAAAATATCAAATCAACAAAAATAAAATATACTAAAGCAGAGTGGCCTAACAATAGTGTTTCAAAATATATGCAGCAGGAAAAAGAAAAGTTAGAAATGCAAGGAGAAATGTAAGAGTCTACTTTCATTAATTGGAGATCACATTATCTCCCCCAACTGGGCAGAAATTAAAATGCATTTGGAAAGAAATTGATGATATCAGTTAAGAAAGTTAATTAGCATATAGTCTTTATACATTAAGAGATAGTGAAAGGAAATTTTAACTAAATCTAATGGACTATCACAAATTAATATAATCGATGGCTTCCTTATATTGTTAACATACATATACACTCACAGCAGGGCCTTAGGACTGGGGAGAGGAGAAGGGAGATGATTATCTAGAAAAGAGTTAGAGGCAGGAGAAGATTGAAAAGTAGGGATGGAGATAGAAAAAAATAAGCTTTATCTCCAACAAACAGGAAAAAAATACATTATTTATAGACAACCTCTGAAAATTCATTAAAGTTAACAATATGTTAGGAAATACACATAAAAATCCAGATAATTTGTAAATAAAATGGAGCAATCATATAGGCCATATGTTTAACTGTATTGAAAGAAGTTTATGAATTAACAACCAAAATGAGCGATGTGATCATGAGACACTGAAACATCAGAAGAAAACATTAAGAACAGACAAGAAGAAAATATTTGTAAATGCATAACAAGAAAATAGGTAATATCAAAAATATACACATAATGGCTTTGAGTCAACTGGAAAAAAATTACACATTGGAAAATTGGGAAAAGTATATAAAGGGCATTTTTTTTGCTTGTTTTATTTTTTATTGTAATTCCAGTTAGTCAACATAAAGTGTTATATTAGTTTCACGAGTAGAATTCAGTGATTCATCACTTACATATAACACCTGGTGCTCATCACAAGTGCCCTCCTTAATTCCCATCACCTATTTATCCCACACACCCCCTCCCCTGCAGCAACCTTCAGTTTGTTGTCTATAGTTAAGAGTTTGCTTTATGGTTGCCTCTTTCTTTCCTCTGCATGTTCATTTGTTTTGTTTCTCAAATTCCGCATATGAATGAAATCATATGATATTTGTCTCTCTTTGACTGACTTATTTTGCTTAGCATAATAGTCTCTAGCTCCATCCATGTCCTTGCAAATAGCAAGAGTTCATTCTTTTTTTTATGGCTGAGTAATTTTCTTTTGTGTGTGTGTGTGTGTGTGTGTGTGTATGTATATGTATATATATGTATATATGTATGTATATATGTGTATGTATATATGTATGTGTGTATGTGTATATATATATATATATATATATACACACAAAAGAAAATTACTCAGCCATAAATATATATATACATATACATGTATACGTATATGTATATGTATATGTATATGTATATGTATATGTATATGTATATATCACCACTTCTTTACCTATTCATCTGTGAATGAACATCTGGTCTCTTTCCACAATTTGTCTATTGTTGACGATGATGCTATAAACATCAGAATGCATGTGTCCCTTCAAATCATTGTTTGTATCCTTTGGGTAAATACCTACCAGTGCAATTGCTGGGTTGTAGGGTAGTTTTATTTTTAACTTTTTGAGGAACCTCCATTCTATTTTCCAGAGGGGCTGCACCAGCTTGCATTGCCACCAATAGTGTAAGAGGGTTCCCCTTTCTCCACACCCTCACCAACATCTGTTGTTTCCTGAGTTGTTAATTTCAGCTATTCTGACTGGTGTGAGGTGGTATCTCATTGTAGTTTGGATTTGCATTTCCTTGATGATGAGTGATGTTTGATCATCTTTTCATGTATCTGTTAGCCATCTGTAAATCTTCTTTGAAAAAATGTCTGTTCATCTCTTCTGCCCATTTTTTAACTGGGTTATTTGGTTTGGGGATTCTTTATAGATTTTGGATACTAACTCTTTGTCAGATATGTCATTTGCAGATATCTTCTCTCATTGTGAAGGCTGCCTTTTAGTTTTGTTGATTGTTTCCTTCCTGTGTAGAAACTTTTTATCCTAAAGAAGCCCCAAGAGTTCATTTTTGCTTTTGTTTCCTGTGACTCCAGAGATGTATCCAGTAAGAAGTTGCTACAGCTTATGTCAAAGAGGTTGGTGCCTGTGTTCTCCTCCAGGATTTTGATGGTTTCCTGTCTCACATTTAGGTCTTTCACAGATTTTTGTGGATGGTGTAAGAAAGTGGCCCAGTTTCATTCTTTTGCATGTTGCTGTCCAGTTTTCCCAATACCATTTGTTGAAGAGACTATATATTTTTTCCATTGGATATTCTTGCTTAGTTTACCGTATATATAGCTTTGGGTCCATTTCTAGATTTTCTATTCTGTTCCATTGATCTACGTGTCTGTTTTTGTGCCAGTACCATTCTGTCTTATCACTATAACTTAAAGCCCAGAATTGTGATCCCTCTGCTTTGCTTTTCTTTTTCAAGATTTCTTTGGCTATTTGGGGTCCTTTGTGGTTTTGTACAAATTTTAGAATTGTCTCTTCTAGCTCTATTTAAAATGCTGGTGATATTTTGGTAGGGATAGCATTACATGTGTACGTTGCTTTAGGTAGTATAGACATTTTAACAATATTTGTTTTTCCAATCCATGAGCATGGGATGTCTTTCCATTTCTTTGTGTCATCTTCAATTTCTTTCATCAGTATTCTATAGTCTTTAGAGAACAGATCTTTTGCCTCTTTGGTTAGGTTTATTCCTAGGTATCTTAGGTTTTTTGGTGCAATTATAAATGGGATTTATTCCTTGATTTCTCTTTCTGCCTCTTCATTATTAGTATATAGAAATGCAACCGATTTCTGTATGTTGATTTTGTATCCTGTGACTTTATTGAATTCGTGTATCAGTCCTAGGAATTTTTTGGTGGAGTCTTTCAGGTCTTCTACATAGAGTATCATGTCATCTGTAAATAGTGAATGTTTGACTTTTTCCTTTCCGATTTGGTTGCCTTTTATTTCTTTTTGTTGTCTGATTGCTGAGGTTAAGACTTCCAGTGCCATGTTGAAAAACATTGGTGAGAGTGGGCATCCTTGTCTTGTTCCCGATTGTACAGGGAAAGATCTGTTTTTCCCCAGTGAGGATAATATTAGCTGTGGGTCTTTCATATACAGTCTTTATAATGTTGATGTATGTTCCCTCTATCCCTACTTTGTTGTGGGTTTTTATCAAGAAAGGATGCTGTATTTTGTCAAACACTTTTTCTGAATCTGTTGAGAGGATCATATGATTCTTATCCTTTCTTTTACTAATGTGGTTTTATAAAAAGCATTCTTGAAAAAAGAAATACAAATGACTAACAGACATGCAAATAGATACTCAACTTCACTGGTAATTATGGAAATACTAAACAAAAAATTTTTGAAAGGTACCATATTTTTCTCATATTTTGAAATCTTCAATAGATTGATACTTCATAGTGATTGGATGTGGCAAAACTTGTAAAATACTAAACCATTTACAGAAAATAATTTGGTTGTATCTAACAAAAACTGAAAATGTGCATATCTAACCCAGTAATGCCATTTCTAGTTATCTTATAAATACAATATTCATGGTTTACAAAGCATCATTTATAATTGTACACACACACACACACACACACACACACACACACACACACATCTATACATCTAACCTATACATCTAACAATAGGCTAATGACTAAATTCACTACACTATAATTATAGTATTCCATAAATAAACCAGAATAAGGAATTTATTTATCTACCAGTATATCCATCCAGATTTAGTCATAAAAAGAGTCCTAAAAATATTAAGCAAAGAAAGCATGTTCCTAAAACATATCAACTACACATATTTCTGTTTTCTGCCAGGATGGAATGGCATATAGCTCATCAAAACTTCCACAGAAAACAACCAAAAAAGGCAGATAATTTAATAAAGAGCTGCTGAGGCACCAAAGTCTTGATGACACAATATACTAAGACAAAGAAGTCAAATGAAGTGACACCAACTTTCTCCTCACTTCTTTTTCCTTTCAAAGCATTTGCTCATTCTTAGTGCAAAGAGGCTTAGAAGCCAGGCAGCAGAGAGCTGCTAAGAGGCCAGGAGCCAGACAGCTTTCAGCAGTATCAAAGAGCTGAAGAAAAAATAGAAGGTGGGGCTAGAAAGGTAGCCAGTGCTTGAAGAGCCAAAATTCCTGAAAGAACAGAGGCACAGAAATTTAGCCCAATGTTTGAAAGTTTTGTTCTGTGGCAATTAATAAATTTGAAAGCTGTTGAGAAAAGTGAGTTCTGAGCTAAACAGAAAGGCGCTGTAACCCAGAGAAGAGTTTTAGCTGTTTCAAATTCTAAGGGCGAGCAAGATTTCAGGATCAGCAAGAGAAGGAGACTTAGAAAAGACTTGTTCTCAATTAAATTCTGTGGAAATGTAAGAGTGAGTGTGAACCAAATATAGCCTTATATTTACAAAGACTGCAAACTCACCTCAAGACAGCTTAGTCACTGATCCGGTTGAGGTAATCTGCCCTACTTTACTGACTGAATTAAGATAGAGTGAGTTTTCTCTGGAGAAAGGAAATTTTTATCCAGAGACTCTACAAACTTTTATGTGCAAATCTGGCATTAATCAAAAGTTACTAGGTAGGTCAAGAAGTGGGATCAATAGAAAAAAAGATACAATAAAGACAGACTTGCAGCTGATCAGGACATGGAGGTTACCAGACAGAAACTTTGAAATAAAGATGCTGCATATGTTCAATAAAAAAATGACAAGATGGAGAATTTTAGCAGAAAAATAGAAACTATAAAATAGGCAGAATATTTTTAAGTAATTCATGGGTCAAAAAAATCACAATGCATATTAGATAACACTTTAAATTGAATAATAAAACTACAACATATCAATAAAAGATTAACTCAGTATTATTGTGTTATTCTAAATAGTTCAGTTTCCCATTTTATTAAC
Organism: Herpailurus yagouaroundi; assembly: GCF_014898765.1. Lineage (NCBI taxonomy): Eukaryota > Metazoa > Chordata > Mammalia > Carnivora > Felidae > Herpailurus > Herpailurus yagouaroundi. Next base: position 86,476,682 of record NW_024412376.1, on the reverse strand, counting down.
TTCTATTTTTCATTTATCAAGTATTTATATTCTAAATATTTTAAAAATTAAAATCATATTTTATAGCCTATTAATAAATTATTTACTTCAGATAATAATGGGTTTACAAGAAAGTAAGAAGATTTACAGAAAGTCCTTCTGATATATTTGCAATATCGTATTATTACTCACAACCCCTTCTGATTAGCTGTCTTTTCCTAAATAACCAGTGAGGAGTTTTGTTATTTAAATTAACAAAGGGTTTTAGTAGAAAAAAGTTCAGTAAGTATAATTTGACTACATGAAGGATATGAAGCTAAAAGAAATCCACCAATTAATTCCAATTCATGAGAAAATTTTAAGAAGCTTCAGATGCAAATTTACATAATACAGAAGTTTCCATTTATGTTTTTAAGAAGAAACTTTATTCCTCTTTATGAGCTTTAGACATCCAATCCATAAAAATTAGAATTGATGCACTAAATTTTAATTAGTTTCCAAAAAATCTGAGAAGAAATTGTAATAGTGTCCTTCCCTAAAATAAACTGTAAAGAACAGTGAAGTTTCATTAGCACATTGTTAAGGGAATCATAGAGAGTTTCCAAATGAGAAAGAAAAGTGTGATAAAGAATAACTTAATGAGGATTTGTGTCATACAATATGAAAAAACAAAACACTAAAAACAAAGCCTTATTTAAGTGTTAACACTAGAAAGTTCTCATACTATTTGATTTTAAATCAAGATAAATCTGTAGTTTTAACATTATGTAATATAAGGCCAAATAAAATATAAAATGCTACCATTGTTTTCCCTACTTTTGCTACACATTACACAGATGAAAGAAGGCATTTACTTTGAAGAGGGAAAATGGTAGTTTGTGCTTTAGAATTATAATAACAACATAGTAGTGTAGCCCAGGTATAAATGCTATCTGACTGAAAATTTAAGAAAGTTGAAACCTTAGCAATAGCTTTACGAAGAACATTGAGTACCTACTAAGAACAAAGCACTGTGCTAACCCTTTAAAAAACACAAAGTAGAAGTATTGTAGTTACCCTAGTAAGCTGAGAACCTCTTGTCAGGGTCAAAATTGCATCTGTAGCACTAAATTATACATAGGTATAGAGAAACTATTGATACTAGAATCCTTTACCATAAGCTATTTAAAATATTTCAGGCAACAACAATATTTCATTGTCTCTTTCAGTATTGGAACCACAAAGACTGAAAGGAGTAAAGTGTGAAACACGAGTTTAAACTTCTAATAATCTGTGTCCTAGCATGTAGGTATCTGCCAATCATTGATTCATTCTACATGTATTGTTCACCTTCCACACATCACAGACATAATGCCGGGGGCAGGGAGTCTAGAAACTCTACAATGCAGAGGCAGAGACAGATAAACACAAAGAGCAAACACAACCAATTATCTCCTGCCCTCTGTACACACACATCCATATATACACACAAAGAGTCATTATTATCAAACGAGAAAAGTATTATGACAAAGACAAGGAAAGAGTGTTACTATGTTATGAGAACCCTAGGAAAGAACACGCTTTTGATCAATGTTCAGATCTAAAAAGAATCTAGTAAATTGCAGGTCAGTGCAATCAGGTCAGGTGTCACACTGCAACAACTAGTAAAGCCAGTAAAGTGGATAACTTTAAAAAATTACATACTTTTTAAAATATCAGAGTACTGAGGAAGCTATTAAGAGTATAAAAGCTAAAAATACCAAAGGGATGAAGCTTTCCTCAACAGATAATCACCATCTGTTTTCTTCTCTAGGGGCATTTGATTTTGGTTGTGGTCTGAGGATCAGAGCAGGATCACAGAAAGTGACTTCACTGGAATAAGGAGACACCAGAAGAATATTTGGTGAGCATAAAGAGCCAGTGTGATTGTTGGAAACTAGATAAACTACAGGCAAGTGTGGGGAATAAGCTTAGGAATTCCCTGAGCTTGCACTGGTGGGTTAACAAGGCATAAAGAAATAGAAAGCCACAGCATGTATGCATCTAAGATTAGGTAAAACAGATTCGGTAAACAGGACAAAGTCCCCAGTATAGGACAAAAATATAGGAATAGAAAAGTCTCAGAATGAAAGCATCAAAAATGAGGTAAAAAGATTAGGTATTCATGGCAGAACCCCCCCCCAAAAAAAAAAAAAAACCAACTTAGTACAATAGCAGAAAGCTGCTTTCACAGGAAGGAAGGACCAAAATAGGTAAACAGGTAAACAGGGCTATGGACCACAGCAGGGCGAAGTTGCCCAGAGAGGAGCTAATTAGCTAAAGAAAGATGACTTGTTGGCCCTGAGATAGCATGCTCTGTCTGTCTTGTCCTGTAGGCTAGCTAAGATAAACAGACTTGGCGCCTCATGCTTGCAGTAAACAACCAGCTGCCTAGCACTCGGACTTTGTTTTGTATTGACCCAAACCCCTAACACCGCATATCTTTGAAACCCCCTTTCCATCACACCCATGAGTTAATGTTCATGGATTCATTGTCTCTTTGTTCATGTCCATCAGGCTTGTAAGCCTTCTTTCTGATCCTAATAAAAATGGAGCAAGGACCCTTACTCAGGGCTCTTGTCTCCTCCCGGACATTAGCCTCTCTTGCATTTCAATCCTGTGTCCACTATCTTGCTGGACAAGAGAGAACTCCACACCCAGAGTCTATGACAGACAAGTGGTTAGTTTTCCACAACAAATTTATTTGGGTAAATGGACAAGGATGGCACTGGACCTGAAGGGAAGAGTGAAATCTTTCCATCTTGCTATAGTTGTGAGGCAAATACTGAGAACTGTGGAATGCATCACATACACATCTGACATATTTTGAAACTTTCTGGGGCAAAGCATGAAAGCTAAAACTCCCTCAGTCTTTCAAGGCTAAGGAGACAAAAATCTACCATGCTTTCAATCAAAAGTTCATAAGGGTCATGTCCAGGGAAATGGGCTGAACGAACAGTGAACTGAATCTTAACTAAAATTGCAACCCAAACATGATCCTATTCTCTCCTGGGTTGGATTGAAGTGACTAGCCTCTCATGGATAAATCCTCCCTGTTGGCAAATTAACTGTAGAGCTAAAGATTTTACAAATATTTTATACACAAGGTCTGACATACAATAAAAAATTACTTGTCATGCAAGAAGGCAGGAAAATGAGACAACCAATTAGGACAAAGGTAAGCAATAAAAAACATATGAATAAATGATCCAGATATTGGAATTATCCAAGAAAACCATTAAAATACCAATATGTTATCAACAATTAAGGAAAAGGTTGAAAAATTTGATGGAAAGATGAAAAATTTCTATAAGGAATTAGAATCCACAAAGCAAACATCAAGTTGGTATTTAAAAATTGACCAAGCACAAGGTCTGAAACTTCAAGCCCACTAAATGAGGTTAATAGTAAACTGGACAGAGAAGAAGACACAATTCGTAAACTATAAAAGAGGTCAATAAAAAATCTGTAAATCAAAACACGGAAGGCAAAAAAGCATGGAAAGAACAAAATAAAGTGCAAGAGACATAAGGGACACAGTGAAGGTTTAACATACCTGTCACTAGACTCTCCAATAGAGATGACAAGGAGATTGTGGCAAAAGTAATATTTGAACAGATAATGACCAAAGATTTTCCAAAACTGATCAAAGATATCAACACACATATTCAACAATATTAGCTAACTGTAAATAGGATAAATAAAATGAAGAACATAACTAGCCACTAGCTATTGAAATCTGAAGACTAAAATAAATTGTAAAAGCAGTAACAGTAAAACTGATAGCAGACTTATCAATATAAATGTGGAAGTCAGTAGAAACTATGATGAGCCCCTAAAGATTAAAAAAAATTCCAAACTAGATTTTAATCCAGTGAAAATATTCTTTAAAGGTAAGGGTGCAATAAAATATTTTCAGACAAATAAAAAATAAAAGAATTAGCTGCTGAGATAATTGGTTGCAATATACATACATGCATACATACACATACATATATATACATGTACATGTATATATAAAACACAGGAAGTTTGTCAGGATGAAAGGAAAATGACCCTAGAAGAAAAGATAAAACTAAAGGAAGAAATGAAGCAGCAGTAGAAATGATGACTATGTTGCTACATAGAAAAAAATATTGACTGTTTAAAAGAACAGTATTACTGTGTCTTGTGGACATACATCATAGAAAGAAAAATGTCTGATAACAATAGTTCAAAAGTTAAGAGGGGACTAAATAAAGGTAAAGTGTTGTGTGGTTCTAGCATGGCTTATAAAATCTAATACACTAACTTAGATAGACTCTAGGACACTAACTTGGATAGACTCTGGTTGGAACATGCTGTCTTTGAGGTGCTTAGGAAATCCCCAGTTGGAGATCTGTAGCATGAAATGCAATATGCAGTTTTGAAGCACTTGGGGAAGATGTAGACTGGATAAATGTGTTGGGGGTTATCAGTGGCAGCAGCCACTATAGTGACTGGAGGAGAGCTCTAAAGAAAAAGCCTGAGAAGAAGAGAGGAGGAAGGTAAGAAGAGGGAAGATGAGGGAGAGGGGAGGGAGGAAGAAAGGGAAGAAAAAAGAAAAAGGAAAAGAAGGGAAGGGGAAGGAAAAAGAAGGGACAGATAGAGGAATAGATATGGAGAAGGAAGAGTAAGGCAGGAAGAGGGAAGAGTGTCCTCAAGGTTTAAAATATTAATAATGCTATAACTTATTGAGGGCTCATAAATACCAGACATCATAACGGGCCCTTTAATAATTTTTTTTCAAAAATTTGGTTCTATAGCCCTGTGAGGTAGATATGATTACCATCTCCACTTCAAAGCAAAAACAAAACAAAACAAAACAAAACATAACAAAAAAAAAAGCAAAAAACAAAAACAAGCACACAAGCAAACAAAAAACCCGTGAGTTTAAAGAGATTAGGTAATATTTCCAAAGTAATCCAGATATTAAACAGCAAAATAAAAATAGTAAATCTAGATATTTCTGACAGGTTTCATGAAATCAAACACATGCTTTAGTGCCCCTGAGAAGGGCCTAGGCCCCTCAACATGAGAGTTCTTGGTTTTGTGTGAGAAATTCAAGAATAAGATATTTGGAGAAAGGGACAAAGATTTATTAAGTATAGAAGTAATAAAGGAGATACTTCATAGACAAAGTAGTGACCTTTCCTCCCACATGGGAAATGTGTTCCTCTTTGCCTCTAACAAAAGGTTTTATAAGTTTTTAAAAACTAGCTAACCATATAGAGAGGGCTTACTCTTTAACTTTGGATTTATCACTTATATTGGGAAGTTAGTTTTTCCATTGTCTTAGGGTTGTGGAATTACCCACAGGGAGCAATTTTAAGAATGTCCAGGCTTTATTACTTTCACTGCTAGGGGGAGTGTGGTCTTGTGGTCTTCCATGAGTCAGATCTCATTACTCTTTTTATGACCTACTGACATTTAGGTTAAAGTTCAGCTTAAAAACCAAAATGACTTTACTTTGGTCAATTTGTCTCCAGAGTCTCCCTTCCCTCCTACCTCATCCGTAGTCTATGTCGCAAAGCTAAGTCAAAGTAGGAAGAGTCCCAACACTGAGGAAGTGGTCACAATTGACCACTGCTGTGAAAACAAAATGACCAAAAAACATAATTGACAATGCTTAGAAACATGTTCTTTCAAGATTTTGCTTTCAAGAGGTCACTGCTGCTCTTGACAAAAATAGTTGCCACTGAGTGGTGGAAGACAGACTACAGTAGGTGGAGGCATTCATAGAAGGTAGACACATAAAGACAATAATATATCTGGACTCTGGACCCTTCTCTAGAGTCTGGTCATGAAGAAAGAACAATTGAGAATGGTTAATGTGTCATGGACAGAGGTTTTGTCTTTGTTCCAAATATCCTGGAATCATGAATATGCTGAAGTATGCTGAAGGAAGTGTCAGCAGCTGGAGAGGTTAAAGGAATAGAGAAGGCAGATAACTGAATGAGAGAGTAGTCTGAAGGAACAGGGCAGGGAAGAGACTGATGAAAGTTTGAGAGCCCTGGGGGATTGTGCCAAGAGGAATAAGGTGAAAATTGTCTTCCAATCCAAGGAGGGATTTTCTTTCCACTAAGAAAGTCCATGCTCAAGAGTCTACAAAGGAAGGAGTTGAAGTTCTTTCTGAGACTTCTATTTTCTTATAAAGGATAAAAAAGTGAGTTGCATTTTATTCACAATAAAAATATTTTTCATACAGCATATCATTTAGTGTGACTTAAACTAAGAGTAAATACAACTCTGAATCATTCATATTTCTCCTTATAATTTTTCAGCTTCAAGAGTACAGGCTTTTATAGACTTGAAAATGCTATTTGGATATACTTAAGTAAAAGTTAAAGTTCCAGTTCATTGTGCCAGTTGGTTCAAAAAATTTTAAACCCTTAATTAGTTTGTACTTTATATTAGTTTGTTCTTTAAGGGTAACTCCCCTCTCCTGAATGTTTCATTACCTTGTAAGGTCACATAAGAGACATTACAAATATAATATAATATAATATAATATAATATAATATAATATAATATGTATATAAGTATAATGATATATATAGTTACCTATCCTCATTTTAATCAATGTGTTCTCTTTCATTGGGAAATTGGTGATGAAGCAAGGCTGGGAAAAGTGGTCACTAACTGGAATATCTTATCTGAAAGTTCATAAATGTTATAAATGGAAACACTGAGGATGATTTTCTGAAACATGTATGGGTCTTTAAGTCTGAAGTATTAGTGAAATCTAACTCTGCAAAATTATCAGGCCTTTGGACAAAATCAAAAATGTATCTGGAACATGATCTCCCTAAGGTGAATATGAGGCATAACTAATAAGTGTTATGAAGATATACAGTTATAATTAAGTGAACCACAAATCTGTTTTGTTGTGGTGTGGAACACTTTCAGAGATGAAAACCTTACTTATAGGAATGTGTGTGACCATAAATCATGGCCTTAGTAAATCTATAAGATTGTATTATTATAAATAGTTATGGATATTACAAGCAAGTCATTTTTCCTCCTGGTTTTTCAGATTTAGGATCCCATATTCAGAAATGTATACCCATTTGGGCCACAGCATTCTGGAATTTTTAACAAGATATAAAGTTTCATTTTCATAGAAAGACAGTCTCATTGTAAAGACCACATATCAAGTAAATGAGAAAAGACACGTACATGTGTTTGTGGGTGCTTAGAGGGGAAAAGCAGAAAAGGGAATTGAAAGAAGGAACAACTGGAAAATAATCACCCCATAAAAAGTCAACCACTGTCTCTAGAGTAGTAAATTATAAGTTGAGGGAGCAATTTGAAACAGGAAGTTAGGAGAGAATGCACAATTTGTAAAGTTAAAATACTGTAAAGTTGGAGTAAGGAATTTTAAAGTAATTTTAATGTATGAAGAAATTTTGGACCTATGCCATATTGTTTTTTTCATATACTTCTAAAAAATGTACTGTAATACTGAGTATAAAATTCTCCATGAATTTAGCCTATAGTTATATGTCAGGAAGTACTTTTCTTTCCTTTACAGAGGCAAACTTTACATATAAATATAACACTTTATATACATGAAATATTACACATATATGTATGTATATATATGTATACATGTATGTATTTATGTATACATAAGGGATATATATGTGTATATATATAAATACATACATATATATGTATATAGTTTTTGTTGAAATCTAACTTTAAAACTTACATTGAGTTGCAACTACGTGGATGGAGCTGGAGGGTATTATGTTAAGTGAAGTTAGTGAGTCAGAGAAAGACAAATATCATATGACTTAACTCATGTGAGGACTTTAAGATACAAAACAGATGAACATAAGGGAAGCGAAGCAAAAATAATTTAAAAACAGGGAGGGGGACAAAACATAAGAGACTCTTAAATATGGAGAACAGAGGGTTACTGGAGGGGTTGTGGGAGGGGGGATGGGCTAAATGGGTAAGGGGCACTAAGGAATCTACTCCTGAAATCACTGTTGCACTATATGCTAACAAATTTGGATGTAAATTTAAAAAAAAAAAGTAAATAAAATTAAGTAGTAAAAAAAAACATTGAGTATGTCTCATATTTTGTTCTGATATCGTAATATGGTATTTTCAGCCTGATTAAAGAAATCACCTCAAGAAGTCAGTATATTTTCAACTACTTGATGAAAACAATGAACACATGAAGATGGACTAAAGACTGAAGGGAATAAATAAAATATACCTGAAGCAATTCATCTTTTTCCTCAACACTGTCCCCAGGGACACCGTGGGAAATTTCATAGCTCTTTAGGGTCTCCCTAGGATACTCCCTCTTCCTTGTCATTCACAATGGAATAAAATTCTTGAGCTATGAAGCTGCCTATTTCTGAGCTGAGTTCATTCCCCTCTGGAAAAAAAGCATTTCTGCATTCATACAAAATAGCAATCTATTTGCAGTCGCTTCTTTGTGATTTAACAATGAACTTGGACCTGAGTCACAGTCACAGAGTTTAGGGTTAAATGGAAGCTTTCAAATACTCTAATCAAACTCATTTGTTCTATGTGCAGATTTGGATGTCAGTTCCAATACAGTGTACATACTACTTTTTTTTTCTTTCAACAGCTGGCTATATGCAGCAAGTTTTAGGAAATCTGAGATAGATATCCATCTTACTTGGATTAAACTTTGTGCCATTCTTACATCACTTCTAAAAACACTTCCTCGTATGAAAATTATATGGTTTGGCCCTCATGAGAAGACACAGTCTTTTCTCTAATGGTATTAATCAGGCTCTGAATTTGTGCTACACATTGGGCTTAATCCTGGAAGCCACACTGATAAGCATGAGGGGATGGCCCCTGTTCTACTGAAGCTCCCTAAGAGAGAGACAGACTTGGTCCAAAAAACAAGAGAGTGTTATTAGGATCTCTGACTGCTGAAAGGAGAACAATACAAGTATTTTTTTAACCTAAAACTCAACATACAATGTACCAGGACACTTAGCCTTGGAACTCTGTGTGCTCTTAGTTTTATTTTTTTTTCCAGTTTTGAAAACCAATGCATAACTATGTTTATATTTATTCCATTATTTCTCATAAATTTCTATTTATGAAGTTTATTTCACTTTTCAAATTTCTCTTCAACTCTTCTAGGTGTCAAAAATCTATTAGTTTAGCAAACCACATTACCACAGCCATTTCTATTACCCACAAAACAATAACTTCTAAGAGCCAACCCATGATTAAACCACAGTTTAAATGTTAGCAGCTGAATTAATTTTAACATGCTGATACCTTGTTAGTTTTCCCATTTGAACTTTTGTATTGCTACTTCAACAAAAAGAACATCAACTATGTAATCTTTATAGATTGCTCTCTTATTCAAATAGCTATTACTCATTTACTAAAAATAAAATGAAAAATAGAACAAGGCTTTCTGAAACTATATATCAAGGAGAAAGTTTTATAGCTTCAGTATTGCTTACAAATCAATTTCTTAGAGTTGGTCTGCCATTAGTAGCTTTTAAGACTGCCTAGAGCTGTGTCATTCACTGCTATTTTGACACATTAATGCACTAATGGTATGTGCAAGCTGACATAACTTCTCTCAAGTTCTATTACAATAATTATCAAGACCCTTCTATGAGACATGCAAAGTTAAGCAAGGTGACAAAGAGTATGTAAATACTCAAGTATTCCTGGAGCATTCATTTAAAAATGACAGTGAATAATTAAGAAACTATAAAAACACCAAGATAAGAACTGTCTGCCGAGAACCTCACCAGAGGAAACAAACCGTGAATAAAAGAGACAGCCACTTAGAAATGAAAGCAGGTACACTTAAGTACTCATTTGCTTTTTACAAAACAAGGTAAACGTTATGACATGATAACACATATCACATATTAAAATGCTCTGAATTATTGGTAGGTAGTTCTATTAAGTGAGTACACATTTAAGGAGCGTGTAATATAGTAAAAATGGAATTATCATCAAAAATCATTTCACTTTTAGTGGGAAAGTAGACAATATTTTTTTTGTGGGGAAAAAGCATTAATATAAATTAGTAAATATGATATTCACTGGAGGAACAACTTGGTTATAGGCAATAAAGTACTTAATAATCAGCCTTCTGTAGTTTCCCTCCTTCCTTTTATCCTATCCCAGGCTAAAAGAACAAAGTTCTTCCATATAGTCCTCCTGTTAGATTGCTTCTGTCAAAAATATTAAATGTCTTCCTATTGTCTATCTTATCACATTAAAACAAAATGTTCACTATCCTGGCTCCTTCCCAGCCCTTTCTCAGAAACATTATTTTTCACCCCTAATTTGATGCTAATGTGAGGGAATGATATCAAACCCTTTTAATAGAATTGCTTTTCATCCTCACTTCCCTCTTGTCCTGTGAATGGCCCAGCTATTTGAAGAAATTTGCTGCCCCAAGGGACAGCAGAATCCAAAATCAAGACATCAAGTTCTTGACTTAAAACATAAAAAAACAAGAAGTAAAAATGGTGACTCAGGCTTAAGACAGAGGATTACAAATCATATGTGCTATTCTGTCAATACAGAAGAGATAAGAAATTATAAGGGAGAGATGGATAAATGAGAGGTTTAGAACTGGATCTAGAATAGAGGACATAATTGCTCTCCTCCCTTGCTTGTCCTGGAAGGTATCAGGTCCAAAAAGTTATCCAGAAGTCCATGTCAAAGGAAAACAGAATTGAAATAGCTATGTAAAGAGATTGGTGTGGAAAAGCCACACTGGCACTCCCAGAATGCCAGCAAGGTACAGAAGAGCTGTCAAATTTCCTCTATTGGAAAAAGGATTAAAAAGAAAAGAATAAAGAAGAAACATATGGCCAGCAGACCCTGATGGGCCCTTGTGGTCATAATGAGGGATGATGCATGGAAAGTGGAATCAAATGGAGAAGCAAACAACTCTACAAATGCCAGCACAGAGGATCACGATCCCAGGCATAACTGTACTAACTCAGAAGATGATAGATCAGAAGAGAAAATGTCCTTAAAGCAAATTTCACTTTGCATCTCTAGTCAGGACATTACACAAACAGAAACATATTATTCCAGAAAGAATGAGAAAAGACAAAAGGGAGAATGGGAGAGAAGGACAGGTAAATCTTGTAACAAACTAGTTAAGAAATCAGACTCTTGAGTAAAGAATGCCAGAGTTCTATCCCAGGTATATTGTATTTTCTGTATATCTTTGAGCAAGTTACCTAATTTTCTGTGTCACAGTGTCCTTATCTGTAAAATAGAAATAAAATAGTGCTTACCCCTCATGGAGATGGTATAAAATTAAATGAATGAATTAATAAATACATAAGAAGAACTTCAAATTGATAAAGGTAAAGCTCTTAAGCAATTCTGGAAAAAAAAACAAAAAACAACCAACAACAACAATACAATGATCATGGCATATCCAGGTAATAAGTAAAAGACAGTTGGGTAAAGTAGAAATATTATATATAGAGGAAAGGAAACTGAGTATGGAATATACTAGATAGGAACAAAGTATAAAAGGACAGAACACTGACTTGGGTCCAGTCTACATCCTGTGATCTACATGCAAAAGGGTATAGTATAAGTAGGTATGTGATCAGTGTATGAACAAATGAACATGAACAGCCGTGAAGATGTTTAAAAAGGATTTATATATAAAGCACAAGATTTTGAAAGAATAATCTTGCAAAGTTAGATTGAGAATAAGAGATGAGTTTGAAAGAAGAATGATAGAATATGCACATATTTTTATAATAATTTGCCAAGAATGTTGATGAGAACAGTGACACTGAAAATTAAAGGGAATTTATCATTAGAAATATAAAGCAGAGGGGCACCTAGGTGGCTTAGTCGGTTAAGTGTCAGACTCTTGGTTTCAGCTCACGTCATGATCTTGTGGTTCATGAGTTCTAGCCCCATGACTGGCTCCATGCTGACAGTGAGGAGCCTGCTTGGAATTCTCTCTCTTTCCCTCTCTCTCTGCCCCTCTCCTGCTCTCTCTCTCTCTCTCAAAATAAATAAACTTAAAAATAAATATAAGCAAAAATAAATAAATACAGCAAAAAGATAGAACTGTGAAAATCATTTACCCTCAAATGCTGTGAATTCCATAACTAAAAAGAAAGAGAATAAAGGAAAATGAAAGAAATATTTTAAACAACACTGAAGACAGTTTTTTTTTCTGGGCACCTGGGTGCTCAGTCAGTTGAGCGTCCAACTTCAGCTCAGGTCATCATCTACTGGTTTGTGTGTAGAGCCCCGCATCGGGCTCTGTGCTAACAGCTCAGAGCCTGGAGCCTGCTTTTGTTTCTGTGTCTCCCTCTCTCTCTGTTCCTCCCCCACTCGCACTCTGTCTCCCTCTGTCTCTCAAAAATGAATAAACATTAAAAAAAATTTTTTTAAGATACGTTTGGGACACGTGGGTGGCTCGGTTGGTTAAACGTCTGACTTTGGCTCAGGTCATGATCTCACAGCCTGTGAGTTCGAGCCCCGCATTAGGCTCTGTGCTGACAGCTAAGATCCTGGAGCCTACTTCAGATTCTGTGTCTCCCTCTCTTTCTGCCCCTCCCCTGCTCGCACTCTGTCTCTTTCTCTCTCTCTCAAAAATAAATAAACATTAAAACAAATAAGAATAATAAAAATAAATTTAAAAAGATCGTTTCCCATTTATAGAAAGATTTAAAATACCCCTATAAATTGTATACTGTGGACTAGCCTTGGCCAGTCCCCAAGTCCATAGTATGATACTTTGTTCTAAAATGTTTGTGAACTCTGCATGATTAAGTATGCGAGTCAGAAAAACTCCATTCTAACTACCTTTGATCATCCTACAGGAATTTAGAAAAAATGTTGAGACTTTACCATACTATCTAGTTACATGTTATTAAGTTAGACTCTTAAAAATTTCCTCTGTGTATATATTCATTACAGAATATTTTTTAGTTCGTGGTCTAGCCTTTTAAAGAATGATACTTAAACTCTCCAAGACAGTTTTTGCTTTGTGCTCTTAAGAGGACAGTATTTCAGAAAAACTGATTACAACATTTATACTTCATGGATACCTATAAGAAATACAAAATTGTTACACTTCCTTTTAAGAGTTTATCTTATACACGGATTAAAATGTCAATAATGAATCACCTTTATTTAAATTTAAAGGGTAAACTTTTATTTCAAGTACCAGAGGTTTTAACAAAGTTTTTAAGAGTATGGGCAAATATTAAATAATAGAAATAATAAAATTGATCTTGGTCTGAATAGACAGATAAGTGTGGGTCAAATTTTAATTTATAACAAAGAACCAGTTAGGATTTCTGAAAATGAATTCCAGAATTTTTAGAGTTATGTTGTTAGAACTTATTTTTTATATTTCACATGTAATACTTCAATATTTACATTCTGATAAAGAGACATATAAAGTTCACTGTTACTATTGTCCATTATTAAACAGTATATTGAAAAGAATAAAACTAAGTATATCATTTCTCCAATATATTTGCTAACCACTGGGGAATTTGAAATAGTCTTTTTCATCTCTAGATGATCATTAATTTTTGCTTAAAGAAATAATGAATGACTTACCACAGGACATAAAACAAATCACCAGGCATGTCAAAGAACTTTAGGGATTAAGGAAACTTGAGACATTGGCTAGGCCAATCTACTAACTTATTTGATTGAAAACCAACCATATACAGTGACATAAATTGACCAGTTTGATACCGTTACAGACAGAGCTAGGATTAAAAGCCAAGTTTCTTAATGCTCCTTTGTTACACCACTCAGAATCATTATCTAGAACTGATAAACAAGTAAATCAATATTTGGAAATACACTCTGGACACAGGACATGAGATGAACAAAAGTGAAATTGGTGTTAACAACAATAACCAGGACCTATTATTTAATGTTATTTCAATATCTTTGAAATCGCTCTTGAAAAATTAAACTAAAATTTTATCTTCAACAGAAATATTCATATGATCTAATTTGTTCATAAATAATGTATACCAAATATTATATTTAAAAAGTGAGCTTATATTAACAGGCATGCATAAGTAGGCTAGAAAAAATCCTGAAGTTAAAAACAGAATTATTGAGATTCATTTTAAAAATTCTTCAATATTCATATTTAATTTGTCATTTAAAAAGGTAAGTCAAAACAAAATATCTGTTCTGTATATATCTTATTAAAAATGTTTGTTGGAATATCGACCAGTACTGGTAAACATGGGAGTTAGTTACCCTTTCAATTTAAATCCTGAACTGTGCTATCTCCTATGATAAAGAAAAATATGATCTATTTTTTTTAAAAACCTGACTCTTCTTACATCCGTGGGAGGGGGGGAGGTGAATAATAGTAAAACTTAATACTTATGAATACCAAATTGAGTAGTGTTTACACAAACAAGTAGTTTGATGCATTGTATTCATTAAATAATTTGATGCTACTGCTAAATTAGGAAAAGATTATCAGTGTTAAAACACATACTGAATCATTAGTAGTATAATTAAATTTCCATGTTTCTCTTGCACTGAAAAAAAATATTGCTACTTTGCCATAAGCATTACTAGTTTTTGTTTAGTATATATTTTATTTTTTTAGGATGTTTCTTTTATAGGTTTTCAAAATTTCATAATTTCAAGTAACTAAACATTTTTCATAGCCTCCAGTTTTACAATGGAATCTGGTGGAAAATCAAACAGTTGCATAGTAAACTTTGTTGGAGTGATTTTTTCTCTATGCAAGTCCTATTATTTAGCTACTTGAATTTAATATGTTACCATAAAAGCTATAAATATACTTACCTTAGGGGTCACTACTGACACTTGAGTCATTTATAATGACATAAATTTTAGTAAAGAAACTTGACAAACCATCCTGCAGGTGACATGCAGTCTTTGTCTTATCTTAAGTAATACCAGCTTGGAGAAGAGGGATGATTTAAACACACACATGCAGTAGCTGGTGACTTATATTACATATGGATAATGAAAAGGTTTAAATTAGACTGGCAGAAATTTTGGTTGGAAAGTTGAAAAATGAATGAAATACTGGTATGGTCTACAGGAGTTTTAAGTTTAAGGAAGCTGTTGACCCGTCTATACTGAAAAATGTCAACTATCTTAGGATTCAAAACAGAAGCTTGGAAAGAATAATGATTCATAATTTATCTCAGCTATGGTATTACAATATTAATCTCTTGAAATACCATATACTCTTATACCACCTAAGATGTTTGTCACACGTGAATGGAAGAGTTTCTCCACCATAGTGAAGCAGTTACTTAAAGAAGCAAGCTAGTCAAACAATTTAAATGTCATCTGCTTTAAAGTTACAACTTTAATGTAATGCAAAGAATTTTTATCCACTATATAAATAGCACATGGTATTTGACATTTTCCTACTGTTTTATGGCTTCAGATTCGTAATCTAAAATTTTTAGGACAAAAAATTTAGTTCAATATTCTAGAAGAGTGGCAAGAGTATGCAGGAGCTGTGGTATAAGATAGATTTGGATTGTAATATTGAATCTGTTACTTACCAGCTAGGTAAATGTTTTAAATACCTAGTCTCATTTTCATCATCTATGAAAACAGAGGCCATATCTATATACTTCCTAGGGTAATTATAAAGATTAAGTAAAACAATTACTATATAAAAATCTAGGAAGCACATGATAGATCCTCAATGAATATGGGTTCTTTTATTATTTTTTGGGGGGGGGTTCTTTTATTTTAATATACTTCCCATTATCCCTTCAAGAAGGTGCTATGTAAAATAGAATTGGTGATTATAAGCAAATTAGTAATAGTAAAGGGTGACTGGACAGTCAAAAAATTGTTTATTAGACTTCACAGTCTTCAAAGGAATGATTATTTATTAGAAAAAATGTAACGATATAGTTTACTATGTAATTATTTCATTTTCCTCAAGATTCCATTGCAAACCTGGAGAGGTTGGGAAAATATGGTTTAACATAACAGAAAAAAAAATTATTGATTAGTGAGTGTGTCCTTTCTTGGCTGAAGTAGTTGTCTTACTCTATCCAACAACAAATTATGGCCATTCATTCAACACTAGTCACTGCACTAGATATTGACAATGTAGTGACAAACAGATACAGATCCTGAAGGCATGGGACTCACAATAAAATGAGGGAGACAAACAATATTAAAATAATCACATAATGAAGCATATAATTAAACTCAGATAAGACATCTCAGTATCCAGAGGAAGAATCAGACTTGGGTTCAGGGGACAGGGAAGACTTTCTGAATGAAGAGGCCTTTGCTGATCCCACATCCAACAAAGTAATAAAGTTTTGGTGACAGGAGTAGACAGTGGAGACTCCAGGTAAATAGCACAGCATACTAGAAAAGTTAAACTGTAGCAAAATATGTAACAGATCTATTTATTTTATAATATAAAAACAAGTAAAAAGTGAAATAAAATTGAGATAAACTTGGCCGTCAAGTGTTGAATGTGTCAGTTGTAGCAAGTTGTGGCAGAATTGTTCCTTTCTGGTTGGTGGTCTTTACAACACCGAATAAACAAATCTCCATATTTTTGCAGTGTTATGTAATTTTTTTGAGAGCAAATTTCAAAATTTCTGTGATAAGCAAGATCCATTTGGTGTTGTATTGGTGTGAGTCTTTTTTTTTTTTTTGCAATTTACAGGCAGTTTCCTGTTTAATCTTCCTTAATTTATTATTGCCTTCTGTTCACATTAATGATGCCTTGCTTCTCACTCACTGTTTTGCTGAAACTCCAAAGATCAGCAATACTCTTTTCTTAAGCATTTTATTTTAATGGGATTCAAAAAAGCTAGTTATCACTTTTTTTAAATGGGAGAACTAACACGTCCTTCATTCAACAACACTTTCTCTTTTGGAGCATTATCTTCTGAGATTCTTTCTACTAAGGGCCATCTTGTTTCCACTTCTGAGCTTCTCTCTGGAAAAGTTTTGTACAACTAATCACTGAATATCTGAGCTGATGCAAGCTAACATTCTGAGAATCATAAACTGAATCTTCACACTGAGAACTTTTTTTTTTTTGTTCTTCCTAAACAGAGGCCTGTGTTCATGTTTTTCCTTTTTAAGAATTAAACTTCAGTCACTAAAAAGTTGAGTGGAACAGCATGCTGACTTCAAATTATAGAGCTGACTTTATATAGAACATGTACATTATATAAAAATATTTAACAATTAAAAACAAACTATATTTCATCAGAGATCTTTCTATATTTTCTAAAACAACATTATTGAAATGATTCATTTCTAAGTTATGAGCATGACTCTTTGAAGATATTATTTACCAAAGGATGAACATTTGCACTGATTTGTACTGTGACGTGCTTTAGAAAACCCAACCATAAATATTAAATTCATTTATGCATTTATGTGACATATTTATTATCATCTAATATAATTTACTGCCACTTGAAAATGTCCATTTTCACTTGTGTTTCTCAAAAGTTGCAATTGCAATAAAATTTAAACATTGCAAATATTTTAGGTAAAGGATTATCACTTATATCTACTAGAAGAGTTATAAGTATTTTAAAGATGGAAGTTTTTGGGGGCACCTGGGTGGATCAGTCGGTTCAGTGTCCAACTTTGGCTCAGGTCATGATCTCGCGGTTCCTGAGTTCTCCACGTCAGGCTCTGTGCTGACAGCTTGGAGCCTGGAGCCTGGTTTGCACGTCAGGCTCTGTGCTGACAGCTTGGAGCTGGAGTCTGTTTTGGATTCTGTGTCTCCCTCTCTCTCTTCCTCTCCCCCACTCACACTCTGTCTCTCTCTCTCAAGAAATAAATAAACATTAAAAAAATTTTTAAAGATGGATGTTTTCAACAGCCAACTTATCTATAATTATTTTCTGTTGCAATAGAATGGTTATATTCATACACAGTTGTTCTAAAAATAATGTGTACATTTTGGTGACTACGACATAGATATAAATAACTGAAACAAAATTTAATTATAAAGCTGGTATTTGATTTATGATAAAAATATACAAAACAATAAAACCTCAGTTTTTGTATGAACATACTTCAATAAAAATAAAGTGAATGGTTAGCAACTGGTAACAGACTAGTTCCAAAATAGGTCAAACTACTGTTTACATTCACTGAAAAATAGCCAAAACATGAGTGTGATACTTGAGTGATGGGAACCAAACAAATTTAACCTTGTAAGTTACTAATTTTCTATCTGGAGGCATTTACTGAACTCCAGCACAAGGAGGAAAAACCCAATTAAAGCATGGTGGGCTCACTGAGCTGAGGACATTGACAGTGCAGTTAGAAAGTCAGAGGCAGCTAGAATTTGCAAGTCAGAGAATTAGAGAGGAGAGACCCATGGAGAGTAACATAGATCCAAAATTCTGCAAAAGACGTCCCTTGAGTCTTTTTCTAAATAGTAATCTGTGCATACATATGGTATAACTCCATAAACATGTACAAAGAAAAATAATTACTGGGGTGCTGTAGCTTGAATAGTTCCCAAAGATTACACAGGAGAGAAGTTCAAGTTCAGACAAACCATAGAGCAGGAATTTTGTTGAACACTTGGGGCATCTGGGAGAATACATAAGTCTTGCCTCAGTAATAGGAATAGAAACTTAAAAGGCTATTCTAAGCTAGAAAGGGCTTTAAACATCCTCAAAAATCATATATATTTTATATATGATCCGCAAGTAAATTAGCTGTTTGTCAGTATAAACTTCAACAGTTTTCTGAAGAAAAACAATAATATCAAGTTATTAAACACCATAATAGTCAAAATGTTCAGTATCCAGATAAAAATTACTATACATGTGGGGTGCCTGGGTGGCTCAGGTGGTTGAGAGTCTGACTTTGGCTCAGGTCATGATCTCTCAGTTTGCAAGTTTGAGCCCCATGTCGGGCTCTGTCCTAATGGCTCAGAGCCTGGAGCCTGCTTCAGATTCTGTGTCTTCCTTTCTCTCTGCCACTCCCCCACTCACACTCTGTCTCTCTCTAAAAAATAAATAAGACATTAAAAAATTAAAAAAAAAACTATACATATTAATAAGCAAAAAAAAAAAATGTGATCCATTACATGGCAGGGGACAGGTTTATTTAGAAATAAACCCAGAAATGTCTAAACAAAGGACATTTAAAGAGTCACTATAAGTATATTCAAGGATTTAAAGGAAATGTTAAGATAATGAGGAGCCCAAGAAAAAAAGTGAGATAAGATTTAAATAATAGTCAACTTTTCCCTAATTTTGACTTAACAACTATAAAATATAAGCTCTCAGATAAAAGAACTCAAGAAATCATAAACAGTTTCAATACAAAGATTGCTGCAAAAGGAAAGATTGGTGACATTCAAGACAGGGCAATAAAAATTGTTCAAATAAAGCCCAAAGAGGAAAAAAAAAAAGAGGATGAAAAATAATGGAGTCCCAATGATATCTAGAGCAATATCTAGCAGTCTAATATATGTGTAATTATAATCTCAAGTGGAAAAGTAGAGTGGAACATAAAAATATTTGAATAAATAAAAGCTGAATTTTTACAATTTAAATGAAATATAACTGTTAACTAAAAAGTTCAACAAATCTAAAGCAAGATAAATATCAAACATCACCAACATTCATAATAATAATTGTATAAACAATATAAAAAAGAGTATCTGGTATCAGAGAAAAAAGGGCACATTGTATACATCAGAACAAGGGTAACTGTCAACTTCAGAAAAGAAACAAAGGAGCTAGAGATCATTAACTGCAACTTTACAATGTCAAGTATCAGAAGTTTCCTATGTTTGGGGCAAGAAAAGGGAGAAGACTGCAAAGAAACATAGGGAATATTTTGGCATGAAGGAAATGCTAATTATTTTTATTAGAATGATGGTTACATGGATGTTTACATTTGTCAAATTTATAACACTGTATTTCTAAAATGTTTTTCATTATATATAAATTATATCTTGATGAAATTAATTTAAAAATAATAAAGATAACAGAAAAATATAATTTGATAAAGAAATGTATTTCCATTCACAAAAATTTAATAGTCTAAGAGGGTATAGATATTAGGTTGAAGATATAAGCTTATTCTCCTACTCATTATTTTATTTATTCATTCTATAAATAGTGTTTTAAGTCCTTAATATGCACTTTTCTGACTCTCTGTGATTATCTATATTGCTAAATTCTGTAAGAAAATATGCTCAGTAAGATGAATAGTTGTAAAAAAATTCAAACAGCTCTTGAACTTTGTCACACATACATTTCTTTTCACTACATAAAGCATACTTAAATGTATACCTTTTATATGAAAATTGAATTTATTTTTTTATCAATTGTTTTAGTAACAAGCATATCAAATCAAATCTAACCTAGTACAAGAACACTTTTTGTACAGCAAATAATTTCTATCACTCCTTTAAGATACATTCCATTTTTCTCCTACACTGAAATGAGTACAAGTAATCTATATATTTTAACATATCTTTCAAAATTGATGAAAGCAAACTTTGATTTTGGTTATGTGTCTGGTAACAAAGCAGTTTATTTCATTTTCTTTTGAATACTTCTTTAATTCATCAAATAAAGAGAAATACTTCTGCTTTGTTTTATTTTGAAAGAATATAGTCATGACATCTAAAAATATATGAAAAATTTCTCTGAACTAAAAGGATTACAATGTTGATTTAGTTGGTAATAAAATAATCAAATAAATTTCAAAATTGTTTTGAGACATAAAAATCTTAACTGTAAATATAGATATGCTGAAAATTTAAGGAATCTGACAATATTTAAAAATATATTTTTGGGGCACCTGGATGGCCTAGTCGGTTAAGTGTCCGGCATCAGCTCAGGTCATGACTTTATGATTTGTGAGTTCAAACTCACCTAATTCAAGGTTCTCTGCTGTCAGCACAGAGCCCACTTCAGGTCCTCTGTCCCCCCGCCCCCCAGCCTCTCTCCTACTTGTGCTCTCTCAAATCAAAACCACACTCAGATATCACCTCTCTCAAAAATAAAATAAACATTAAAAACTTTTTTTTATATTTATATATTTTGAACCAAGCCATTTCAACATTCTTGCCATAAACACCATCCCCAGCATAGTACCATACAATTGGGAGGGAACTCCCAACTTCCAGCTTCTCCCTGAAGAGTAAAGGGTTTGGACTTCACATCTAGCACCCCAACTTTAAAGATTCTCATTTGAGGAATAGGCCCCTAAAACACCCAGCTGTGAAAGCCAATGGGGCTTAAGTCCATGAGACCCATAAACCCATAGCAAATAAAGAAGTAGTTAATAGGAGCAAATACTATCTGCAGCTGTCACCCCAGGGTTCAGTGCAAAGGAAGCAAGTAAAAAATGCCCAATTTCCAGCCTTTCCCTAAATAAGGTCTATCTTCATAGTTTGAAAGCTGTTACCATGGGGCACCTGGGTGACTCAGTTGGTTAAGTGCCTGACTTGATTTCGGCTCAGGTCATGATGTCACCATTTCTGAGATCAAGCCCTGCCTTGGGCTCTGTGCTGATAGCACACAGCCTGCTTGGGATTCCCTCTTTCTCAATCTCTCTGTCCCTACCCCCATCTCAAACTAAATAAATAAACATTTAAAAAATAAATAAAAGTTGTTACCAGAGGTTACCAGAGGTTAAAAAATAAATAAAAGCATGCTTCTAACTTAGCATGCATCTAACTGTGAGCTTCACCTGAGTGTGAGAATGGGGAATTTGGTGGACACCTCCCTCCCTCTCTCTCTTGCCTGCCACAAGTCACTAGTATCTCTCTAGAAAAATATTTTGCACACTTCTGCACCCAGCGTTAGCAGTTGCTACCCCAGCTAAGAGTCTCCAAGTAGTCCGGCTCTGATAGCCAATAGGGTTTCTATTCAGTAATCCCATAAGGCTGTAGCAAACAAAGTTCTTAATGGGCCCAGAAGCATAGCTCCGCCCCTGCAAACAGCTATATACCCAAGTCCAGAACAGTGGGAGAAGGCAAAAATACTTACCTTCAGTTTCCCTCAGAAAGAGGCCTAACAACATACTTTCCTAGCTGTTTTCTGAGGATCCAGCTTCCAGTTTACTTGCAGAGGTACTGAGTGCATCCATCCTTTTGGCTTACTGCTACCTTTTGGCAGACCCTAAAACTACTGAGAAACAGTAAGATCAAGAAGAAGGCTTGGACAATCATAATGGTTTGAGAGGCAACCATTATGAGCTGTGGCTATCAATAAGGTTTATCTCCTACACGACACCATCTCTCAAGACTGGGAGAGGTGGCTGTCTCATTTAGTACACAGAAACCAACATAAAAAATCAAGGACAATGAAGAAACAGAGGAATATGTTCCAAACAAACAAAAACCAAGATGAAACTATAGAAACAGACCTTACCAAAACAGAATCATAAAGAATTAAAATAATGGTCATAAAGTTGCTCACCAAAGTCAGAAGAAGAATGCATGCACAAAGTGAGAATTTGACAAGGAGATATAAAATATTAAAAAGTATCAAACATAAATCACAAAGCTAAAAAGTTAAATAAACAGAGTGCCTGTGTGGCTCAGTTGGTTGAGCATGCAACTCTTGATTTCAGCTTAGGTCATGATCTCATCATTTGTGAGATCAACCCCCACATCTGGCTCTGTGCTGACAGCAGGAGCCTGCTTGGGATTCTCTCTGTCTCTCTTTCTCTCTCTCTCTCTCTCTCTGCCCCTCCCCTGCTCATGCTCTCTTTCTCTCAAAATAAATAAACTTAAAAAAAAAGTTCAATAAGCAAACTAGAAATTCAATAGAGGGGTTCAATAGCAGAAAACATGAAACAGAAAAAAGAATTAGCAAACTCAAAAACAGAGCAGAGAAATCCATCCAATCAGAGAAGCATAAATTAAAAAGACTGAAGGAGTGATAGTCTAAGGGACTTCTGGGACATCATTATTATGTACACAAAAGGGGTCCCAGAAGGAGAAAAGGAAGAAAAAGAGTCAGAAAGCTCACTCAGAGAAACAACGGCTGAAAACTTCCCTAAGCTGGAGAAAGAAACAGACAGTCAGATCCTTTTGTATGAAACCACAAAAGACCTCCAAATAACCAAAACAACCTTGATAAAGAGCAAAGCTGGAGGCATTATACTTACTGATTTTAATCTATATTACAAAGTTATAGTGATCAAAATAGTACAGTATTGGCATAAAAACAGACACATAAGACCAATGAAACACAATAGGGTGCCCAGAATTAAGACGATGTATATATGATCAATTAATTTGCAACACCACCACCACCAACAACAACAACAAAAACAATAATAGACAATGGAAAACAGATAGTCTTTTCAATAAATGGTGTTGGGACCATCTGGACAGCCACATGCAAAAGACAGAGTCTGGGCTCCCATCTTACACCATACACAAAATTCAACTCAAAATGGATTAAACACTTTAATGTAAGACCTGAAACAATAAAATTCCCAGAAAAAAAACATAGTAAATAAGCTCCTTGACTGGTCTTGGTAATGAATTTTTGGATTTAACACTAAAAAGCAAAGACAAGAAAAGCAAAAATAAGCAAGTGGGACTACATCAAACTAAAAAGCTAAGCACAACCATCAACAAAATGAAAAGACAACCTACAGAATGGGAGAAACTATTTTCATATTATGTATTTGATAAAGGATTGATATCCAAAATATATAAAGAACTCATACAACTGAATAGAAAAAAAATCTGATTAAAAAATAGACAAAGGACCTAAATAAACAGCTTACCAAAGAAAATTAACAGATGGCCAACATGTACCTGAGAGGGTGCTCAACATCACTAATCATTAGAGAATTGCAAATCAAAACCATATATCAAAAAAAGTGAGATATTATGTCATGCTGGTTAGGATGGCTATCATCAAAAAGACAAAAGATAACAAATCCTCATGAGGATGTAGAGGAAAGGGAACCCTTATATACTGTCGTTGGAATTATAAATTGGTATAGTCACTATGCAACAGTATGGAGGTTCTTAAAAAACTAAAAATAAAACTATCATATGATCCAGCAATTTTGGTTCTGGGAATATATCCAAAGAAAATAAAAACACTATATATATATATACATATATATATATATATGTTATATATATATGTGTTATATATATATGTCATATATATATGTGTGTTATATGTATATGTGTGTGTGTGTGTATACACACACACACACACACACATATATATATATATATATATATATATATATATATATATATATATATAAAATGGAATATTATTCAGCCTTCAGAAAGGACATCCTGCCATTTATGATAACAAAGATGGACCTTGAAGGCCTAATGATAAATAAAATAAGACAAATACTGAATATCTAGTAACTGAGACTAGAATGGTGGTTACCAGGAGGTGGGGGTGGAGGCAATGGGGAGACTGAACAAAGACTACAATCTTCTAGTTGAAAGTTGAATAAGTTCTAGGTATGCGATGTATAGCAGGATGATTATAGTAATACAGTATTATGTACTGGAAAGTTGCTAAGAGAGTAGATCTTAAATGTTCTCACCACAAAAAATAAATGGTACTCGTGTCATGATGGAGGTTAGCTAATGCTAGTGTGGTAATAATTTTGTAATATATACATGTATCAAATCAGTATGTGAGAAGTAAGGTAGACAATTCATTTTCAGAATACCAAATAAAAGCTGTGTTGTCTAGTTAACAGTAGGTTTACAATCTACTGGAAATATATATGAACCCTCCACCCCACACATGATGGAGTCCCAAACCCTTAGACACTTCATTTCCTGGTCCTGCTTCCCCTTTCCATTTCACGGGCTTATTTTGATGGGCTTTGCAATGAGCATGCATCAAAGAACAAAGGGAGGAGAGGCTAAAAGTCTCTATGTCACCTCAGGGAATGTACATTTGTTCCAATCAGACTACTTTTTGCCTTACATGGACATAGGCAATCTCAGGGTAAGCCTGTAACCTCTGTAGTACTCAGCCAATGAGGAAGCAGGAGAAGGACTTGCATGCTAGGAAATAAATTGTCTGCTATAACTGCCCTGAGTGTGCCTGCCCATCAGACACTTGCTCTTGCAAGAACGTTGATTAAAGCCTTGCTTCACTCGGCTCCAAATCTCTGCATCCCTCCTCTGTTTGGGCTGGTGGGCTTATTTCTCACAAATACAGGGTACACCTTTTACTCACACAGTGTTTTATGTCAATAAAATTTTATCTCTATAAAATGTGGGGGATGGGAGTAGAGAAAGGGAAGTTAAAAAAAAAAAAAAGACATGAAGGAGCCAATCTGTAAAGTTCCTAGGATGAGAATACAGGGGATCAGAAATAACTAGAAGAAAGCCATTCCAGAGTCAGTGTGGCTGAAACATAGTAAGAAAAAAAAAAAAAAAAAAAAGAAAGAAAGAAAGAAAGAAAGAAAGAAAGAAAGAAAGAAAGAAAGAAAAAAAGAATAGTCCAAAGCTAGGTAGGAGCCATATTATGTAGAGGTTTGATGGACATGTTGAGAAGATTGAGTATTATTCTAATTTGCAGTTTTCTATTTTAGTGAAAACATAAGAGAACATGAGCTGACATAGCCCTGTGGCTAAATCAAAAGGCACACCTAACAACCTCTTTCCTCACTGATAGATAATCCAGAAAGTTTCCCATCACAACATCCAAATGTCTTAAATGTCTCCTAACTTCATATGAATTTTCTGTCCCCCCAGAATACTCCTGGAAAGAATAAAGGGTGCCCCTTTACACCTTCTATTCTGGGAGCATTAGTTCTAATGTTTCATACATAAGCATCAGTGCCTGTCCTTTGTTTTCCTAGGAGTCCAGTTGAGTTCTCATGTAAATTTATTTCCTAGGAGTTCATTCTAGAAAACAAGTTCGCAGGTTTAGGACCTTTCATTAATAGACACTAATAAATCCTATATCAAAGGTGTAGGGCTTTCTTCTTACACCCCTTCAAGCATAATTGTCTGCAAACAAATTTAGTATATAAAGAAGAAATTCCCTTTGGCAGAAAGACATAGAAAGAAATGTTATTTCTTTTTCTGACTTAATAAAGAGAGAGACTGATTGCTTATAGCTTAAAAAGGGATTTGTGAAAAGAGAAAGGCATGTAAGTCTATGAAGTCAATTTTCCTACCTAAAGCAGCTTTTGCTTCAATTCTGAGAGTATAGTTTTACGTAGAAGTAAAATGTAAAGCTTAAAGTATTTTTAGAAATCATATACTACTAATTATTAATAAATGTATAATTTATGAATTCAAGATAATTATATAAGCTCTCATTTTGTCTGGTATTCTTGTCTTTTTTATTTAGGTTGCTATACTGGTTGCCAAAACTCCTATGAGAGAAAATGCCTTGCCTTGATTTATGTGATAATCAAAATTCTACATGATTTACAAAATCAACATGTGTTTCATGGTTCGGATTTATATAATTTAATTTTGTAATATAACTGATTTAGAATATGACCTTTAATCTTGATCTAATTTTTTGAGATAATAAGTAAAGTCTCTTTTTAAAGGTTATCAAATTTTACGAAAAAAATCACCAGGGGAACTTATTAAACACATAGATGATTGATATCAGTAGATCCTGGTAGGACTTGCATGTTTACATGATTGGTAGTGCCCTTGACACATGTGATCTACTGTCCACATATTAGTTTATGAGAAACATTTCCAAAAGAGACAAAAATTAAAAAGCCTTTTTTTCCCAAGCATAACAAAATTTGATCTAAAAAGTTTAACTTAAACATAGTTGTAAAAGAACTTCCTAACAAATTTAACTAAACAAATATACTTCATCAGAACATAAATTAACAAACAGAACTCTATCCATATAAAATTACAAAGATACAAATCCAATGAATTACATTATAAATCAGTATCTCAGAATGTGTGATCTTGAAGTTAATGGAATCTACAAAAAAGCGTACAACTCAGATTCAGATAACAGTACCACAGAGTAGTAGAACTTTTCAGATCATATCCGTGTATTATTGTGCTTTATTATAGGATTCACAGATTGAAAGAAAGTCAGGACACATAGATTAAGTAATTTTTAAAAGGACAAAGGGGATAGGAGAATTATCTTCCAACACTCAAATGACATTCACAAAGGAAACACAGGAGCCATATAAACTGCTGAAGAGAACTAGAAAAATTGAACAGTGAATAGAAACAGCCTGCAGAAAGTACAGCCATCCAGTGAAATATCAAGAATTAAACAGAGGGTGGAGTTCAAACTCTCAGGAGAGGGGTTCCTGACCCAGGCAGACGTTACACTTGATGACCCTCATTTTCCCCTATTGAATTTATGATTTCATGATGATTTCCAATCAACAAACTAAAATAATATAGCAAAAATAGAGTAGTATCCTTTGCAAAGTAGCAACATAAAAATAATAGACATACTCTTTTGGTTAAAGGAGAACTGAATTTCATAGTCATATTTTAAAATCTCACATGGGCAGGGCGCCTGGGTGGCGCAGTCGGTTAAGCGTCCGACTTCAGCCAGGTCACGATCTCACGGTCCGTGAGTTCGAGCCCCGCGTCGGGCTCTGGGCTGATGGCTCAGAGCCTGGAGCCTGCTTCCGATTCTGTGCCTCCCTCTCTCTCTGCCCCTCCCCCGTTTATGCTCTGTCTCTCTCTGTCCCAAAAATGAATAAACGTTGAAAAAAAAATTTAAAAAAAAATTAAAAAAAATAAAACCTCACATGGGCTAAACCCACGTGAGGTTATGGAAGGAACAATATCTAAGGAAGGTTGATATCCTCCCTAGTACATATCTTAAAACAGAACTCAACACATCCTCACATCTCCAAAATACAAATCTCTACAAAACTTGAAGAGGCAGCAGTGCAGTTTTCATGGAATATTTTCCCAGTTATAAAAGAGAAGGTACATTATCTAGTACAGATTGAGTAATTTAGTGATAATTAATGACATTTCTCCTCTAGCCAAAAAAATCTCTCTACTCTCAGCTTCCATGCCTCTTTCTTTCCACCCTTCTTAGCAGCTTCTAAAAATTTCTCAGGCTTGAGTCTCTCCCTCCATCTACTTTACACCTCTCTCTATTTTTTTGGATTTCAGTGATGAACTGTTTAGCTAAATCCTAAATCCCTTGATGTTGCATCCTCCAAATTATTATTTAGTATCATTCTAATGTATATGAAAGGCCAATGAATACAGGATGATTCTGTATCAAAAATCCTCAGGGTGACTTGTAAGTTATCAAATACCTTATCCTGCTTCACTTTTTTTTTTTTTTTCATTCTCAAGCCAAATTATGGCATGTATTAAATGCAAGTTCACTTTTTAAAAATATTTAATTTTTTTTTCATATAATACATCTCTAGTTAAGTGTAGGCTTCCCCTTAAGCTTTTGGTTTTAAGTCAAAATACACATATTCATTTGGATTGGTACTATCGGGAAGCAAAATTTGCCACTCCAGAATGTGTCTCTTTGGCATGTGGATTACTTTAGGCTGATTATTATTATTTTTTATATAATTTATTGTCAAATTTGCTAACATACAGTGTATACAGTGTACTATTTACTTTGGGAGTAGATTCCCATGAGTTATCATGTACATACAACACCCAGTGCTCATCCCAAAAAGTGCCCTTCTCAATGCTATCACCCATTTTCCCTGTCCCCCTGACCCTCCACCCCCATCAACCTTCAGTTTGTTCTATGTATTTAAGAGTCTTATGGTTGCCTCCCTCTCTGTTTGTAACTATTTTTTCCCCTTCCCTTCCCCCATGGTCTTCTGTTAAGTTTCTCAAATTCCACATATGAGTGAAAATACATGATGTATGCTTTTCTCTGACTGACTTATTTCACTAAACATCCACATTGTGGCAAAGGGCAAGGTTTCATTCTTTTTCATTGCTGAGTAGTATTCCATTATATATATATATATATATATATATATATATATATATATATATATATACATACATACACGCCACATCTTCTTTATCCATTCATCAGTTGATGGACATTTGGCCTCTTTCCATAATTTGGCTACTGTTGATAGTGCTGCTAGAAGCATTGGGGTACATGTGCCCCTATGAATCAGTACTCTTGTATCCTTTTGATAAATTTCTAGTACTTACTGCTGGGTTGTAGGGTAATTCTATTTTTAATTTTTTGAGGAAACTCCACACTGTTTTCCAGAGTAGCTACACCAGTTTGCATTCCCATCAACAGTGCAAGAGGGTTTCTTTCTCCACATTTCTTTCTCCACATCCTCACTAACATCTGTTGTTCCTGAGTTGTTAATTTTAGCCACTATGACCAGTGTGAGGTGGTATCTCAGTGTGGTTTTGATTTGTATTCCCCTGATGGTGAGTGATGTTGAGCATCTTTTCATGTGTCTGATAGCCAACTGGATGTCTTCTTTGGAAAAGTGTCTCTTCATGTCTTTCGCCCATTTCTTCACTGGATTATTTGTTTTTTGGGTGTTGAGTTTGATTAAGTTCTTTATAGATTTTGGATACTAACCACTTATCTGATATGTCATTTGCAAATATCTTCTCCAAATCCTTGATTGGAACAGAAGGCTCAAGAAGAACCTTTGACATTCCCACTAACTGCCTAAAAAGTTTAGATAAAGGACCTGTTCCAGAAAGGGAGCTATCACCATAGATAAGTATAGTGTAATATAAACTAGCTCTGGCACACAGGGAGAAACTTAGCAAAGTCTGTTAAAATTCCTCTCTATGTTCCATTGTTTCTGTATGGTTCATCAAACATTTTTTTGTTTATTTTAACTTGTTTTACTTTTTATTTTTTAAAATTCACATCCAAATAAGTTAGAATATAGTGCAACAATGATTTCAGGAGTAGAACATTTTCTTACCAAACATTTACTCTTTTTCATTTTCACCCTCCTGTGAATTGCTTTTCTTTCCTTTGAAGTCCAAGGCTACTACCTCCTTCTTTTTTTTTTTTTTTTTTAATTTTTGTTTCAACGTTTTGTATTTATTTTTGGGACAGAGAGAGACAGAGCATGAACAGGGGAGGGGCAGAGAGAGAGGGAGACATAGAATCGGAAACAGGCTCCAGGCTCTGAGCCATCAGCCCAGAGCCTGACGCGGGGCTCAAACTCACGGACCGCGACATCGTGACCTGGCTGAAGTCGGACGCTTAACCGACTGCGCCACCCAGGCGCCCCATCCTTCTTCTTAGTTAAGGATGTGTGCGTGTGTGTGTGTGTGTGTGTATGTGTGTGTGTGTGTGTGTATATATAAAATACATATATATATATATCTTTTTAGTTCAGGATATATATATATATATATATTTGCCTGACTCTCTTTTGAATCTCTTATGTTTCTGTGGATTCCCTGCACACAGGTAATTAAATTTAATTTTCTCCTGTTATTGTGTCTTATGTCAACTTAATTCTTAAACCATCCAAAAGAACTACTACAGGTAAAGTATTTCCTCTTTAATAGTTCTTTTGAAATAGACAATAAATGGCACAATATAAGTAGGGATTGCTAATAAATTTACTAACTAAAATTTATAGTACATGATTAAAAACACATATGTAGATATTTTGTTTTTAAGAGAGGGGGATAGTTATCTTATATATTGTGGAATCACAATTTTACTCAAAATGTAAACTTAAAATTTAAAGATAATTTTAAAAGATAATACTTTAATCTGAGTTTTTCCACAATAAAGGTTAAAACTAAGCTGTTCTAAAATAAAGCAAAACAAACAAAAACTACGCTGTTCTAAAAAATAATTATAAGAAAAATAAAGACCAGAGGATTTCCAAGAAGCCAGAATATTATGAAATC
This sequence comes from Herpailurus yagouaroundi, assembly GCF_014898765.1. Lineage (NCBI taxonomy): Eukaryota > Metazoa > Chordata > Mammalia > Carnivora > Felidae > Herpailurus > Herpailurus yagouaroundi. Next base: position 86,445,823 of record NW_024412376.1, on the reverse strand, counting down.
AGGAAATTAGCATGGCTTTTAAAATTCCTCAACATATTAAAGGCTTTAAAACATATATGCAACATCTGCCAAAGATTCCTTCCTTGACCAAACTTGAGTCAGTCTCCTCTGAGTCATCTTTTTGACCTGGTCCCAACCTTGGCCTCTGTCCTTAGCCTTTAGTTCAGTGTTAGCAAGAAACCTGCTGGGTCAGTTTAGTTAAATTCCTTACCTTGGTATATTATCACTCTGGATACCTGATTACGTTTCTCATCCACCATGCTCACTATCTTACCACTGCAGCCTGCTTTCAGCAAGAGTCCTATTAAGTCGGTCTAGGAAAAATTCTCTTAGCCATGATGGTTCCTCCTAGTAATTTACTATCCATTGACCCTTATCCTTTTTCTTGGCTATGAATCACTACTCTACTTGTCCTTGCTCTATTTGTACTTGATCTCAATCTTTCTCCCCTATTGTAAAACCCCACTGCAGTAGTCCCTCTTGAATAAAGTCTTCTTTATCATTTTTAACAACAGTAATGAATAATTTATTTTCTTTAACACAGTAGGATAAAGGAGACACAGTACCTAATCATTACTTAAATATTTCAAAAAATTATAATGGAAAGTTTAACATAATGTCCTACATAACAAGTTCTGACAAGAATCATTTATGTAGCGTACAATTTAGTGTCCAGTAAAAAACCAAACCAAACAAAACAAAAAAACAAATCCATATTCTCCATAGGTACTGCAAGGCCTAGAATTGAGGAGGAAGAAATTAAATCTGTAGCTGGTACTATAAGTGACATGTGACTGTTTTCTTATACTACAGTGTTTCTCGAAGTGTGGTCTATTGAGAGCTTCTCAAATTTTAATGGGCAAAGAACATCTAAGAGTATTGTTAAAAGCTCAGGTTTGAAAACAACAAAAATTCAAAAACATATGTGCAGCTCTATGCTTATTGCGCCATTATTTACCATAGTCAAGACGTGGAAGCAAACTAAGTGTCTATCAATAGACTAAATGAACAAGGAAAATGTGGTATACATATACAATGGAATATTATGCAGCCAAAACCAACCAAACAAAAAACCATGAGATAATGCCATTTGAGGCAATATGGATAGATCTAGAGGGTATTATGCTAAGTGAAATAAGTCAGACTGAGAAAGAAAAATACTATATATCACTCCTAAGTGGAATATAAAACAAAACAAAACAAAATGAATAAACAAACTGAAATCAGAATTAGACCTATAAACACTGAAAACAAATCGATGGATGCCAGAGGGGAGAAGGGTGGGGGGTTGGGTAAAATGGGTAAAAGGGAGTGAGAGATACAGGCTTCTAGTTACTGAATGAACAAGTTACGGGGATAAACGGCACAGCATAGGGAATACAGCAAATGATATTGTAATAGGGATATATGTAGATAGATGGTAGCTACACTTTTGATAAACACAGCATAATGTGTAAACTTTGAATCAATATGTTGTACATCTGAAACTAATGTAACACAGTGTGTCAGCTATACTCAAAAAAAAAAAAAAAAAAAGTCAGATTCTGATTCAGTGTCCTGGGAAGAAGTTGGAGATTCTGCTTGTCTAACAAACTTCCAGGTGATGCGGATTCTTCTAATCCTTGGACAAGACTTTGAGAAGCAAAGCATAGACAAGTGGGATTCATTGGGCTTTTTTCTTAAGAGGATAAGTGAGTGAACCAAACCATGCCAGACTCTGATTCAGCAGATCCAAGGGAAGTCATAGGAATCTACATTTTTAACATTCTCCCCCAAGTGATTCTCTATGAATTCTAAAATTTGAGAAGGACTGGCTCATAAAAAGGGCTGGAAGAGGATTTGGGAATGGGTTTCCTACATATAAACTATAGCTTTCTCCTCACACAGCTCCCAGAAGCTTTACACTTTAAGAATGTCCTTGATGGTAACTTTCACAGGATATCATAAGAACAAAAATATTAAGCAATGAGATTGCAAAATGATTTGGTTGGGGCCCTCTACCTCCCTGGGGATGGCCCTAAGCCATTAAAAACAAGTTAAGTGGTAGAAATTGAGTGGAAATAAGTTATAAACCCTCAGGAAGCAAAGAGGTTAATTAGCAGGGTTAGTCTTGGATCCAGAGCTGTGTCTCTATTCAATACTTTTGTTAATGATCTGGAAAAGAAGGTGAAGTTTTAAAATTTGCAGAAAAATTTTATTTTAATTTTTTTTGAGATTAAGGCAATCAGCTGAATTCCAAATGACCTAACAATATAAGGTAATTAAGAAACACAAAGGTTGATAAAATCCATTTAAAATATGTAAAGGCAAAGCACATTTAAAAAATAAATTCAAATTACTCATACACATTGATGAGCTCTGAACTAAATGTAATTTTCTCAGGAATAAGATTTATGTATCTCTTTGTGCAATTCAATGAAGACATTTGTTCACTACCTAGAGGCAATAAAAATGGAATGAGGTATTAAACCATATTAAAAGAGGCCAGAAATAGGACACACATATTATAATACCTCAATTTATGAATCAATAATATCTCTTTATCTTAACTATAGTAGTATAGTAGTCATCTTAGTCACATCATCTTTAGGAGGTTATATGAAAAAAAAAAAAAAAAGGAACCAGAAAGCAATGAGAAACTATTATACTTACAAGGAAAATGAGGCACTCTTTATCATAAAAGATTAAACGATACATTTAGTTGAGAAAGGGAAAATTAAAAGGATATGTAATAGTATATAAAATAATGAATACTAATGGCAAAACCAATTGAGCACTCTAATTTATCTATATTTCCAAAGACCATTTGCTAGTAACAGAAAAAATATAATCCAATTATATTAGAAGGTAGACAAATATTACCAACAAAGGGTATATTGGTTCTTAACAATGTCCTCCTATGAAAAATCCATTGTAAAGGATATTGTATTATCCAGGTAAATAAGATGACAGAATAAGATTAGGAGACATTGTTTAAAAATAATGGATTATGAGTATATCTGCAGACGATATGCAGTATACTAAACATAACCAGTGGAGGTAGAAAAGTAATTTTTCCTTTGACTGTTCCTATACTTTGCAGGATAGAGAGGGAGAAAAATGGAATTTTAAAAAGATTCCTGTTTAACCTGACGAGCAAGGTGGCTCTAAATCATGTGCATTTGGTGATTCTAAAAATACACAACTGTAAAAAAATTCATTTATTAATTCTTATAAAGAAATAAATTTAAAATTAAGTGGATGTCATTGAAAAAAAAAACCTAAGAGATTATAATCATTAATTCATTAAATAATACATACTATAACAGGAATTGTGCTAGATGCTGGAAATAAACTAATCAACGGGAAAGACATTGTACCTAACTTCATCAAGCAAACCCAGGCAGTTGTATTTCAGTGTGAGAAGTGGTACAACAGACGAAGTATGATGATATAGGAACATATATAATAGACACATAATCCAGATATAGGGCATCAGATAAAGCTTTCTGGAATACTTGATTCCTGATATGGGGAACTCTGAAAATATTTTTCAAGTGAAAGGCAGCAGGTTAGATTGTTCAATACAGTCAATTACATGGTAAATTTTTGCAAATGAAAGACGTTCCATTTATCCAAACTAAACAAGAGGTGGGACAAGAGGCGCAGGAGACAGGTGAAGGCCTAGTCATGCATGCCATGATAAGGGGCTGAACTTTATCCTGAGAGATGAGAAACTCTTGAGTGATTTTAAAGCAGTAGAAATATTTAAATACAATTTCATTTTAGAAAGTACTCTGGCTGCAATGCGGAGCACAGATTGGGGGGCAGGGATTGGGGAAAAGACTGAAGCCGGAGAGTTTATACAGTATCTATGGAGTAGATGATTATGGGTAAGATATTGATACTGAGAATGAATAGAAGCAGACAAATTCGAGAAAGGTTTAGTGGGTAGAATCCACAAGTTCCTAGGTGACTGAATGGGAGATGACAGTAGTGAAACTTTTACGGAAGAAAATGATGTATGCATTTGTTTAGAATTTCAAGACACCTTTTCCTTTCTAAATATAAATAGAAAAAAAAACTTTACAAATTTGTTGATATTAAAAGTGACACAAGATATGTTAGATATAATTTCATCATTCTTCTTTGTTTATAATATGATACCATGCTGTACATAAATATGGACAATTTTATTGAAAAATAATCATGTATTAAAATTTCCCCCACTATGCCAGATTATAAAAAGTATTTCAATTTAAAAATTGTCTTTTTGATTGTGAGATTTTACTGCAGTTGTAATATGTTCATCACTATAATGTTGAATGAAATACTAGTATTGTACTCCACTTCTACTGTCATATTCTGAAAAACCTCTACTTTTATTAGAATCAGCACACAAAAGAGTCAGGTTGGTGAAAAAGCATACAAAAAGCACCCGTGGCAAGAAGGAACATAATGTGTTTCAAGAAACTGAAAGAGAGTTTGTATGGATGGGGTGTAGAAAACGGGAGGATGGAGGGAGTAAAGGTGAGCTAGGAACCACTAGAAAACATTGAGTTGGTTTTAAGAGAATTAACACTATGGAAAAATTGACTTTGTGAGCTCATTAGACATTTAACATATGACTATACTCAATATATGAACTGGAATAAGATGAGTTCTGATATGGTATTATGAATCACTTTTGTAGTGAACAGACCAGAGCAGATCATCACTCTGTTTATCAACTTGTGGCCTTGGCATATTAGTTAGCAGAGCTAAGTAATATCTCTATAAAGTTAAAAGAAGGTATACATTACACCTGTTATAAAAACTAAATGAGGGGCGCCTGGGTGGCGCAGTCGGTTAAGCGTCCGACTTCAGCCAGGTCACGATCTCGCGGTCCGTGAGTTCGAGCCCCGCGTCAGGCTCTGGGCTGATGGCTCAGAGCCTGGAGCCTGTTTCCGATTCTGTGTCTCCCTCTCTCTCTGCCCCTCCCCCGTTCATCCTCTGTCTCTCTCTGTCCCAAAAATAAATAAACGTTGAAAAAAAAAAAACTAAATGAAATAATATATTTATTATATACATTCAATTCACTAGCACAATGCCTAGACATAGCAAAACTAAATGATAGTGAGAATGGCAATGTAATTTTTATCTGACTTGCTAAAATTTAATTTCATTATGTCTAAGTGAAATTTAAAGCCAGTTTAAACCATCCTGATTTATCTTTTCATAAATAGCTTTTGAGGTCTGGAAGTAAAGATGGCATTGGATTTGGAGAGTGCATAACTAGGTTCAAGACTTAGCATGTCTCTTATTAGTGTATGTAGATATATTGGACTGAATTGTGTGCTCCATCCCCCCAAAAAGATATGACCACCCAGAACCTGTGAATGAAACGTATTTGGGAAAAAAAGTCTTTTCTGATATAATTACTTTAAGGGTATTGATATGAGACCATCCTGTATTAGGGTAAGCCCTAAATCCAATGATAAGTGCCCTTATAAGAGAAGTACATGTAGAAACTAAAGGGTTATGTGAAGATAGAAGCAGAGATTGGAGTTATGCTTCCTAGAGATAGCAGAAGCTAGAAACATGGAAGGATTCTGATCTAGAGCTCTCAGAGAAAGGATGGCCCTATTGACACCTTGAGTTTAGATTTTTGGTCTCTAGAACTGTGAAAAAATAAATTTCTGTTGTTTTAAGCCATGAAGTATGTGGTAATTTATTATGGCAGCCCTTGAAAGCTAATGCAGTATCTTTTTGGCTTTGAACAAATGGTTTAACCTATATGAACTTCTATTTCCTTCTCAATAAACTAGTAAAATTATGCCTGACACATAGGGTTGCTGTATTGATTAAATTGAATGATGTATATAAAAGTATTTTTAAACTATGAAGTACTACTCAGGTCTAAATGCTTATTATGTTTTATAATCTGTGGTATGAGGTTTTTAATAAATGTTTTGTTTTGAAGGATGTTACAAGAAGAAAGAAGAAAGAATAGTATATTTAATGTTTATCATCTGTCTAAATCATATGCCTAAAAAATAAGTAAAGAAAAAGAATAAGGAAACATGAAAAGTTTAATCTTATAAATAAAACCAGTGGCATATGTGGAGTAAAAAAGGTTACAGACCAACCAAGATGTCCTTCAGTATGTGACTAGATGAATAAACTGTGGTATCCAGACAATGAAGTATCATTCAACATTAAAGAAATAAGCTATTAAGATATGAAAAAGAAATGGGGAAAACTTCATTGCATATTAGTAAGTGAAAGAAACGAATCAGGAAAGGCTACATACTGTATGATTGCAATCATTTGACATTCTGGGAAAGGCAAAATTATGGAGACAATAAAAAGATCAGTGGTTGACAGAGATTAGAGGGAAGAGAGAAATGAATAGTGCAGTACAGAGGATTTTTAGGGCAGCGAAACTACTTATTATGATACTATAATGGTGGATTCCTGTCATTAAAAACTTATCCAAACCTACAGAATGCACAATACCAAGAGTATACCATAATGTAAACTATGGACTTTGGGCCACCATGTTATGTCAATGCTGGTTATCCTTGGAAACAAATGTGGCACTCTGGTAGGGATGTTGATAATGGGAGAGGCTATGTATGTGTGGGGGCAGGGAAATATAAGGGAAATTTCTGTAACTTCTGCCCAATAGTGCTATGAACCTAACACTTCTCTAAAAATAAAATGTATTCAAAACAAAATGAGCCAAAAGAGCTAATTAAAATTATTGTAAATAAATTAAAAGAAAAAAGCTTACAGAGGAGAGTGGCTTATACCATGGAATAGCCTAGTTTAGGAAAATCTTATGCTAGTTCTATGTTCATTTACCACCACATACAAAATGTTATAACACAAATAATTACAATTGCCTGTGTTGTTAGTGCTACTCACTACAATGAATATAGAGAAGAATCGTGTGTCCCTTATGATTTCTAAAAGGGAAGTCAGTTCACTTTAAAATTAATAAATCTCTGAATATTCTATGATTGTAGAATGAAAGTAGTGAATGGAGCTATTTTTAAACAGAATCACCTGTGCTGAGCTCTGTCTTTGTGGAATAGGGCTTTCAATTTGCTCACACCATCCACACAACTAAATACAACACTGCCATTTCTGAGAATTTTTCACTTATAATTTCTTCTTAGAATATGGCTTCATAATCACTTTTGATCAACATCTGCTGTTGATTTTTTCAGTTTGCATTAGAACAAAACAAATTTCAATCTCTATTGAATATCTCCATAGGAGATCTAAATTCTAGTCTCTGCTCTCTTATTAATAGCTGTGTGACTATAGTTATTAATATGCTAATTATAATTTCAAAATGAGGAGCTCCTACTCATGTACCTAGACAAAATAACACTTATTATTACTATAAAAATTCTTGATTTAGCTGTCTTTGACAGATGTCAAATATGTAGATAATAAGTTCAGGGAAACATTCAAGCTGTTAGGAAGGTTTGGTGGGTCCCTCACAGTTTCTTACTTATGGACATTTTCACTCCTAGTCAGAGATTGAGGTAACTCTTGCTGTGCCCAGTAAATGAATTTAAGAAATGATTAAAAGCTTTAAGACCTAATCAATGTTATGTGATACTATCTAGATTCTTAGATTCCCTTAATAACTAGGATGATGAGAGGATATAAATAAGGTAAAATTCAATGGGGATATATATAAAAACATGTTTTGTATATGTTTGTTTGTTTGTTTAGAGAGTGATTGAATATGCAGAGGCAGAGAGAGAGGGAGAGAATCCCAAGCCAGCTACACACTGTCAGTGAAGAGTGTGACACAGGGCTCGATCTCATGAACAATGAGATCATGACCTAAGCCAAAATCAAGAGTCAGACACTTCACTAACTGAGCCACCCAAGTGCCCCAAGACATGTTTTTAAAGAAAAAAAAAAAAAAAAATATATATATATATATATATATATATAATATGTAAATTAGTTTAGTGTGTGTCAAAAAGATTTGGGTCATTTGTCTGTAAGCCCTATTGGGGTTGTAAAGGGATTGCAAAAAAGAGAATCTGAGTTAGGTCCATATAAATAAAAGAAACATATTGTGCAGCAAGTATTTAAATCAAGACTAATAAGCATTCCATTCTTTTTGCATAGCTCAGACATATCAGGGTAAACTGGGGCAAATTATTTCAGCTCTCTTGATTTCAGTTTATCTGTAAAATACGTATAATAAAAGCACTCACCATATATAGTTATTATAAGAAGTGAACAAATATATGAGAAGCACTTAGATTAGTTCTTGCATAGAATTAAAGCTAAAAGTATTTATAAAATAAAGAAATATATTAGCCTTTAAAAATCTTGGTAGATCTAGAAATTGATGGGACAGTAATTTTCCTAGACAAATGAGGCTTACTTCTGTCCCTTCCTTGTCCAATTTTGGCCAGATCTGATTTTTATTTTCTGCCTTTCTATAATCCTGCTATTCTGTAACTGGGTGTCATATCAAAGAAAAAAACTATTAAGTTATCAAAATGTGATTTTTCTGCTACTGAGTTCTTTTTTAAAGTATAATGCTATAAAATAAATTTAACATATAGACTAGAAAAAAAAGTTATCTGTTAATATTTGGAATATTTTTAGAATTTAAAGTTTAAAAAAATCCATGAAAACCATACAAAGAAACATTGTACTTTGAGAGACAAACTGTAATGTAAAGAAGAAAAATGAAATGTTTTGAGTTTTCAGACATTAATAGTAGCATTGGAGCAAATATGAGAACATACTTTTTTCAAATCCTCTAAAACATGTCAGCAGTTACTTTCCATAAAAGTGAAATCATTTTATTCACTATAACTAATATCTGGACCCTGAGTCTTGAGAAAGGTCAAGTCATGCTATGAGTAATGTTTTAAAGCAAATCAAACCAGACTGATACTCTTAACTCTTAATCACTTTCCATTAGAGTAATAACTTGCAATCATAAGGCTCTTTTCCATGGAGCTTTTTTCTGAATAATCTACCTCCATTATAGAAGTAGATGACAATGCTCCTCTTTATACTTCTCAAGTACATCTCTAATTTTCTCCATTGTGGAAGCAGTTAATGGCTTATTTTCTCTTTCTTTATGACATGAATGTTAATAGCAAGGATCTGTGAGATAAGTGACTAAATCCTAAATGAGTAGTTTTGTTGGAAACATTCCAAATCATGACATAAAATGAAACTGTTTTTGCTTTTTTACCACTTTTTGTAGTATTAGGGTATCACGGCCATATCGTTTTTGTTACAGAATAATATATTGCTGCAAATGCTTGGGAAAGCTACCGCCAGAGAAAGAAATCACCAGACTAATGTAGATGCAGTGGGAACCAGTCATTGCTTTCTCATCATTATCAAATATTACTAAATCTCTTCATCTGAACCTGAGATATAGGCTATACAGTTTTGTGAATGTAGGTTGTAAACTATTCAAATTGTTAATTCATTCCAGGACCTCTTTTATTTAAATACCATTGCTAGATCACCTCTTCAATAACAAATGCTCAGCATTTACTTATATTTTTGGTAAAAAGGACTCTGGGTATATTTGAAAGGACACTAGACTGGCTTTCAGATAACTGGTTTCAAATTTAATCTGCTATTCAAGTTTTGTGATATCTTTGGGAAGATATCTTCTCGTGACTCTCTCATCTCTATAAGACTATTTAGTCCCAGCCCCAAGCCTCCTTGGTCAATAGCAGTCCCCTAGGATCAACTGTGGCCATACTCTCCCTCTCTTGAGTCTAGTCAATTCTCTTTTTGAATTAGTCTGTTAAACAGCATTTGCAAACCACGCCTCATGACAATAAAATACCATTTTCCTCAGTACTGGCTCCATCTCATTATGGAGCAACTTTAAGGCCTAGATAATTAAGAACCTTGTGGTAGAAGACATTTCAGACATTCAAGTTCAACCTCGACTCCCTACTTCCTAGCAGTTCTAAGGTCTGTATTTAATTTCTTACCACAAAAGAGGTGGTACAGGAAGGATTAGGAGCAGCATGAAAAAAACAATCTCCTAGAAATGGGTGAGTGAGATAGAAACTTAACATTAAAGACGGGAGACTTCAAAGACAAACTCTTGCTCTCGGTAAGTCATTCTTATCTGCCTGTTTCACCCCATCAGCTGTATCTATTTCTCATTCCACAAAGGTCTTTATGGTTCCGTATTTTTTTAAGATAACACACATCCTTTTCCTGAGCATTAGAAGGCATGATAGAGTCTTATCTTGCATCAGATTTCAGTATGATTTTTAAAAACCCCTAAAATGAACACAGTCATTCTTAGGTGTGTCTGAAAAATAGCTACTCTGAGTGATTAAAATACATTTATCGAAACTGGTAATGTCTCCAGGATACATCTGCAGAAACACAGAGATTTTATTGGACAACTATTAGACAAAGCACTCTTCATCTACTAAAAGATAAGCAAGAAAGTGGTCATTAGAGTAAATGGTGAAGTTACTTAGGTCCACATCAGTAATGCATGGAATTAACCATATTTAATGTTATTGGAGAGGAATAAGCCATCTCCCTAATCATAGTCATCTTGATCCAATTCCATCCTTCAGAAATTTTAATTTATCTAACTTATAAGAAAATGTGTTAAACAAAGGCACTTCACAATATTAGTGCAATTTGCATCAAATGCACTAGAGAAAATTACCTAATACAATTTTCTAAGCCATTTAGTATCATGAACTTGGCACTAAAAGGAGAAAATTGCATTTTATGATTTGTAGGCTGTTGAAAACATCACACACCTGAATTCACACAATCTACATATTTTTATGCTGTTCCCTCAACAAAATACCAAGTCTTTAATAATCCAGAACACTAACTTGAAGATGTTACTGCATTAAACTAAAACATAAAGAGAAGACATCTAGCTCTATTTGAGGAACAAACAGTAACTATAAAAACACTACAATCATTTCTCCCCCACTTTTGAAATAATATTACAAATCTCTTCTTGTCTCTATAATTATTTTTTATAAGACTGAAAGAATAAAAGGTTAAAACAGGGACTGAAAAAATGTGTGTATGTATTGTGTTAATGTTCATACTCTATTGAATCAAAAGTTGCTGAGTAAAAGAACCAAAGAGAAAAGATCTATGTATCAATAGAGTACATTAATTTCCCTTTAAAAAATAGACTCATACTTTATTAGGTTCATGCCAGTATAAAACTAAATTATATAAACTGGATAAAGTTATTCATTTAGAAAACTAATCTTATAAGGAAGGCCTCCTGTTTTGTAATTCCCTAGTCAGCTATCTGAAAGAGGGGTGGGGGGGTAGTCAAAATAAATGAAGCAGTTGATATTTGGAATTATCATAAAGAACACCAGCTTTCAGAACTTGTCAAATGAGATGAACTGAGTGGCTATCATTTCTATCTTTTCATCATCTGATGTGGCATATAAAACAGTAACAATAAAATGCTGTAAAGATGACTACTCCTGAGATTCTTCTGATGTCATCTTACTGCAAACATAGCAGGCTCACATTTCAACTTAGACACCCAAAACCTGACTCATCTTGCCAAAGGGGAGGGAATATAAAACATCACTTTGACCTCAGCACAAGAAAGAGAAGTAAGATGGCAGAAGAGACACAAAGGCAGACACAAATTTCTCAGGCAAGAGAAGGAGCTACAGGGCCAAACAAATACACAAAAGTCATTCCTGAGGTTAACAACTAACATAGGCAGTAAGCATTTTGCTAGGCATTTGGAGCAAAGGAAGCAAAGACTCTGTACAAATCGATTTATAAAGACTGTACTTAAAGTGACCTTTGAGCAATTGCATTAGCAGGGACTGAGAATTTCTTGCAAAGAGAGTAAGGATCCTGAAATAAGTGATATCAACACCAAGGAAAAAAGGCATAGAAACAAGAGCAAAGTGACATACACAAAAGAAGACTCTAGATTAAAGTGGAATACAATTTACTTCCTAAACCAAGCTAAGTCTTTCTTACATTTTCCTTAGCAAGGAATAATTGTCACTTTACATTAGAACTTTATGTTATATTTTAGAGTTGGCTACATATACCTGTGCCTAAGGTTGCTACGTGACAAAATCCATACAGTGTCATATTCACTGTCATTTCCTGGTATGAGTACAGGTGATTTCAACAAATATTCATAGTCTATTAATTAATAAAGTTGAGAATCACCAACTGATGCTAAATACAAGAAAAAGGATGATGAAAAAGAGAATATTTACGTAGTCTCAAAGTATCTCCCTATAAATTATTAATTAACTATAAAAAAAGAAACATAGTATCTTTATAGTGAAGAAAATGGACAAAACTGTAGCCAAATGACCTTACCAAGGAGGGACAAATAGTCACTCTGTGCCTTTAAATGTGATACCCTATGGGGCGCCTGGGTGGCGCAGTCGGTTAAGCATCCGACTTCAGCCAGGTCACGATCTCGCGGTCCGTGAGTTCGAGCCCCGTGTCGGGCTCTGGGCTGATGGCTCAGAGCCTGGAGCCTGTTTCCGATTCTGTGTCTCCCTCTCTCCCTCTGCCCCTCCCCCGTTCATGCTCTGTCTCTCTGTCCCAAAAATAAATAAACGTAAAAAAAAAAAAAAAAATTTAAAAAAAAATAAATAAATAAATGTGATACCCTGAAGAGTACACATATCACATATGTAGCATTCCAACCATAAATGCATAATGCAATCCTAATCATGAGGAAACACTAAAAAAGGCAAAATTTAGGGAAATTCCTCAATTTCTTCAAAAATATCAACCATCATGAAAGACAAAGCCCATTCTAGATTTTTTTTGTTTGTTTTTTTTTTTTTTTTAATATGAAATTTATTGTCAAATTGGTTTCCATACAACACCCAGTGCTCCTCCCAACAGGTGCCCTCCTCAATGCCCATCACCCACCTCCCTCTCCCTCCCACTCCCCATCAACCCTCAGTTTATTCTCAGTTTTTAAGTGTTTTATGGTTTGGCTCTCTCCCTCTCTTTTTCTTTTTCCTTCCCATCCTCCATGGCCAATTCCAGATTAAATACAACATACAACAACTAAATGTCAAACATGATCCTGGATTGGATTCTGTATCTCCCAAAAATGTTACCAAGGATATTACTGGAATAAAGGACAAAAGTAAGATGTGGGCTATTAAGGAGATAAAGTTATTGTATCTAATTTCTAAATTTGTAATGTATCAAAATTTCTAAATTCGATAGCTACTGGGTTCTATAAATGATATCCTTATTCTTTGAAAGTCACACTAAAATTTTAAGTGTTATGCCCAGAATTCGTGATCCCCAAAGACCACCAGGGAGCCGAGTCCGATGTAAAAGCAAAAGAGCCTTTATTCGAGCTAGCTCAAGCTCAATCCCCTACCTGCACCAACGCAGCAGTGAGATACCGAGATACCGGGGAGAGAGAGCGAGTTTCAAAAGGACAAAGGTTTTATTGGGGCCTAGGGGCAGTTGGTGAGGTAATGGCTGTAGCCTCAGCCGATTGGCTGGGGAAGGGTCCGAGTCCTGTTAGGCAGGTGAGCGGGAGGTTACTCAAGGGGAGGAGGTGGTCAAGGTGAAGGACACAGAACAAGATGGAGTTGGCCAGGGTAGGCCCGCCCTTTCATAAGGACTAAGGGGAAGTATGATGTATAACTTTGTACATGTAACAGAAAATCCTGTACTACTGTAATTTTACCGTAAGTATAGAAATACTTCAAGATAAAAGGCTAAAAAATTCATTATGACATTAAAATTACAGCTGAGGCCAAAATCACATATCAAAAACATAAAATGAACATCCACAGTGGTAGGATATATTTAAAATGTAATTAAAACAATTTTAAATATTTTTATAACCAACAATATTAGTATATTTATTAAAAGTTTGACATAATGGTGCAGGGACAATAATTTCTTACTAATATCAGCTGTGAGTTTTGTTACTATACATATATAAAACAATAAATTATAGCTTTCACTTAAAGCTGGTGGAAGAGGAACTATCTTTTGGCTCATTCTGCAAGTATATGTATGATGTTGTCCTCAGGTTCTTACATGACTAGTAACTGGCCAAGGTGTACACCTTTGTTCTTTTCAACTCCTGATTTTGACATCTGCTCCACAGTAGTAAGGCAAGTTAAGTGAAATAATCCATTAAACTGAAGTTTTGTGTATTGCTTGAATAAAATGCTTCCTAAACATTTTCAAGGCTATTGTCAGATTGCTGTCTTTAATTATTTTATTCCTAATATTTTTGCATTTGCTTCCTTTTTTTTTTGTACAATCACGTGTCTTCGTTTTAGTTTTCATTACATGCATATTTTCAGTATGACGCTGGAATCCAGTGGCAGGAAGGTTGTAGAGGGTGTATGCGTAACAATTACCTGTACTCTCAATGCACAGACAGTTGGTTACATTGTCCACGGTTCCCAGAATGCTATTTTCTCTGCTAAACTACTGCTTGTTAGTCATTCCTGTTATTCTTGGTTTGATAAGATTTTTTTTCAAGCAATAGTTTGGCAATATTTTGTTTTGTTTTATTTTACATGCAATAACTGTTATTATATCATGGTTGAACATCTCAAAAGAGAACAGTATCCAAAGTCTTTTAACTCCAGCCAAAATTTCAAAAGATGAACATATTATAAATTACGTCTTTAGGTTGATCTCTATTTGGAGATGAATCTTTGGAAATTAACATAAAGGCAAATGTCATGCCTCATTTGTACTAAGGACTATATGCTTTGGAAGCCTTCATGATCCTATGACTACCAGTCACAGACATGTTCAAGGATGTCAGAAATTATTTTGAAATAAGTATTTTCCCATTCTATCTCCCAAAGTTTGAGACCTGAAGTTGAAGCATATTTTGGTTCTATTCCAAAACAGAATCCAAACTTCCATTCATGTGTAGTGTATATGGATGTCAAAGTTTTGAGGCACATACTTTAAATCAATGTGGGAAATGAGAAAACATGGTTAGTGTTAGAGATAGTAACTGTTCATAAATTTCAACTACTATTAATCAAATTCATATGTAAATGAATTTAAAATGAGTTCAATGAGCTTTCAATACGTTTTGTCCCACATAGAGTGACGTATTTGATCTTTAACACTATAAAAATCCTCAGGGTAATCAGGAGTTGTTAAACCAGAAGTCTAGTTTGTTATCTCCCTTTTGCAGTGATTCAGTAAAAATGCCTCAGACATTTGCTAAGCTTAAATACAATGTGAAATCGCTTTCTCTATGCGAATGAATTTAATTTCCTTATTTACTTGGAGTTTTTGAATTCCTTATATATCTATAATTCTTCCTAATTTCATGGCAAATTGCTTTTATAATTGGAACAAACACATACATATTATATAAAAACTATTTTGACAAAATATAAATTGTTCTATATATTTGAAAATAAAAACAGTAGCTAATATAATTTTCAAAATATTCTCTACAACTTAATAGCAATATTCATTCATCCAAGCTGTACAAGTAATCATTAGATCAATACTGGTAATCCTATCAGATGCCTGACATCAAATAAAACATGAGATAGCTTTAATCATTATGTAGGAAATCAGAAGAGGAAAGGAAGAAAAGTCAGAGTGCTAGTTATGAGGGATACATGGCAGAAACAAGACTTTATTATGGATTTATTAACAGGATAATAATTATTTTAAAATTATAAGAAAAAGATTTAAATACAAACAAAACTAAAGTTCTGAACTTTCAATTAATTGAAACTTTTATACACTCTACAAAAAAGACAAAAGCAATTTAAAACTAAATGATACTCAAAACTTAAATAAACAATTTTTTAAATGTATTCAATATTCCCTATGCCCGTACATATCCATCATTATTTTCATCTACAAGAAGCATAGCTTGGCGGAAACTGTATGGCATTATGAGCTAAGCCAACTGTGTTTTGGTTTTAATCCTAACAAGTGAAGGGTAGCAGAATATGTCCCCTCAAAAATGCCACTTGGGCATAAGGATTAATTTGAGCCAAAGGCACTTGTAAAATAACAGATACAAGAAGGGCAGTCTAACTCCTCTATTCTTCCTAAAAACAGGAGATAAAACTCCCATATGAGAGATGCCCTAGCTAAGCCAGCAGGAAAAGAACATTCTTATTATATAAGATGGGGAGTTAAGGTCAAAAGAAAACTGTACAACCAAGCTTTGTTGAAATAACCCCTATCTTTTTTTTAATCTCTCCATATATTTTAGCTAGTTTTTCACAATTATGACTTCATGTTCAACATAAGCACCTAGACTTAACTGCTTTTTGGGTCTTAATTTTTCTGTGATGGCTCCCATGTACACGTAAAACATATTAATTAAATAAAATTTCTATGCTTTTCTCTGATTAATCTGTCTTAGGTCAACCTAATATGCAGGTCTAGCTGGAGACACCAAGAGGATAAAGGAAAAGTTTTGCCTCCTCTATGCAAGTACAGAAAGAAGGTCCCTAACTTATAATGATTCAACTTAGGACTTTTCAGCTTTATGATGATGCAAAAGTGATATGCATTCCAAAGCATGCACACTATACTTTGAATTTTGAATTTTGCTCATTTCCTAAGATAGTGCTATGTAGCACAATACTCTCTTAGGATGTTGGGCAGTGGAAGTGAATCACGGCTCCCGGTCAGCCACGTAATTATGAGGGCAAACAACCAAGGCACTTAGAACTATTCAATTTTTCACTTTCAGCATAGTATTCAAAAAACTAAATGAGATATCCAACATTTATTATAAAATAGACTTTATTTTTAGATGATTTTGTCCAACACTAAAGTACTGGAAGTGTTCCAAGCACATTTAAGGTAGGCTGGGCTAAGCTATCATGTTTACTGGGTTAGGTGTATTAAATGAAATTATGACATGATATTTTCAATTTATAATGGGTTTATTGGGTTGTAACTTCATCATAAGTTGAAGATAGGTAATTACTTTTTCAGCTTGTCAAACATCTTTAACATCACTAGGTCTCACCTTTTTTCATAAATAAAAGACGTTATGGAACAAAAACAGACACATATATCAATGGAACACAATAGAGAACCCAGAAATGGACCAACAAACATATGGCCAACTAATCTTTGACAAAGCAGGAAAGAATATCCAATGGAATAAAAACAGTCTCTTCAGCAAATGGTGCTGGGAAAACTGGACAGCGACATGAAGAAGAATAAACCTGGACCACTTTCTTACACCATACACAAAAGAAAAATCAAAACAGGTGGAAGACCTAAATATAAGACAGGAAGATATCAAAATCCTAGAGGAGAAAGCAGGCAAAAACCTCCTTGACTGTGGCCACAGCAACTTCTTACTCAACACATCTCCAGAGGAAAGGGAAACAAAAGCAAAAATGAACTATTGGTACCTCATCAAAATAAAAAGCTTCTGCACGGCAAAGGAAACAATCAGCAAAACTAAAAGGCAACCACCAGAATGGAAGGAGGTATTTGCAAATCACATAAAGAATTAATATCCAAAATCTTTAAAGATCTCATCAAACTCAATACCCAAAAAACAAATAATCCAGTGAAGAAATGGTCAAAAGACATGAATAGACACTTCGCCAAAGAATACCTCCAGATGGCCAACCGACACATGAAAAAATGCTCAACATCACTCATCATCAGGGAAATACAAATCAAAACCACAATGAGATACCACTTTACACCTGTCAGAATGGCTAACCTTAACATCTCAGGCCATAACAGATGTTGGCGAGGATGCAAGAAAGAGGATTTCTTTTGCATTGCTGGTAAGAATACAAACTGGTGCAGCCACTCTGGAAAACATTATGGAGGTTCCTCAAAAAATTAAAAATAGAACTATCCTATGACCCAGCAATTGCACTACTAGGTATCTATCCAAGGGACACAGGTGTACTGATATCAGCACTATCCAAAATAGTCAAAGTATGGAAAGAGCCCAAATTTCCATTGATGGATGAATGAATAATGAAGATGTGGTATATATATACAATGGAGTATTACTCGGCCATCAAAAAGAATGAAATCTTGCCATTTGCAACTATGTGGATGGAACTAGAGGGTATTATGCTAAGTGAAAGCCGTCAGTCAGAGAAAGACAAATACCATATGACTTCACTCATATGAGGGCTTAAAGAGACAAAACAGATGAACATAAGGGAAAGGAAGCAAAAAGAATATAAAAACAGGGAGAAGGCAAAACATAAGAGCCTATTAACTATAGAGAACAAACAGAGGGTTGCAGGAGGGGTTGTGGGGGGGGGGGATGGGCTAAATGGGTAAGGGGCATTAAGGAATCTACTCCTGAAATCATTGTTGCACTATATGCTAACTTGGATGTAAATTAAACAATAAGTTAATTAAAAATAAATTAATTAAAATTAAAATTAAAAATTAAAAAAATTTTTAAAGAAAAGACGTTAGACTTAAACCATCATTTCCAAATTACTACACATTTAGTTGCTGTAAACAACACAATTTGTCTTATAGTTCTGTCGGTCCAAAGTCCAACATAGGTCTCAATGGGCTAAAAATAAGGTGTCAGCATGGATGTGTTCTTTTCTGGAGGTCTAGTGATGTGTTTCTAGCTCCCACAGGATACCTGTATCCCTTGGCTCATGGTCCCTTTCCTCCACCTTCAAAGCCATTAATGTTAAATTTCTCTTCTTCCATCTTTGTATGTCTCTATTTGACCAACTCTGGGAAAGGTTTTCTGTTTTCAAAAAGTCATGTGATTGGGGCGCCTGGGTGGCTCAGTTGGTTAGGCGTCCGACTTTGGCTCAGGTCATGATCTCGCAGTTTGTGAGCCTGAGCCCTGCGTCAGGCTCTGTGCTGACAGCTCGGAGCCTGGAGCCTGCTACAGATTCTGTGTCTCCATCTCTCTCTGCCCCTCCCCCACTTGTGCTCTGTCTCTCTCTTTCAAAAATAAATAAAATGTAAAAAAAAAAAAAGTCATGTGATTATTTTGACCTACCCAAATAATACAGAGTAATCTCTCCACCTCAAGACCTTTAACCTTCATTATTTTGGCATGTAGGGTTACATATTTACAATTTGGGGAGATCAGTTCATGGACAGATGAGGGGCCATTACTCTGCCTATCACATAGTATTTCATGGGACTGCAGTTTAGTACCAGAATTATTAATCTCTAAGAATGAAGAACTGCATGATCAATAAGCTTGCAAAATTTCCTTTTAAAAATATCACTTTTTGAGAGTCAAAGTATACACTGCTTTTTTAAGAATTTAAAAAAGTCTTCATAGTATTGAAAAATTTTTGCTTAATTATCTTTTTCTATATTTCACACCCACTAATCTGGGAAGATTTTCTCTTAACACCAATTGTGAAATGCTTAATTACAATACTTTGTTTTAGAAAAAATATTCTGTGATATCTGAACTCAACAATAATTATGGATATTCAAAATCATGATGAGAAAGATGCTAAAAACACTCAAAAAAGAGGTAATATGTGTACAACTATAGATATGTGTCGATTTTGTAGTAATTCATTAGAGTTAAGATTGGCAAGAAATATGGATATACCACATCTGCTGTGACTTAGATTAATCCCTCAAGTTAGTTTGTCAAAGGGAATGTAAAGCAAGCAAGGGGACTATCTGGGGGCAATAGATCCAGTGTACCTTGTGAGGTACTTCCTTAGCCTCTATTCTCTTAGTCTCAAAGTCACTTAGTGACTCTGTCTGCCAAGATCAAAACTTGAAAGACAAAAGACTAACTTAAATCTCACTCCTTCAAAAGTCTTTTCATTAGCAAACTTTAGACTCTTCTGAAATGTGAATCAAATTCATCCTCAGAAAAGCCATATCCTCATCTGTGCACGCATATCTCAGCTTCCAGTTCCCCCACAGAATGGAAAGCCAATTTCCTCCAATTTTCAACTAGGGTTAAAACAAAAAAGAGCTTCTAGTAAGTATTTACTTAACCAGAAATTCTAATAATGAAAGCAGCCCTTTTCCTATAGCAATACAAAAATTGAACTTACCTATATTAAACACCCAGCTACTTAGGTACTAGGTTCCTGGCTATGATACAGCTGTGGCCTCCACTAGGTAGGAACTGAACATGAAAAACTTGGGGAAACAGAACTTGTTAAGATTTAAGAATTTACAAGGTTCCTATTCATTTAGCATCAAATGAACAGTATCTGTGTTATCATAGAAATAAAATATCCATCTGTTTTCAGCCAAGAACTCGGGATTAAGTGAGAAAATGAGAGAATATCTACAATAAATGATCACTCTATAATCTTTAAAGTGCATCTGCCTTTTAGACAAAAAAGTTATCTTCTTCTGCCAAGAATTTTCATGCATTTTTAATAAGTTGATAATAATGATTGTTAGAGCTATTAAATGGTATTTGAATGTATCCAACATTACTCTCCTATTAATAGTAAAGTATATATTAAGATACTCAAGAGTTTCATATTATATACATAAATACACACACATATTATATACATAAATGTACACATGCATACAAACTCAGAAGATACAAAAGACTACCTATCTGAGTGAAAATATTAACTATTTTTACTATCTTATTTGGGAAACCTGAAGGAAACAATACCAACTAATACATTTTTTCTTTTATGTACCAATATATGGCTCTTAACAATTCAAAGTAAAATACTATAATTAAGGTAAAAAATGTTTAGTCCTGGGGCGCCTGGGTGGCGCAGTCGGTTAAGCGTCCGACTTCAGCCAGGTCACGATCTTGCGGTCCGTGGGTTCGAGCCCCGCGTCGGGCTCTGGGCTGATGGCTCGGAGCCTGGAGCCTGTTTCTGATTCTGTGTCTCCCTCTCTCTCTGCCCCTCCCCCGTTCATGCTCTGTCTCTCCCTGTCCCAAAAATAAATAAACGTTGAAAAAAAAAAATGTTTAGTCCTAACACCTTAAAAGATTTGATCCTAGAATTTGAAATATGTCCAAATAGGAGTTTGGGGGTAAATAAAATGTTTATCTTTCTCTTTTCTTTGAAAGATATTTGTGCTGCTAAATGTATTACTTCATTTTATAAGTTCTGCTTTTATTTAAACTCCATTTTAAAGTAATTACAAATTTGGGGCGCCTGGGTGGCGCAGTCGGTTAAGCGTCCGACTTCAGCCAGGTCATGATCTCGCGGTCCGTGAGTTCAAGCCCCGCATCGGGCTCTGGGCTGATGGCTCAGAGCCTGGAGCCTGTTTCCGATTCTGTGTCTCCCTCTCTCTCTCTGCCCCTCCCCCGTTCATGCTCTGTCTCTCTCTGTCCCAAAAATAAATAAACGTTGAAAAAAAAATTTTTTTAAGTAATTACAAATTTAAGAAGGGATTAAAGTTGAATATATCTGGGAAAATCGCAAAAGTATGGCCTTTCATTTTCTAAGTAGCAAGTTGTGACCCAACTGCTGCTGCCTTTATAAAAGAAACTTTCAACTTACTTTAGTTCATCTATTTACGTGTATAGATCGCACTTTGTGCTCTCAAGTGCACCACACTAAGGAGATCTATAGTCATTAAGTTCATGCTTTGGTCTTCAATAATGGAGCTTGATTTTCTCTCATTTAATCAGATTTATACAATTTTCCAAACTAATTGGGGTAAACTGCCTAATTAAAAAAACAATTATATTTTATAATTGACCAAGTTTTTTTTTATCAAAACCACTATTCCCCATAATCATTGTAGATTTACACATATGCAGTCATCAAAATTGAGTATTATATATGAATGCTTTACTTATCTACCATCTATTATAAATGTCCAGTCAGTTAGAATGAGCAAATAGAGTGAAAGAAAGTTTGGATTGACTGCATATTCATGACTTTTATCACTCTACTAAGCATATTAACTTGTCAATGGGTATTTAGTACACTGGGGTATAACAAACTATACAAATAACTAAAGTCCAAATAATACTGTTACACATAGCAAATGACTGCCCCATAAAATATTGTAAGAATTATGCAAGTGTTCAGCAGCTGCCAAATGAAGACACTCATTACCTATGTCTAGTCTGCAATAAAGTTACAAGACAATATTTACTTATTTATTTATTTGTTTATTTATTATTTATTTTTAGATAGACACAGGGAGAGAGAAAGAGCAGGGGAAGAGTAAAGGAAGTAAGAGAAACTTAAGCAGGCTCCACACTCAGCTGTAGCCCAATACAAGGCTTGATCCCACGACCTAGGGATCATGACCTGAGTGAAATCAAGTCAGATGCTCAACTGACTGAGCCACCCAGGCACCCCTACTCATTCATTCTAGATGACTCCTTATCGGAATCCCTAAAAGACACACAAATGCAATTTATATAGTACAAACTATAATGATTATCTAATATGATCAATATATAATTAATGTAATTACTGGTGCAGAACAAGCTATAAAGATTATCAGATAGACCATTGCTTAGAATAGATCTTGTGTACCTATCACTAAATGAAATGTACAATATTCTTTTTACATGACAGTTTGAGAAGGACCAGACATTGGTTTCCTACATAGATAGTTAGAAACCACGTTAAAAATTTCTGTCTCTTTCTCTGTGTCTCTATCTCTATTTCTGTCTCTTCTCTCTCTCCCTCTCTCTCTCTCTCTCTCCCCACCCCCTCTCTCTCACACACACATAAACAGAGCCATTTAAATTCCTTAAATTCTATTTTAATCACTAATCAAGTGTAGGGGCTTTCAACTTCCAGATACCTACAAACATCCTTAAGGGAAAAAGAAAGTTTATGAAAGTAAACCTACTCCATATTGGGTAAATATTTAAGTGTAAAAAATCATAATTTGATGTAGGTTGAGCCAATTAATAAATACTTTATTGTCACTACTTCTTCATATATGCTGGTGTAGAGTCTGATTCATTACATGAAATATAATTGGATTTTCAAGGAGATATGGTTATTTCTAGTAAGCATCAAAGATCATTTCCATGTTTACGTTGTAAAGATGTGCTTTCCTTAGCATTTTCCTATCATTGTTATTTGTCAATATCATTGTTATTTTTCAAATCAGAAAAAAATAAAATCATAAACAGTTTTGATTAAAAACTGTTAATGGTTGAGGGGTGCCTGGGTGGCTCAATGGGTCAAGCATCTGACTCTTAATTTCAGCGCAGGTCATGATCTCACAGTTTGTGGGATTGAGCCCTGCATCAGGCTCGGTGCTGCCAGTACAGAGACTGCTTGGGATTCTCTCTCTCCCTCTCTCTCTGCCCCTTCCCCGCTCATGAGTACAAAATAAATAAATTAAAAAAAGAGAGAGACTGTTAATGATTGAAAATTAAGCTTTTCTCATTCTTCATTTTATATATTTATCTATGGTATGATTGCCATGGTGATTATTACTTTTGCATTCTAGAGCTGTGCTATCCAACAGAGCAAACACTAGCCACTATTTAAATTTAATAATATTAAAAATTTGGGGCGCCTGGGTGGCTCAGTCGGTTAAGCGGCCGACTTCGGCTCAGGTCATGATCTCACGGTCCGTGAGTTCGAGCCCCGCGTCGGGCTCTGTGCTGACCGCTCAGAGCCTGGAGCCTGTTTCAGATTCTGTGTCTCCCTCTCTCTGACCCTCCCCTGTTCATGCTCTGTCTCTCCCTGTCTCAAAAATAAATAAAACGTTAAAAAAAATTTTAAAAAAAATTCATTTCCACAGTCACACTAACCATACGCTAACTGATCAAGTAACGGATAGCATGAAACATTTCCATTATCTCAGGGAGTTCTTTTGCACCATGCTGCTCTAGAAGTCCTGCCAAGAATGAAAGATCATGAGTTTGGGCAGTCAGTGCTCTTTTGGTTTTGTTTTTGTTTTTGTTTCTTTCCAGACAGCACTCTTAAGTAATGTAGCCAACATTCAAACCCAGTCCTATCTCCAGAGGCTCTGCTTTTCCCGCTGCACTAGGCATTTAGCAACCAAAGATACTCTGGTCAACAATACAGTTTCAGCACAATTTATAAATGTATAGCAGTTACAGAGAGTCAGGTAAAAATTATATTTAAGCCCAACTCCCTAGCTATAGAGAACACTGCAGACATTTTTCAAAGGCATATCAGGAAATATAAACATAGATTAATATACACTTAACTAATAAAAATTATAGGTTTGGGGTACCTGAGTGGCTCAGTTAGTTAAGCGTATGACTTCGGCTCAGGTAATGATCTCACCGTTCATGAGTTCAAGCCCCACGTCAGGTTCTGTGCTGACAGTACAGAGCCTAGAGCCTGCCTCAGATTCTGTGTCTCCCTCTTTTTTGGCCCTTCCCATGCTCGTGCTCTGCCTCTCCCTCTCTCCTTCTCTCTCTCTCAAAAATAAACATTAAAAATTTTTAACTAAAAAGTGATATGTTCATATGAGTCTGGACTCAGCCTACTTTCAAAAATAATATGGAATTACTTATGTTAGAAAGTATAAATATCTGGCATTTTATTAAAACCTTATAATTTAACTCATGAATTGGCTTATTAATTTCATTCTTCAGTTGACCAAGTGGAAAATGACTGTTGTAATATTTTTCAAAGACAAATGGGAAATATCTTTAAAAAAATTTTTTTTTACATTTTATTTATTTTTGATAGAGAGAGAGCACAAGTGGGGGAGGGGCAGAGAGAGATGGAGACACAGAATCCGAAGCAGGCCCCAGGCACTGAGCTGTCAGCACAGAGCCGGTCGCGGGGCTTGAGCTCACAACCTGCGAGATCATGACCTGAGCCGAAGTCGTATGCTTAACTGACTAAGCCACCCAGGCACCCTGGAAATATCTTAATTCGTAAAGCTATAACAAAAATAGCATAGATTGGTGCCTCAAACAACAAACATGTATTTCTCAAAGCTCTGGGGAGTAGAAAGTAGAAGATCAAGGTGTCAGCCTTTTGGTTCATGTTGAGCGTCCTCTTCATGGTTTGCAGAGAGACACCTTCCTGCTGTACCCTCACATCCTCTTTTAAAAGGGCACTATTCTCATTCATAAAGGTTCTACCCTCATGTCCTAATTGCCTTCCAAAATTCCAAAATTGATGTTACTTCCATCAATCCTTCATCTGACTGCCATCAAATTGGGGATTAGGGTTTCAATATATGAATTTTGTGAAGATACAAGCATTGAGGA
Organism: Herpailurus yagouaroundi; assembly: GCF_014898765.1. Taxonomy (NCBI): domain Eukaryota; kingdom Metazoa; phylum Chordata; class Mammalia; order Carnivora; family Felidae; genus Herpailurus; species Herpailurus yagouaroundi. The sequence continues at coordinate 86,420,706 of NW_024412376.1, read as the reverse complement.
AACGATGCTGCAAGAAAGGACAACTGTATGCCCTGATACCAGATCTTTGCAATTCTTTTAAAAATAGTTTTAATACTGGGCACTTGGGTGGCTTAGTTGGTTAAACGTCTGACTTTGGCTCAGGTCATGATACTGCGGTTTGTGGGTTAGAGCCCTGCATCGGGCTCTGTGCTGACAGATTCTGTGTCTCCCTGTCTCTCTGTGTCAGATTCTGTGTCTCCCTGTCTCTCTGTGTCAGATTCTGTGTCTCCCCCTCTCTCTGCCTCTCCCATGCTCATGCTCTCTCTCTCTCTCTCTCTCTCTCTCTCTCTCTCTCTCTCTGTCTCTCAATAATAAATAAATGTTAAAATAAAATAAAATAAAGTAAAATAAAATAAAATAAAATAAAATAAAATAAAATAAAAATAGCTCTAATGTGTAAAGAAAGATATTCAGAAAACAGGATTATTTTCTAAACTAAGAATATTTTGAAAAAGCCAAAATTCCAAGGAATTATAAGTGTATTGTGATTGATTTTATCTGGAATTCTTCATATTACCTTTCCAGTGCATCCATGAGTGCCAACTCCTTGTATCTAGTAGCTCTAGGAAATTATCCATATACTATAATAGAAGATAACTATATCATTTATAATTATTTCTTTTTTGGCATTATTATTTGGCCAAAACTAGCTGTTTTTAAGTAGAACTTTATACCATAAAGTAATTTGCCTAGGATCTGTAGCTATAATTAACACTGACTCCTGAAACCGTAGCCTATCCCAACCCCTCTCTTATTCTGCCCCAGGGTTCTCCCTCATTGTGTAAGAAGTCAGACATTGACTTTAAAACCAACACTTTCTGGGGCGCCTGGGTGGCGCAGTCGGTTAAGCGTCCGACTTCAGCCAGGTCAAGATCTCGCAGTTCCTGAGTTCGAGCCCCGCGTCAGGCTCTGGGCTGATGGCTCAGAGCCTGGAGCCTGTTTCCGATTCTGTGTCTCCCTCTCTCTCTGCCCCTCCCCCGTTCATGCTCTGTCTCTCTCTGTCCCAAAAATAAATAAACGTTGAAAAAAAAAATTAAAAAAAAAAACAACAAACCAACACTTTCTAAATGTTTCTTGAAACATAAGTTACTAAGACTTATAGAATGTGCATGCACCTACTAAGTGCATTTTTCAAATTGTGAGTTGAATCAGTTTAATGGATTAGAAAATCAATTTAGGGAATAGATAAGCTTCAGAAATAGTAAGCACCATAATGCAACACACAATAATTTTGTTTCAGTTACAAATTTCATAGCAAACAATAGTGAATGAAGACAAAGTGAACCAATCCAGTAATAAATAAAGAATATTGTTTCGTGTTAAAATCAAAATTCACTTGTTTACACCATTTAATTTTCTTTTACCTTCTAATTATACATATCATTGTCTTTTTCTCTGTTTTTTTTTTTTTTTTTTTGAGAGAGAAACGGTGCAAGTAAGCGAGGGGCAGAGAGAGAGAGAATCCCAGGAGGGCCGGTGGCGGGGGGGGGGGAGCCGGGGGCGGGGAGAGAGAGGGAGGGAGAGAGAGAGAAGTGGGGCCCACCCAAGTGGAACTTGTGTTCACCCAACGTGGGGCTTGAGCTTACCCAATGTGGGACTTGAACTCACAAACCATGAGATCATAACCTGAGCCAAAATCAGGTGCTTAATCACTGAGTCACCAGGTGTCCTTTCTGTCATTAATTTATATTCTCATCAACCATCAATAGATCAATTTTGTTAACAAAAATTAAATTTGATTCCTCAAAAAAGAATGTTTTATATATATTTTAGGGAAGAAAAAGTCCAAATCAAAACATAGTTTTTATAGCTGAGGAAAAGATATATTCTAGAATGATAAATTGATTGATGGCACAATTATTAGTTTAACTGTTGTATTTGCTGAATGCATCCAAATGCCAATAATAACCCTAAAAGCTATCCAAAAATAAATTTTAGGTTAACTGGATCACTAAGAAGCTTTGTATTATTTACACTGCAGCACAGAGATAAATGAGGTCAGTGCTATGCAAACTGCTGTCATAAACTGGGAGAAAAGAAGGCCTAAAAAGTGACAAATATTATCAAGACTGTGACAATCTCCTGATGTTTCTAAGACATTATAGCACATTTATCAGTGAAACATTCCTGGGGATATATTTATTGCATAAACATAGAATTCTTGACATTACTGATGAAAATTCCCTTACTTTTTAATTCTGATAGTACTTTTTAAGCCTTTATCATTTGCCAATTTATAAGCAAATATAGATTTGATGATCTATGCTATGATGGTTTCTTGCCAAGACTACAAACAGAGTTACGAGGAATTTCTTCCACTAGAAGAAGAGATTCAGGGTCCGAAACACCAGTTTCATAGTGGCCGGGTCTTTGCTGCATCCTATTATCAGCTATAAAAAAATTTAAAGTAAAAATAGAAAGAAGTCTAATTAGGGTCACTCAGAAAAGGTTGAAGCCATACTACTGTATATTATTGGTCAGTTGGTAGGCCCTTTATAATGCTCAAGTACAGAACTAGTCTAGTCATAATACAGGTGTTAACAGAGATTAAGTTGCTTTAAAGAGAAAAAACAATATTGGGGTACCTGGGTGGCTCAGTTGGTTGAATGTCTGACTCTTGATTTCACCTCAGGTCATGATCCCAGTATCATGGGATTGAGCCCTGTGTCAGGCTCCATGCTGAGTGTGGAGCTTCCTTTATATCCTCTCTCTCCCTCTGCCCTTCTCCCCTGATTTGATCTCTCTCTCTTTCTAAAATTAAATAAATAAATAAATAAATAAATAAATAAAAATTAAAAAAACAACATTAACCCTTCATTTTACAAATTTGGGAAATGTTCTGCTTAAGCAAAATAAGTAAACAAATTAAAAAAAAAATGGACAAAAATTTAGCTACTGCAATAAGGCCTGAAAGGCACACATAATGGAAAAGAACAAGTAGAACTTTCTTTGTTCACAGAAGGCATAATCATGTATGTAGAAAATCTTCTTGTGAAATCTAGAAGAAAGCTATGGGAAATAATAAATGAGTTTAATAGAATTGCAGGATATAAGATCAATATACAAAATTCAACTGCTTTCCTATATATGAGTAATAAACAACCAGAAATTAAAAATTTTTAACGGCACCTGGTGGCTCAGTCAGGTAAGTGTTTACATCTTGATTTTGGCTCAGCTCATGATCTCAGGGTTGTTAGATCAAGCCCCATATACAGCCCAGTGTGGAGCACAGCACCTAACTGGGATGCTCTCTCTCTCCTCTCTGTGCCCCACTTGTGCTCTCTTTCTCTCCCTCTCTCAACATAAATAAATTAACCTTAAAAAATAAATTAAAAACTTTTTAAATGCCATTCACAAAAAATGAATACTGAGGGAAAACTATGAGAAAAGATGTGCAATATCTGTAAATTATAATGTTTTTTAAACACTGTTGAGAGAAAATAGAGTGAACATAAGTAGTGGAGTCATATCATGTTCATCAGTTGAAAGAATAAAAATTGTTAGGATGGTATTTCTTCCCAAACAGAACTACAGATTCAATACCATCTAAATAAAAAACCAAACAGAGTTTTTAAAAAATAAAACAAAAGTTGAGAAGGTGATTTTAAAATGTATATGTGATGTAAAATATTTAAAATTTATATGTGATGTAAAATTTCAACATAACTTTGTGGAAGAAAAAAAATTTGAAGAAGGATTTGATTTCAAAATATGTAATAAAGCTACAATAATTAAGACAGTGTGGCATTGGCTGCACATAGTCAAATAAATCAAAACAAAAGAATAATGTATAGAATTGTTCAATCACTATATTGTACACCTAAAACTAACATAACATTGTCTGATAATTATACTGGAATTTAGAAAAAAGAAAAAAGAGCTATAGTAAGCCTAGAAATAGACTCACTACTGATTTTGTCAAAGATAAAAAGGCAGTTCAGTGGAGAAAGGATGATCTTCTGATGCACAATGCTAAAACAATTGGATTACCATATAAAATACAAAAAACTACAGCTCAAAGTTCACACCATATTAAAAAATCAAGTTAAAAATATCCAAAACATAAATGTAAAACCTAAAACTCTAAAACTTCTAGAAGATAACATAGAACATTTTTGTGTCCTTGGGTTAAACAAACATTTCTTAGATATAACACCAAAAGTATAGTCTATAAAAAGAAAAATGGACAAATTAGACTTCAACCCATTTAAGAACTTCTTTTCTGAATGTCACTATTAAGAATTAAAAAGACAAGACCCAAAAATTCACAAAACATATCTGATAAACTACTCTTATCTAGAATGTAAAATAAACTCTCAAAACTCAATAGTAGAAGTCTCTTGGCCCCAGTGAGCCTGACCCTTCCTCTCCTACCCCTGACACCAGAGTGGACAGGTTGAAACAGCTAGAATGAACCAACCACAACACATAGACCAGACCAGATCACACCAGACTAGGAAGCCTCTTTGTTGTTCATGGTTTGAAACTCTTCTCTCTCTAAGATACAGAGGATAGTGAATACCATTGAGAAAATCAATCAAGAGCTCCACTAACATTAAGCAACCAGAAGAAGTGCTCTCCTTCACCACCAGGCAGGAGATTCATCTCAGCCAGAGAGACACACCACAGTAGTTGGAATAGCACCAGTGAGAGGGATCTAGCCACTATGAGGATCCCACCACAAAAAGCATCTTTTACCCTGTCACCTGAGACTCTCCTTGCTGGCACACTTCAAAATACTAATGTGGCCAAGGGCCAATGGTGGGAAGACCCTGTCACAACAAGTACTAAGAGAAGTATTCTAGATTTCTCACGAACAGTAGTTAACCTTGCCACAACAAGGGAGCCTCTTTAGTTACACATGTCTGAAGTCAGTCACTCCTTCCCCTTCAGAGAAAACTATGGCTCAGTCAAGGAAATGCCTTCTGCCTACTCAGGTCGCATCAGAAGGGACCAGTAGGAGTCTCAGTGGTACCAGATAAGTCAAAAAATATCAAAATGAGACTGCAAAGTCTCTAAAATTTAAACAATCTTAAGAACCATCGTCCCTTAAAAGTAGGTCAGGAACTATGAGCTAGATATAAACAGGGTCACTTCCTGCAAAAATAAAATATTTGACTATGACCCAGACAAAATAGAAAAAAAATGTAATAATAAACTAAATCTCTGGGATACAATAAAAAAGCATTCATCACACCGGAAACCAAGATAATGACAACCAGAAAGAGAAAAGACTCATGCCAAATTGACATGAATTAGATGTTGGAATTGTCTGACAAGCATTTTAAGGGAGCCATCATAAATATTATTCAACAATCAATTACAAACTCTCTTAAAACAATTAAAAGAAAATCTCACCAAATAAATTTTTAAAGAGGACGAAATTCAAGTTGTAGAATTGAAAAGTTCAGTAAGAGAAAATTCACTGGATAGACTCAATAGTTGAGTTGAGATGATGTAGGATAGAATAAGTCAAACTGAGGGCAGATCAATACAACTAATCTAATCCAAGAAATATACACTAAAAAAAAACAGAGCCAGGAGGGTCTAAGGAACCTGAGAGACAATATGAAAATACTAGCATTCATATTAACTGAGTCCCAGAAGGAAAGCAACAGAATTATCATATAAAACCATGGAGGCAAGAAAGAAGTGGCACAATGTTTTTCAAGTGCTAAAAGAAAAGAACTGTGGATATGAATTTTATACCTAGCAAAACTATCCTCCAGGAACAAAAGGGAAATGGGAAATAAAGACATTCTCAGATGAGGAAGACGAAAAGAATTTGCTGCTGGACAACTTACCTTTAATCATCTGGTAAAGAAAATTCTAAAACAAATAAAAAAAAAAACTCTTGGAGCATTAGAAAAGAAGAAACCACAGAAAAAGGAGACTCATGGATACAAGCCACAAACTCCCCTTTTCCTCATGAGTATTATAAATTACATTGATGATTGAAACAAAAAATTGTAACAGATAAAATACAGATTTTTCACCCTTCTTATGTATGGCACTTATCAACATGGCAATATAGGTAATGTTTATTTTCTTCTCTATGGTAAAACACAAGTGTCTAAAGAAATGGCTTCATAATTCACTTTTCTTAATATCACTATTTCAGAACGATTAGCACATATTAGTATTCAGTAAATAATAAATGGATGAATGAAATGAATAAAATTTATACTTACACTCTCTTCTAAATACTAAGTAAATGCTTCAAGTATTAAAATGATTATTATCAAAAGTATTAAACATACCTGATAATTTGCTAAGAAATACCACAATCTGTAATTAGGTATTATTTTCAGTCACGTATTTTTAACCAACAGGCATCTTTGTGTTATGCTATTCTTAAGACAATATTCAACAATTTTTTCATTGACATATAACTTTATAACTTCATGGGAAGAAGAAGTACAAGAAGGATATTAAAGAAATTACAAAAATATTCAAATTTTTAAAATAATAAGAACCTTCATTTTATTGCATAGGGACACTTCATTCATAGCCAAGTTAAATAATACAGGTAACATTAAGAGCTAATGTGAGTATCATAACCTAGTATGCAAGTTCTGTGATCCTATTTTTAACTTATGGTATTTTTGAAGGAGGTCAGTGTTCCAAGTTTCTATTCTTAGATCTGAAGATTTGAGACATATCTGATAGTCTTTGTAGCCCTAAAATGTCATAAGCTTCTGTTTCAAACTTCCCACATCCAACCTAAGTCCCTACCTTTATTCCTGTATCTCCAGACTGAACACATTGCAGAATATAAAATGCAGTAGGTGTTCATTTTCTAAAAGACTTTCTTAAGGATCTTCAATAATTACATAGGAGGACTTATCCCAACCATCCTTAATGCTGAATGGATTTCTGATGGCTGTGTGCATCAGCACATTTATTTATAGGGATATGTAAACCTAAATAAAAATGAATTTCATATTCCCATTCACCATTAGGTATTTTTTAAGTTTATTTATTTATCTTGAGAAAGAGAGAGACTGCAAGATCGTATATATTAAAACACACAAATTATTTATTTATTTATTTACTTACTTACTTTTTGAGAGAGAGCATGTATTTACATGAGTTGGGGAGTGGCATAAAGAGAGTGGGAGAGAGAATCCCAATGCTGAGCATGGAACCTTATGCAGGGCTTGGTCTCATGACCCTGATCATGACCTGAGCCGAAATCAAGAGTCAGACACTTAACTGAGTCACCCAGGCACCCCAGTATGATTTTAAAGTAGTGAAAGCAATATAAATAATAACCCATGAATCAGTAATTTTTAACCTAACAATCATGAAATTCATTAAATTATTTGTTAATTTAATAATTTATTCATTAAACAAATATTTATTAAGCAATTAACCATATAAACTATTTTTTTTAAGTCAGGAGTTAAACTTTTTCTCTAAAATCTATATAGAAAATATGTTAGGTTTTGTGGATAGTAAAATATTGGTCACAACTACTGAACTCTGCCATTGCAATGCAAATGTACAATAAATAATATATATAAAAAATTACTGTGGTTGTGTTTTAATAAAACTTCATTTACACAAACATCTATCAGACCAGATTTGGTCCATGGACTATAGTTTACCAATTTTGTTCCAGGTGATTATATTTAGTCTATCTAGGTGTCTTTAGATTACAAATACCACAAATGTATACTTACAATAAATACACACCCATATAATTCACATATGCTTATAGCCCACACTAGCACGCATCCATAGACACTACACAGTGAAAGAACCAACAAAAAGATTATGCCTGACTCAACTATAAGATGCAGATGTAATATCATGGAATGTTATAAAAATTGATAGTAGTTATATACTTGGGTGATACCAAACATGTTACTAAAAGATAAGAATTTAGAGGAGAAAACATGATGCAGCTTTATTCTCAGATTTTGAATAAAGAAAGAGAATGAACTAAAAAGCAAACTAATTGCTGTCTGGATTTACATTTATGCATCAAGAAAATAGGTCACTGCTATTTTGGGATAAGTACAAGACATCCCATATGAAAATAAGGAGGTAAAATTCTTCACTACACAATTATATTGAATCTGTATCTGGAATACTTATTTTAGTTACATACTTCAGTATCAGAAACATACAGAATAACCCTATAAGCCGTTCATAACACAACATTAAACATAGCTCAAAGACAGAAGAAATTGATTTCAATTGATGAAATGATAAATATGCATCTAATAGCTGTATGACAACAAGAAACCTAAAACTAGAAAGACAACAGATCCATTTATCAGAATATTTTTAAATAATTTAAATCAAATTGTAACTTTTATATTTTACAAGTCAATTTTCACTAATTTGGAATTTGGAATTAGACCAGAAATACATAACAGAAAGGGTACTCCTGTGGCAGGAAAAGATCATTTGCTGCTCCATTTTCTCTGACATTAATTTGTTTACATAATCATGAAACCCAAGTTATATAATCTCATCCCCACGTGAATCAGCCCAAAGGTTGACTTGCTCAATTTTTAAAATAAAAGGAAAGAAAGTTACAGCAGCTTGGAAAAATTTTGTACTTATAAATAAATGGTACACTTTTTGGATAACCTGATTCTTCCACAGATCATCACACTTGAAGATGAAAAATGATGTGAAATAAGAGATAAGAAGATAAAATTCTGAACAATGTATCTTTTATTTCTTTCAAGCACATGTTGTACCCCAGACTGCCATGGTTCACTGCAACCAAATTGGTTTTCTCTTTTTGTATCAATATCCAAATCATGGTTCTCTCAGAAGGCATAAACTAACCTTCTCATTAATCCTGTGAATGTCACCAGTCAGAATGTTGATAGCTAATCCATGTTGCTTTCTCGTAAGATGTATATTAATATTTCCAGAATGTAATTTGTTATAAGTAATATGAAATTCTCTAAAATATGCTTTTATCTAGATGATATATACTTATACTTTTTAATAATTCTTTAAGCATAGTATTCCTTTGATGAAAAATTTAGAGAAATACCTGAATGTCTTTAAATCATTTTTTGTGATTAAATAAAATATCTAAAACTCAAACATGTGAACTGAGTATAAGGGAAATACCTTAAAATAGATTATTCTATTAAATAAATCACATTGACTAATATCTCAGAAGAAATAATAATTGAAAAGGGCAATAGAAAAATAATAATCATTCTAGTAAGTATAATTAATCCTTAAATGATAAGAAAAAATAGATAAAAATTTTAAATTACTATATTGGGATCTGAAAACCCAAATTGATATCAGTAGTTCTTTCTGATTTATTACTTAGGAGAATATATTTATCTGCTTCTAGAATCTAGCAAATGAAAAACAAAATATTAGAATGCTTATTTAGAAGACTTATTTTATTAAAGTTAATTATTTAATAGAATAACAAAATTATTATATACATATGTTTTTATACATAGGTCCATGCCAAAATATTTATGAGGTTTCAATTTATCAAGCTCAAGTAATTAATACACACACATAAAATTTTATTGTGGATAAAATTTGGAATTTTTTTTAATTTTTTTTTTTTAAAGTTTATTTTTGAGAGAGAGAGAGACAGAGCGTGAGCATGGGAGGGGTAGAGAGAGAGGGAGACACAGAATGTGAAGCAGGCTCCGGGCTCTGAGCTGTCAGCACAGAGCCCCACACGGGGCTTGAACTCACGAGCTATGAGATCATGACCTGAGCCGAAATCAGCCACCCAACCGACTGAGCCACCCAGGCGCCCCTGGAATTTTTAATCAAATCTTTCTTTTTTTGATATTAAAGGTGTATACTAAATGAACAAAGTTAAGAATTAAATCCAATACAACATATGTTTATTAAATGCTCCCTATGTGCAAGGCACATGACAGATGTTGGAATATAAACATGTATAAAATGAAGTCCTTTCTTCAAAGGGCTTAAACTTAAAAAGTCTAAAATCAGCATACAAATAGTTATAATGTAAAGCAAAAAAAAAAAAGGCAAATATTTTGAAATTGCTCAAGTAAATTTGGATCTTCAATGAGTTATGTGCCTATTTCACATTGTTGAGGTTTCAAAAAGGAGTCATAAAGGAAGTAAGCATTTGATTTGGGTTTTGAAGGCTGGATGGGATTTCTACAGAAGGAGATGTATAGAGAGAACACTCTCTGTGGATGACACAGTATGAGCAAATGACAAAGTGATAAGGCAGTGACTAGAAGATATATTCATTCATACACATACACAAAAACTAAAGCCTGGGGTACGCATTTGCATAGTGGGCAAAAATTCAAAAATTAGTGTTGTAATATTTTTATACATATCCTTAAAACCCAAGATGAGGAATTGGACTTTGTTTAAGGAGCAATAGGAAGCAGGAGGTAATTTTCAACACAGTTAACCTGTCTAGGCATATATATTAGAATGCAGAGAGATTTTAGGCAAAGATTAATTTGGAGGTTATTAAAATAATCAAGAAAAGTGAGGATGATGACCTGAACTACATGGTTGTAGAAGAAATGGAAGGAATGACGTGAGAAATGTGGTAAAAGTAGAATCTAGCACACTTACCAGCCAATTCGATTAGGGACGGGCATGGAATGGATGAGATGAAGCCGAACTGACTTTCAGATTTTTGGTGGTATCATTATTCTAGTTTTCTGGGGAATTTCAAAATACTATGCCTTTGCTTCTTTTATTCATTTGTTTTTGTTTCTCTTCCTTACATTGTACCAGGACATTAGTAGGGCTTTTCAATCTGGAGATTCATGGCTTTAAATCCAGGGAGAAATGTTCATATTTTGATTAATTTCTTATCTTAATTTCCACTGTTCTCTCTTTCTGGAATTGCTATTAGTTAGATATTCTGTTTCCCAGGTTTCCTTACACTATGTGCTTTTTGTGAATTGTTTAAAATAAAAACTCTTACAAAGATAGCTTCTATGTTTTCTTCTAAAAGCTTTTATTTTTTTTAATTTTTTTTTAACGTTTATTTATATTTGAGACAGACAGAGAGCATGAGCAGGGAAGGGGCAGACAGAGAGGGAGACACAGAATCTGAACCGGGCTCCAGGCTCTGAGCTGTCAGCACAGAGCCCGACACGGGGCTCGAACTCATGGACCCTGAGATCATGACCTGAGCCGAAGTCGGACGCTTAACCGACTGAGCCACCCAGGCACCCCACTTCTAAAAGCTTTTAAATTGTGTTTTCAAATCAAATATTTCACCTACCCAGAAATGAGTTTTGCATCAATGTGCTGTAATGATCCAATTTTTCCCCATAAGGATGATTAATTTTTTTGCAACAGGTCTTAAGAAAAAATCCATCTTTCTCCTGATGGTCTTCAAGCCACCCCTCTCAAATATCAAGTTTCCATATGTATATAAGTCTATTTTGAGCTATTCTAATCTATTGATCTGTGCATTTATCCCTCCACTGATATCCCACTGAGTTAATTATTATAGCACTACAAAATCTTGTTATGTAGCTCAGTACTTCTTATACAGGTATAGGAATGTATGTGATACAGGTACTGTGATGTTCTTCCTTAGGAGTGTCTTATATATTCCTTTGAAATGTATTTCAAATACATTTTAAACAATCTTGTCAAGTTCCTTGTCATTAAATTTACAGATGAAGTTGGGAGAATACAGACTTGAGAAGCTTCCTATTCATCAACATAGTACATTTTTCCATTTACTTAGGTTTTGTAACGACTTTCCATATATGGCAAAACCTTGGATTGCAAGTAACTTGTTCTGGGAATGTTCCACAAGACGAGCAAGAATTTCTAATAAATTTTAACTTGATAAATAAGCAATATTTATAAGAGCCGATGGTTCTTCTCCCTCTCTCTCTCTCTGCAGGATTGTGAGTGGTCACCTCTGATGCTTGGATGCTAGGTCTCAGGCTGGGTGTTTGGCAGAAATTGGTGATTTATCATAACGTTGGAAGGTGCTCACAACTGGTACTAGTGTATTTTTTGTCACTTCAAATCACCTATGGACAGTCCTTTGCTTTTCCATACAAGAGTAGGTTTAGGAATGCTTTGCTTCATTCTAGGTCAGGCTGCCTGCAGATATGGACCCTTTCCTCTGCTGCCTTATTGCCAGTTACATTAAGTACAGTATATGACAAGGGCTTTTTTAATACTGTACTGTAGTCAACATCCGTGCAAGCATATACAATGGCCCCCATTGTATATGGCCCCCATTGTAGAAAAAGTTTGAAAAGAAAGGTGGAAAGAAGGAGATGATTACAATGGAAGTTAAGAAGGAAATCATCAAAAAGTACAAATGAGGTATGTGAGTGGCCAAAATTACAAGATTTTATAAGAAGTCTACATCAACCATTTGCACAATATTAAAGAAAAAAGAAGAAAGAAGGAGGCTAGATGCAGAAAAAGGAGTCACAAGCATATCAAAGCAATGTCCACGTGTTCTGGAAGATGTAGAAAAATTGCTTGTGGCTTGGATAAATGAGAAGCAACCTGCAGATAATATTGTGACTGAGAACTCTATCTGAGAGAAGGCAAAGGCCTTGCACACCAATCTTTTAACTAAACTGTCAGGTACATGAACAGAAAATGAAGAAGGCTTCACGGCAAGCATGGGACGGTTTGATAACCTTAAGAAGAGAAGTGGCATCAACTGTGTTGCGAGGCAGGGAAAGGCTACGAGTTCAGATGCTAAGGCAGCTGAGGCATTGACTACCGAGTTCCAGAAGCTCATGATTTCTGAGTGTTGCCTGCCAGAGCAAGTTTTTAACTGTGATGAGACGAGACTTTTTTTGAAAGAGATGCCAAAGAGACCCTACATTACAGAAGAAGAGATTGCAATGCCCAGTCACAAGCCTGTGAAAGACTGTCTCACCCTCTTGTTTTGTGCTAATGAGGATGGAGGATGGAGGAAGCCCTCACTTCAAATGAGATTAGAGAGATGTGTAAAATGTGGAAAACAGTGCAAAATTTTGTAGAAAAGCACCACAGGAATAAGGCTGCTGCAGTGAGAGTGATGAATCTCTTTAATGACAGTGCAATGTCACATCTCAGCAAGATCCTCAAAAGGAGATAAAAGCAAGTGTCACTGGATAGGTTCCTTTTTAAAGCTGCACAGAAAGAAAAAGATTCCATTGGGCCAATAGATAGCAGTGATTCCACTAGTGATGGTGAGAGTTGTCCTACACAAATAACCCTCTTCTTTCTTGTCTCCTTCACACCAGTCACGAAGCTTTTCAAAGGTAAGTGCAGGGTAATTTGTTTATTTTTCTTTATATTTTGTATTTTCTTTATTATTTTGTATTATATTACAGTATTGTAATCACTTTTATATGAATATTTTGGGGTTGTGGAAGAAATCATCTGAGTTTCCATTATTTCTTATGGGGAAATTCACTTTGATATACAAGTGCTTTGGATTACAAGCATGTTTCTGGAAAGAATTATGCTTGCAAACCAAGGTTTTACTGTACTTTTATTTATACTTCTAATAAAAGAAGTATCTAATCTAATCTAATCTAATAAAACATTTATCTCTATGTATCTCATATTTTATTGTCAATTATATATATAGTAACTTATAAATAATTTTACATTTTGTAATCACTACTGGCACATAGAAATGCAATCACTTTTAATATAATGATCTTCCAACAGTAGGTATTCAAAATCTGTTATAAATTTTATTATTTGCCTATAGATTTTTTTTGTATGTTAATGTCATCATCAAATAATACCAGTCGTTGACATTTTTTCATTTTATTAATTTTCTATCACTAATGTTTCTCACATGTCCCATCAAATCCAATGCCTAATCACTTCAGTTTTCAAATTTAGAAGTGCATATGATAGGTTTACTATCATAGTTTTTGTTCTTTAAAACTCCATCCATCCTCCTCTTCCAATCTTTATCAATTCATTCCACACCAAACTTTATCTACCTTTGTTCCCTTTTGCCCTTAAATAGGAGTGGAAATATGAGATGTCCTTGTCTTTTCTTGAATTTGATTGAAATGTTTCTAAGATGATAACAGTGAATGCAATGTTTGTCCTATATTTTGAGTAAATATTCTTAAATTAGATTAATGAAGTCTCCTACTATTGTTAGGTTCTTAGCAACTTTTATTGAGAATGGGTAAGACTCTGTGCCCAATTCCAACGTGTAGGTTTTTCCCCTGCACATCCAAGCAATTTTCCAATACCAGCTGGGTATCCTACCATTCATATCAATTCTGACATTATCTATCAGGTGGTAGTGTCAGATCCTACATGGTAAGGGCTCAGTGTTACATACTGCCTCCCCTGTACACTTCAGATACCAAATTCAAGTCAAGGTTGTCACCTGTGTTTCTGACTGAGTGGGTATAGAAAAGAGGTTCCAGTGACCCCTCCTTGGGTTCAATTAATTTGCTTGAGCAGCTCAGAAAACTCAGAAACATTTTACTCACTAGATGAACAATATATTGTAAAAGGATGTAACACAAGGAGAGACAGATGGAAGAAATGAGAAAAGTGTGCAGAGATTCCATGTCCCCTCTTTGCATTCCACTCTCCTCAAATCTCCATGTGCTTGTCAACTTGGAAGCTCTCCAAATTCTGTCCTTTTGGGTGTTTATGGAGGCTTCATTACAAAGGCACAAATGACTAAATCATTGGTCACTGATGATTGAACTCAATTTCCAGGCCCTCACCCTTCCCCAGAAGCCAGGGAGTGGGACTGAAAAGTTCCAACCCTCTAATCACGTGGTTGGATCTCCAGGCAACCAGCCCCCTTAGTTGTTTTCCAAAAGTAACTTCATTAACATAACAAAAGGCTCCTTGATAGCTTTTATCACTTAGGAAACTCCAAGGGTTGTAGGAACCCCTGTCAAGAATAGAGTGAGAGACCAAATATATATATTTATTATGTCACAATATCACAATGAGTGTTGAGTTTTAGGAAATGCTTTTGTTATTGTTAATTTGTTTTGCACTTAATGATACTACTGTATGTCTTTCTCCCTTCACATGTTAACATATAAATTATATTAATGTATTTTCTAATTCTCCATTATCTTAGTTCTTACAGGGAGAATTTGGGAAGGGAGATAAGTTGAGTGCACAATCAATTTGACATTGTCAACCAAAAACTCAGGGTTAGTATTTATTAAATGATAAGGATTCAGATAAACCAATAATAAAATACTAAGACCTTAATTACCTGGATACTTGTCAGTACAGATGGTTTACAAGAGACTAGCAAACATGTGGAGAAAGTTTAACTTCACAGCTATTTTAAAAATGAATATTAATAAAATGATTGTTGAAAATGGAATTTTTAAAGTATCAAATTAGATTTTTTTAAACATTAGAAGATATACAGATAATGTAGTACCATACACACCTACTATGAATGGAGAGGTAAACTGACATAATCTTTCTGAAAGCCTAATTGTCAGTAAATATCTAAGATTGTCTGCAATTCTAAAATCAAGCAAAGGAATCAATTTGAACAATAGGAAAAGTTTTATGTACAAAGATGTTCAATGCAGTATCACAGTATCAAATATTGGTAGCAAATTAAATGTTCAACATTGATAGAAGGTAAATGTAGGTAGCAAATCAAAGAATACAAGAAATATTGAACAGTGTGGGGTTGTTTTAGAAATGTTGGGGACTATTCATTTGAAAGATTAGAAATAGTCTTCCTCACATAATGAAGTCATTAAGTATACATAGGAAGATATATTTCTTAACATCTATCTACCTATCTATCTATCCATATACACTATATTTTTTATATTTAAAGGAGCTGGAAATAATATGCTCTTAACTTCATAAGAATTTGGAAAAAAAGAGGAGAATATACACTGAAATATAGCACTCTTTGCCTCTGAGTGATAATAGAGTATTTGTTCTTTTTTCCTATACGATTGTCTTCCTGAAAAAGTCTATATGAAGTGAATATTATTTTCTAATTATAAAATAAACTTAAAAATACACAAGTCTTATCGAGCAGTAAGCAAGCCCATTTTATATTTCAGAGTGAAAGAGCATACACATTTTAAGTTTCTATGGGAATCAACACAATTTAATATGTAAATGTTACTATATTAAGTGTCAAATGACCATATTAGTGCCTGGGAAGGCACTTCATTCGGAAAATGGCTGAAAAAGCTAGCCAGTAAAAAGTGCTGATGAAATAACCTCTATCTTTAAAATGTTGTTATGCCCAGAATTCGTGATCCCCAAAGACCACTAGGGAGTGGAGTCCAATGCAGAATTCGTGATCCCCAAAGACCACTAGGGAGTGGAGTCCAATGCAAAAGCAAAAGAGCCTTTATTCGATCGAGCTAGCTCGAGCTCAATCCCCTACCTGCACCGACCCAGCAGTAAGATACTAGGGAGAGAGAGTGAGTTTCAACTTTTTTTTAGAGGGAGACACAGAATCGGAAACAGGCTCCAGGCTCCGAGCCATCAGCCCAGAGCCATCAGCCCAGAGCCATCAGCCCAGAGCCATCAGCCCAGAGCCATCAGCCCAGAGCCATCAGCCCAGAGCCTGACGCAGGGCTCGAACTCACAGACCGCAAGATCCTGACCTGGCTGAAGTTGGACGCTTAACCGACTGCGCCACCCAGGCGCCCCAAAGAGAGTGAGTTTCAAAAGGACAAAGGTTTTATTGGGCCCTACGGGCAGTTGGTGAGGTAATGGCTGTGGCCTCAGCTGATTGGCTGGGGAAGGGTCGGAGTCCTGTTAATGTTAAATAAAAAAAAAAGTGAGTTTGTCCACTCTAACCAACCACTAATGATGACTGATATGTTATTACAGCATTATTAGATGGAATAAAGTCATAACTTTATAATTAGGCTATCCATAACCTATTAAACTTATATATTCAAAATGAGTCAACTCTTGACCATGAAATGGCAAACATTCCTTTTGTTATATGTATTACCTTGAAGAGACTGGCTTCTAAGAAGGCTTAATAAAACTTCAAATATCTTAGCAATGACTTGGAAATTCTATAAATTATCTGATCACAAGAATGAAAATAAAGTAATAGAAGATGATATTTTTTTGTGAATTTTGATTTAGATGTTAGTCTAGAATTTAAAAAAAACACTAGAAAAAAAAACAGATCTGAAAATAACGATAAAGAAGATCTGAAAATAAAGACAAAGAAAATCTGAAGATAAAGACAAAGTCAACTGTACCACAGGTAATGGATCTTAAGAAAGCTCGTGTTTTTGTATGATGAAATTATCATTCCCATTTAATTCTTAGGATAGGAGGTTTACTGTGCTAGAATGATCAAAGCAGCATCAAAGTTCTTCTACAACCTGGAAAAATATAAAGCCAGCCACATGGTTTGCTCTAATTTTTAAAAACCTAAAGAGAAGGGGTGCTTCCTGACTAGTAAAGAGTTAGGAGTTCTAAGCACATCTGAATGACTGTTTTAAATATCAAAACTTGAATACCAAAACAATCTTCTACTCTCAATATATAAAATATAGAGCAGCAGCCAAGTTTTTAAGTGTGACTATAGTATCCATAAATCTCTTTACAGCAATCCATCCTAGTTATAAGTACTACGTAAAAAGTTCTTGTGTAGCAGATATATTAGGTATCAAGACTTGATATTTTCATTTTGTAACAGGAATTACTACACACAAGGGACAAAGGAACAAAATTGACACATAAATGAACAAGCAAAGGACAAAAAGAAAAAAAAAAGCAACAGGGTCTTAAGACAAGTTTTTGTTTTTGTTTTTGTTTTCATTAAACTTCCCAAGGGGCACCTGGGTGGCTGTCGGTTAAGCATCCACCTTCAGCTCAGGTCACCATCTCGTGGTCCGTGAGTTCAAGCCCCGAGTTGGGCTCTGTGCTGACAGCTCAGAGCCTGGAGCCTGTTTGGATTCTGTGTCTCCCTCTTTCTCTGCCCCTCTCCCGCTCACACTTTGTCTCTCTCTCTCTCTCTCTCAAAAACAAATAGAACATTAAAAAAAAAATTTTTTTTAATTTTCCCAAAACTCATGCTTCATGTTCACTGAGGGTATGGAAGGAAGAATGACATGTATTTACTCCTTTTATTAGTGCATACACTACAAGATCTGAAAAACCAAAGCATAGGTAGGGAAGACAGGTTGAAGCATTCTTCCTCCCTTTTCTTTGTCTCTGAGTGTGGGTGTCTGTGTGTGTCTGTTTCTTCCTTCTCTTTTATTTTCACATTTTGAATAAGGGAATGTTAAAATTATATTCTATTTCTTTTGAGCAAGGTCAAACCTCAGTAGTATTTCTACTCAAAAGACTTGAGTGATAGAGGAGTAGATTTGAGTAAACTTTGACATAGGTATAGAAATGACACAAAATAGATTCCAGAAATGGACTGATGTAAATATAGTAATCATATAATAAGGAAAATGGGGAGGGTGGTGAGAATGGCTGTTTAATAGTGTTCTTGGCAGGGGTAAGTGGGTGGCTCAGTTGGTTAAGCGGCTGACTTCAGCTCAGATCATGATCTCATGGTTCATGGGGTCAAGCCCTGTGTTGAGCTCTGTGCTGACAGCGTGGAGCCTGGAGCCTGCTTTGGATTCTGTGTCTCCCTCTCTCTGCTCCTCCCCCGCTCATTCTCTCTCTCTCTCTCTCTCTCTCTCTCTCTCTCTCTCAAAACTAAAAAAAATTAAAAAAAATTTAAAAATACTGTTCTTGGCATAATTGTCTATATATCCCAAAAAGAAAAATATTTTTACCTCAAGCTACACGCACACAAAATTATCTTCCTATAAGCAAAGATATAATAATCTGTTAATTTTTTTAAAAAGTAGGAAAATATTGTTATACTTTTAGAATGAAAGAGGCCTTAAGGGAAAAAAAAGGAACTATGAAGTAATAGATAACTAGATTCAAGTATATAAAATTACAAAATTTATGAATGCAAAAGATACCATAAGCTAACAAGGAAGACAAGTAGTCAAAATGCAGTCTTAAGAATAAATGTTATATATCTCTACTATATGATAAGCTTCTTATCATTTGCATAGTCAAAAACAATTAAAGAAATAAGAATGGGCAAAGATTGCATGCAACTTTGTGGAAGAAGAAATACAAACAGGTAACAGAAAATATACAAAGGTTCAGAAAAGTGGAAATTAAAGCAAGGACTTTCCTCTTTTTAACTGATAGGACAAAATTTAAAAATTGGTAATATCTAATGCTTGTATTATTGTGGGGAAATGGGAATTTTCATGCATTCTTGGTAGATATATAAATTTATACCACTTGATTGAAAAGTGACGTAGCCATTTCAATTGAAATTAAAAATGTGCATACACTCAGCCAATGGTCCCACTTTGGAAACTAACCCATTAAGATTAAACTCTAGCATGTAAGTTGGGTGTGCTTGGTACAACCAAAGTTTTTGTTATCATTATCAATAACAAAGATAGAAAGGCAATCTGAATAACCCAAAACAAGGAAACAATATAATGTATTTGGAATATCTATTCTATGAATGCTGTATGTTACTACTATGCAGTTATGTAATATTAGGGGAAAATGTTTATACATACTGTTAGTGAAAAGGCTACATACTGCATGATTTCAATTACATGAAATTCTGGAAAAGGCAAAACTATGGAGACAATAAAAGATCAGTGGTTGCCAGGGGTGACAGGAGCAGAAGGGATAAATAAGCAAAGCACAAAGGATTTTTAGGGCAGTGAAAATACTCTGTATGATATTATAATGACAAATATATGTCATTATTCATTTAACCCCATAGAATATACAACACCATAAGCGAACCCTGAGGTAAACTATGGACTTTGGATGATACCTATCAATGTAGGTTCATCCTTGGTAACAAATGTACCACCGTAGCTGGGGGTGTTGATAATGAAAAGGGCTATCCTACAGAGGATATATGTCAAATCTCTATCTTCTGTTCATTATTGCTCTAAAATCTAAAACTGCTCTAAAAATTAAATTGTATATTTAAAAAATAAAAGCAACCTATGGAATGGAAGAAAATATTTGCAAACCATATATCTGAGAAGAGATTAATATCTGGAACACATGAAGAACTTCTATAATTCAACAAAAACAAATAATTAAAAAAAAAAAAAAAAAAAAAGCAAAGAACTTGAATTTCTCCAAGGAAGATATACAAAGACCAACAGGCATGTGAAAAGATGTTCAACATTGCTAATCATTAGGGAAATGCACAGCACATCAAAACCAGAATGAAATATTATGTCACACCCAAGAAGATGACTATTATTTAAAAATAGAAAATAGGCGGGGCGCCTGGGTGGCGCAGTCGGTTAAGCGTCCGACTTCAGCCAGGTCACGATCTCACGGTCCGTGAGTTCGAGCCCCATGTCAGGCTCTGGGCTGATGGCTCAGAGCCTGGAGGCTGTTTCCGATTCTGTGTCTCCCTCTCTCTCTGCCCCTCCCCCGTTCATGCTCTGTCTCTCTCTGTCCCAAAAATAAATAAACGTTAAAAATAGAAAATAGGAGCGCTTGGGTGGCTCAGTCGGTTTAGCATCGGACTTCAGCTCAGGTCATGATCTTGTGGTCACGAGTTTGATTCCCACATAGGGCTCTGTGCTGACAGCTCGGACCCTGGAGCCTGCTTTGGACTCTGTGTCTTCCTCTCTCTCTGCCCCTCCCCCCCACATGCTCGCTCTCTCTCTGTCTCTCTCTCTTTCTCCCTCTCTCTCTCTTTCTCAAAAATAAATAAGTATTTAAAAAATAGAAAATAACAAATGCTGGCAAGGATATGGAAAAATTGGAATATCACTGTGGTAGGAAGTAGAATTGTGTAATCAGTAGGCAAAACTGTATGATGGTTCCTTAAAAACTTGAAAATAAAATGACCATATGATCCAGTAGTTCCACTTCTGGGTAATACTCAAAAGCATTGAAAGCAGAGTCTTGAAGAGACCCACGTTTATAACATTCACAATAACGAAAGGTATAGGCAACCTAATGATCCATTAGTGGATAAATGGATAAGTAAAATGTGTTATATGTGTATAATGTATTATTATTCAGCCTTAAAAAAGGAAATTGTGGCACATACTATTAAATTTTGAGAATATTATGTTAAGTGAATAAGCCAGTCACATACACACACACAAAATACTGTATGATTCCACCTATGAGGTGCTTAGAATAGTCAAGTTCATACAGACAGAAAGTACAATGGTGACCACCAGGGACTGGGGGGAGAGAAAATGGAGAATTGTTGACTGGGTTTTGCAAGACGAAAAGCATTCTGGAGATTAGTGCCACCATAATGTGAATATATTTAACACTATGGAATTGTACACTTAAAAATGGCTAAGATGATAAATTTCATGTTTGTGTATATTTTGCCACAACTAAAATTTTTAAAATTAATCTTAAAAGATACTATTGGTCCCTGGATACTTTAAATAGGAAAATCTTTGTCATACTAGAAAAGATCCAGTGCTGAAGCTGAGAATCTGGTTTTGTTCTTATATTGATCTCTGTACTCAATTTTGCACTAAAGGTAGTTTCATATTTAAATGGTAATCTAGTAATCTATATTCTGAAAGTTTAGCTCCATATCTTGAAAGTTCTCTGAGCTGTGGCCAGAGGAAAATGACATCAAAAATCTTTTATAGCTCATGCACATTGAACTTATTTGATAACTCAATAGTTGGCATTTTAAAAAGAGAATATAAGTCTGAATAGATATTTAAATATGTATAATGTATGCATTGGTGATTTACTTAGTTCTACGGTTATACCCATTGCTTCCTATCTTTCATGATACACACAGATATAAATCATCCAGCTCTGGCCTATAATATTTCATTACCTTTTTAGATTCTACTACTGATAAAGACACAGAGATGTGAACTTCTATATCAGATACACTTATTTTTAAATAAAGAATTTCCAAAATCATAAAAAAATTCAACCCAGTGAAAAATCTACATATATTATCTTGATACACAATATACCTGATAGTGCTGAAAGTGTTTAGATCAGAATTTAGAACATACGTATATTTGGTTGTTGTTGCGCTGTTCTTTTGTGTTTTCTTTTTTTTTTTTTTAATATAAATCCACGTTAGTTAACATATAGTGTAATAATGGTTTCAGGAGTGGAATTTAATGATTCATCACTTACATATAACACCCAGAACTCATCCCCACAAGTGCCCACCTTAACGTCCATCACCCATTTAGCCCATGCCCACACCCAATACCCTTCAAAACCCCTCAGTTTGTTCTCTGTATTTAAGAATCTCTTATGGTTTGCTTCCCTCTCTCTTTTTATGTTACTTTTGGTTCTCTTCCCCTATGTTCATCTGTTTTGCTTCTTAAATTCCACATGAGTAAAATCATATGTTTGTCTTTCTGTGACTTATTTCACTTAGCATAATACATTCTAGTTTCATCCACATTGTGGCAAATGGCAAGATTTCATTCTTTTTGATCACCAAGTAATATTCCATTGTTATACATACCACATCTTCTTTATTCGTCAATGGACATATGAGCTCTTTCCATATTTGGTTATTGTTGATAGCACTGCTATAAACACTGAGGTGAATGTGCCCTTTTGAATCAGCATTTTTGTATCCTTTGGATAAATACCTAGTAGTGCAATTGGTGGGTCATAGGGTATCTCTATTTTTTATTTTTTGAGGAACCTCCGAACTTTTCTCCAGAGTGGCTACATCAGTTTGCATTCCCACCAACAGGGCAAAAGTGTTCTCCTTTCTCCATATCCTCAGCAACATCTGTTGCTTCTTTAGGTGATAATTTGAGCCATTCTGACAGGTGTAAGGTGGTATCTCATTGTGGTTTTGATTTGCATTTCCCTGATGATGAGTGATGTTGAGCATTTTTTCCTGTGTCTGTTAGCCATCTATATACCTTCTGTTCATGTCTTTTGCCCATTTCTTCACTGGATTATTTGTTTATAGGGTGTTGTTTGATAAGTTTTATAGATTTTGGATACTAACCTTTTATCTAATATATCATTTGCAAATATCTTCTCCAATTCTGTCTGTTGCATTTTAGTTTTGCTGACTGTTTCCTTTGCAGTGCAGAAGATTTTTATCTTGATGAGGTCCCAATAGTTCATTTTTGGTTTTGTTTCCTTGCCTCATGTGACATGTCTAGTAAGAAGTTGCTGCAGCTGAGCTCAAAGAAGTTGTGCTTATTTTCTCCCGTAGGATTTTGATGGTTTCCTGTCTTATTATTAGGTCTTTCATCCATTTTAAGTTTATTTTTCTGTATGGTGTAAGAAATTGGTCCAGGTTCATTTTTCTGAATGTTGCTATCTAGTTTTCCCAACACCATTTGCTGAAGAGACTGTCTTTTTTCCATTGGATATTCTTTCCTACTTTATCAAAGATTAGTTGGCCATACATTTCTGGGTCCATTTCTGGGTTCTCTCTTCTGCTTCACTGATCTATGTGTCTGTTTTTTGTGCCAGTACCATGCTGTCTTGGTGATTACAACTTTGGCTCCAATTTTGGCTTTCTTTTTCAACATTACTTTGACTATTCAGGGTCTTTTCTGGTTCCATACAAATTTTAGAATGGTCTGTTCTAGCTCTGTGAAGAATACTGGTATTATTTTGATAGGGATTGTACTGAATGTGTAGATTGCTTTGGGTAGTATTGACATTTTAACAATATTTTTTCTTCTAATCCAAGAGCATGTAATGTTTTTCATTTCTATCTTCTTCATTTCTTTCATAAGCTTTATAGTTTTCATCATACAGATCTTTTACCTCTTATCACCAAACAGGTTTATTCCTAGGTATTTGTGGATTTTTTTGGGTTTTGTTGCAATTGTAAACAGGATCAATTTCTTGATTTTTCTTTCTGGTGCTTAATTATTGGTGTATAGAAATGCAGCTGATTTCTGTACATTGACTTTTTATCCTGTGACTTTGCTGAATTCATGTATCAGCTTTAGCAGTTTTTTTGGTGGAGTCTTTTGGGTTTTCTGTGTGGAGGATTATGTCATCTGCAAATAGTGAAGTTTTACTTTTTCCTTGCCAATTTGTACACCTCTTATTTCTTTTTGTTGCCTGATTGCTGTGGCTAGGACTTCTAGTACTATGTTGAACAACATTGATGAGAGAGGATATCCCTGTCATGTTCCTGACCTTAGGGGAAAAGCTTTCAGTTTTTCCCCATTGATGATGACATTAGCTGTGGGCCTTTCATATATGGCCTTTATAATGTTGAGGTATGCTCCTTCTATCTCTACTTTCTTGAGGGTTTTTATTAGGAAAGAATGCTGTATTTTGTTTAATGCTTTTTCTGCATCTATCGAGAGGATCATGTGGTCCTTGTCCTCTCTGTTATTAATGTGATGCATCACACTGATTGGTTTGTGGATATTGAATCAATCCTGCAACCTCGTAATAAATCTCACTTGATCATGGTGAATAATTATTTTAATACATTGTTGGATTCGATTTACTAGTATCTTGCTGAGAATTTTTGCATCCATATTCATCAATGAAATTGGTCTGTAATTCTCTTTTTTAGTGGGGTCTTTGTCTGGTTTTGGAATCAAGGTAATGCTGGCCTCATAGAATAAATTTGGAATTCTTCCTTTCATTTCTATATTTTGTAACAGCTTCAAAAGAACATGTATTAACTCTCCTTTAAATATTTGGTAGAATTCCCCTGAGAAGCCATCCAGCCCTGGAGTTTGTTGGGAGATTTTTGATCACTGATTCAATTTCTTTACTGCTTATGGGTCTGTTCAAATTTTCTATTTCTTTCTGTTTCAGTTTTGGCAGTTCATATGTCTCTAGGAATTTATCCATTTCTTCCAGCTTCCCCAGTTTGGTGCCATATAATTGCTCATAGAGTATATATTTGATATATTATCTCTTTCAATGTAAATATCTCCATGAAACCTTTTAACAAGTATATATCAGAGACCTAAAGAGTTTATGTTATGCTAGTTTTGCAAAGATGCAAAAATACTGATAAATGGGCTTGGGACTAAAACTCAGTTTGTGATTCTAAAACCTAAACTCTTTGTATTGAATAGAATATATTGCCACCAATTGTTAACAATTAAATTAAGTTTTGGAAATGAGCTATGATTTGGAAGTATTGTATAGAGGTACTGTTTTTTACATTAAATCACTGATGATAATATGAAAGCTAATAAGCAACTAATAAATATGAAATATGAATATAAATATGGAAAATATATTCATATTTAATATAACTATATGAAATAACTATATTTCACATAAATATGAAAACTAAAAAGCAACCACAATATGTGTACATATAATAGAATCATCAAGATTCTACACTATAATCAGGCATTTTATGATTATAAAACAAAAACAAAAACAAAATGAAAGCTCATGTTAAAAAAAAAAAAAAGAAAACAGAAAGACAGACTCCAGTATAAACTCTTCAATCTCATCTCAAAATGTTTCACAAAGAATCACTTGAAAAACAACTTCAAAGCCATGGCAATTCCATTGCTGTGTTTTATGTTATAAAGCCTCCTGTTACGAAATTTTTAGATCGCTAATTTTCATTCCTAGATAATAACTGAAAGACAAATTACTTTCAAGCAGCAGCTCAGCTCTATTCACCTTCGAAATGATTTGAAATGGTCTAGGACATTCCAGAGTACAGGATGTTGATGATGTCTACTTCTAAATGTTTGCTCATTCCATCATCTGAGGCATTAAGGTACTCTGTGCTCATAATTTTAGCGCATGACATTCGATCACATCCTGGTATGTGTCTTTAGAGTAGCTTTCAAGATGGACACTGTTCTCTGGACAAAGATTGCTAAATATCTTTATTTTCAAGTCAGTTTTATTTGTTTTATTTTAGTTCTTAACTGATACCCTTGCTGAATATATATGAATATAACCAGTGAGCACTTAGGAGGTCTGCTGTCTAGGCTGCACATTGTCTGTAAGTCCCACAAGTGGAACTCTACCAAAGAGCTTTTTCACTGCCCCCCAAATAGGAAGTGTATAAAAATATTTTATTGGGAAAAGGCAAAAAGCATAAATATATAGGCCAAGTTCAGAAATTACACACAAATTCTTTGGTTATTTTCTCTTATAGATGTGTTTCAACAAGAGAGATGATTAAATATAGTACATGTTTGATTCATCCACTGGCTGATTTTATTTGTAGCAGAGCAATTTTTGTAATATTTATTCTTTTTTGCTGAAACTTATTCTTGAAATCACAATCTACTTGTATTATTTATAATACTGAGTCCAAATTAATGATTAAATAAAGTCGTGACACTTTAAAAGTCCTTATGTTGTCTTTCACTTCTGAAAATGCTTTTAAGTTCTTGCATTTTATTAGATGCTTCCATCTTTTCAGTTATGCCTATAATTCCAGAAATGTAGTTTACAAAAATCGTTCTAAGAGAAATATAAAACTGTTACACAACTGTCAAAATAAAATTTCAAGAGTACTGGCACTTATGAGCTACAGTTGATATTCCAAACAATGATACAGAACTGCAGTTATTTCTCTTCTATATGATAAAATAATAAAAACAAAACAAAGAAGTAATTATAGCAAAAAAAAAATATGGACATTGGTTTTGCTTCCAAGAGAAAGAAATCTATACTAAATAACTTGAGATCTTCAAGTACTGATCTTGCGCACAATTTGATACACATATATAACAAATTTATTTCAGCTGTGATAGTAGCAGCACCAGGAACAGCAGCAATGGCGAGGTCTGCTGCTGCTGCTGCTGCTACTGCAAAATCCAGTGTCTCAAAACACTTTACCCTGGCATGTTCCATTCCCCCTCCGTTCTTCCCTCCCTTCCTCCCTCCCTCTCTCTCTGTCTCTGTCAGTCTGCTTCTCTTCCTAGCAGCTCAGATGATATAACGAGAGGCTCTTACTGGCACTATATTGTAGAAGAATTTGTAGAAACACTGATGAAGAATTTTCCATGACTCTTGGATTCATCACCCAAATCAGAAAGGTATCACAGTTGGGGCGCCTGGGTGGCGCAGTCGGTTAAGCGTCCGACTTCAGCCAGGTCACGATCTCGCGGTCCGGAAGTTCGAGCCCCGTGTCAGGCTCTGGGCTGATGGCTCAGAGCCTGGAGCCTGTTTCCGACTCTGTGTCTCCCTCTCTCTCTGACCCTCCCCCGTTCATGCTCTGTCTCTCTCTGTCCCAAAAATAAATAAACGTTGAAAAAAAAAAAAAAAAAGAAAGAAAGGTATCACAGAGAAGAGAAATTTTGCGGCAGGAGTTGTCAATATGCTGTTGAATTCCTCATCCTACCCATTTAGGAGTGGATGGGTGGGTGGGTAGGGCATGTTCTTTTAATAAGTCTTTAGAAAAGGGGCATTAAAAAACACTGTTTTTGAAATGTATTCCCTGAACTAGTTTGACATCTGCTTAGGATAATGGGATTAGCCTATACTGCTAGACTTAGATTAGAAATGAGAAAGTTTTTCTCATAAATCAGGTTTGTGTTAGAAAAGAGAAAAAAACAGATTGAAGTTGTGTTGACTCTTGTCTAATAAATCCAAGGGAACATCAGCAGAAAGAGTCTAAAAGGTTTCTCAGTGGTTGCAGGAGAATCGGTGGACCATTTGGAATAGATAGGTATCTGCCTAGATCAAGAAAAAGAGATCCAGGAGAGAATGCCTAGATTTCACAGAAGCATAAATAGATTTAGCTTTACATATCTGTCAGCTTAAAGGGTTTGAAGCCAACTTATTATCCAGTTTGGCTAAGTATTTTCTAATTCAATCTCTTCTCCTTTTCCATATTTCCCTCCCTGTGAAATTCAAAACCACAGCAGGAAGGTAGGGAGATAAGAAGGAAAGAAAAGTTCTAAACAAAGGAAAAGAGATGTCAATCACACAATGTCCTCTTTCACACTGTAGGTTCAAGTTGCAGGAAAGAAGGAAAAACAATTGCAACCAAGTGAATTTCACAGTTTGGAGATTATAAGCAGTACTGACTGGGACAATTTAATTTCTTATTTGAGATTTGTTTCTGGATAAAATGACTATAGTATAACATTGTGTCTTTTTTCTAAAGGTGGGCAGAAAAGTCATGAGCCTGCTTGAGTTTTTAACCCAAGGGTAAGGGAACGTTGCCCTTGAGTAAAGTTTAAAGGGATGGTAAAAGGCAAACTCCACACATTGTGCGTACTCAGCATATTAGCTATATGTACATCTTACTTTACCTAGTAGCCAGCGAAAATAGGCAGTATTCCTTAATATCTTAGAAGGAAAATCCCCCCCTTCTGAGTCATTTAGTTATCCCTTAATCAATCACTCTGGCCAAGGTAGTACTCTCATCAGGTATGGATAAATTTTCCATTTATTCAGGAAAAAAACAATCTGTTGCCATAAGAAAGGTGGAAAGAAAAGAAAGATGACAAAAACAGCAAATGTCCATGAGAATAAGTATCATCATAATATCCTGAGTGTATCAGTGAGTAACTAGATGCTCAAATGTCCTACAGTAAGCACATAAAAGAAAGGACATTATTATGCCCTGCTACTGTGGTCTTCTACATGGCATCTATCTACTGAAATGTTTGTAATGATTTATATAAAAAGTACATTTAATAGAATTGCTTATAATTTGCATATTTTCCTAAATTAAAATTAAAATTCTCCCTACCATCAAGGGATCTCTAAGAATTCAAGGGATCAAAATTATAATTCAGATTATATCATGTTAGAATTTATATTTGAATTAATCTTACATATACCTTGACTTCATATCATAATCAAATGTTTGTCCTCTGTCCCTACGTGAGTTTGCATTAAAGATCATAAATATCTTTTCCCATCTTTCTTTATCACTAGAAAATGTATATGCAAAACATTCATATGCATTATCAATGTTATATATTGATAATATACATATTATCAATATACATACACTATGTACATATAGTAGGACTTCTTACATGTCACCAAGTATAATATATACTTGGTATATATACATACCATAGTATAATATACATACACTATGTACATATAGTAGGACTTCTTACATGTCACCAAGAAAATTTCTTTCAAGTGAGAACATAATTTCCTGATGATATTCAGGTTAAAATATTGGCTAGCTAGAAGGTCTTTATTTTTATTCCCTAATTTTCCCACAGAAAAATATTAAAACTAGGAAAGAAAACAAAGCCACCAAAGCAGGGAGAATCAGGATAAATGGCCAGGCATGTGCCTGAGACCAGAAGGAATTTCTGATAACTAAAGGTTAGATGGAGCCATTAAGCAAAATCATTTAGGAGAAGGTAATAAATTATGTCCATCAAAATTTAATTCACATTCTTACCTCAGAGACATGGTACCATCACTAAGTAAAGAAAAAAAAATTCATTATTTTACTGACTAGGAATGGTTTTCTAAGCAACTCAAAGCCATTCTCTGTTGCCTTCTAATACTACACTCAGGACTACAAAATCTAATAATCAGCAGATCCCAAGACAAAATTTGCCTGGAAATAATAAATCAAACCCCAGAACGAAGTCAGTAGCAGAGGGAGATGAAAGCAAGAATAACCATGGGCAAAGTGCATACTCTCTGGGCTACATAGTCTTCACGATTGCTTCAAATTATCCTAAAATTAATTCCTATCTACATAATGACATAGCTGACCATGCAGTGAGAGTAGGAGTCTCAGTTCAGCATAGCTCACCAAATTAATGACTAAATAGCAAAGAGTCTTTTAACTGTAGAGCTGGAAGAAAGATTCTAATAACAAGCAGGTATTAGTGAAGTAGAGCAAGAAGGATCAATATATTGATGATAGGCAAGTATGACTCTTTTCATTAAATGGCGAACACAAAATAGTAACATGTCAATTATACAAAAAAGGAGAACAATACAGCTGGAATAAAATATTGTAGAAATAAAAATATTCTTGAATAATATGAACTATAGTAAATTTCAAATATCAGGTGAAATTTTTCTACATTTATATGATAATACTATTTATAAATCTATACTAATACATTTTAAAATTTGAATTAAGTAGAATATTATCTAAGGAAAAATGATCAAATTGTTAGAGACAGTTCTAAAATTTATGAAGGAATTTTTAAAAAATTGTCATAGAATTTCTGCCGTTAGGAGGTTCATAGCTCAGGTTCATTCATTTAACCATGAATGTTTTTATTCTTTCAAATAACAGAAAAACTAAAAACTCAGATTTATTTACCCACTATTATCTATTATGTGCTAATGGATGCTAGGAGCTAAAAATAAAGTGATGGGCAAGAAAATCATGGTCTCTGTCCTCATGGAGTTTATAATCCTGTGTGTATAGAGACCATGGATCCAACTGCTTGTGGCTAAATATTAAGGAAACATTGGAATAGCTAATGAGTTACATAATGACATACTTTATACCACTGAGCTGGCCAAAAAAAAAGTAACATAATATTAGCCCATTTTATGTGCAGTTTTGACTAAAGATCAGAACTTTTAGAAAACCATAGAGAAATATCAAGGTACCTTAAAAAGTTATGATGATTAGAATACGCATTTGATGTTTTGTTTTGGGGAAAATTCCATATTATTTCCTATATCCTTTTAGTGAGAGCAGAAATAAAACAATAAGTAATGTATACTCAATTAGCAAGGAAAGGAAGGGAATCAATGCTTTCCTGTCTTCTTATTTTCTTTCTTACTAAGATTCTGATTTTTTTAAGTTTTTATTTAAATTTCAGTATTGTTAACATACAGTATAATATTAGTTTCAGGTGTACAATATAGGGACTCAACACTTCCATACAGCACCCAGTTCTCAACACAATAAATGCACTTCTTAATCCCCATCACCTTTTTTTATAGTCCTATTTTCACAAGCAAAGTAGCAATAGAACAGTAACTATTCATGACAAATTTTGAGAAATAACATAATATTCCACCTATCTAGTAAAAGAAGTCTTTAGGATCATACTTTTAAGTTTCCTTTTCATTATTTGTAATATTCTCTTGGAGACTAGGAAATCAATTTTATTTTATTATTGCTTTTGTCTTTCTCTATATGGCATTATTGATTTGTTTCTACTCCATTTATTCCTGAGCAGGGACTGCATGAGGACTGATTGTTTAATTTGTTGTTTGTCAAAAACATCACTAGTGGTGGTATCAGCAAGTCTTGGGGAATAGCATTTGCTAACTTAGGCTCAACTATGTGTTACTACTCAATTCCTTTAAAAAAAAAAAAAAGCTAAATTTGTACAATAGCAGAGGTTGCTTTTTAGAGAATTATTTCATTTCAAAAGGTTGACCAGTTTATGCCAATTCATATGTGCCCTCTGAAGATTTATTAAATTATAAAATGATCAAGAGGTAAGAGTGACTTGTTTGCAGTCAAGAAGGGGCATACTACTTTAAGTGTACAAGCTTGAAAATGTTATAAATACAGTTAATAAATCCTACCAAACTTCCTCAGATTTACAACAAATTTTAAATACTATATACTATTTTAATATTTTGGCTTGTAACTTCACTAGACAAATTACTTCATATTCACATTATAATAGAATGTGTAGGATAGAGAGATTATTTAGATAAAATATATGCAATATATATGCATTATATAATGTATACACACACACATATATATATACATATACACATATATATACACATACATATATACAACTTAAACACAATAGAGAAATATGAAGGTACCTTAAAAAGTCCTGATGATTAAAATGTCCACTCAATGTTTTATTTTTGGAAATATTCCAAATATGGAAACATTCTGTTATTCCCTAATCCTTTTAGTGAGATTGATGCCATACTTTTCCTTGCTAAGTGAGGTTAAATTTAATATATAATGTTAATATATAATATATTAACACACAATAATATATAATATATGTTATCTTAGGCTTTAGAATGTAAGATTCATGAAGACAGATTTTTGTCCATTTTGTTCATAGCTGTATCCCTAATACCTGGCATTAAATTGGTACACAAATGTAGAAAGAAGTTTCATTATCCCCATCTCAGAAATGAAAATAAGTACATATATATTAATTGATTTATGATTAGGATTTTAAGTGTCTAACTTCTGATCTCATACAAAAAACATGAGATTCAGATTAGAAATGATTTATTTTTGTGACCAAGTTTAAGATTAGGAATTAGAATCAGTGATATCTCCATAATACATAAAAGGGATTAGTGTTTGACAGAAGTTGCAAGGGTACTTTTCTGGAAGATTCATTTGCATTGCAAAAATTTGTTTAAGATAATTGGCTTTAATAGGTTTGATGGAGATTCTTTAGGGGTAAAGCAGAGATAACCCTCCCCACCCCAACCAAAACCTTTTGACACTTACTCTCTTTTCCTTTAACTGGGAAACCGACAGAGTGAGTATATATCATATTGGTAGGAATAACAAAATACATAGGCTGTTCCTTTCCACTCCATGAAAATCCCTTTAAGCTTTGAAGAAAGTGATATAGTAGCAAGTTTGCCCAAGAAAGAAGTGTGAATTACATACCAACAATGGATATAGTCCAGATAGTATTAAGAAAGAGTGCCAGAGTAACAAAGAGAGACATGCATTCTGGAAACTGGAAATCTGCATTAGACTATGATGGTACTATATCATAGTTTACAAGAATGGTGGTTAGGCAGGTCTTTATTATTATTCAGTTTTGTCTAATTAGTATTTCTGGCAAGTAATTTTTAGTACCAA
Source organism: Herpailurus yagouaroundi (assembly GCF_014898765.1). NCBI lineage: Eukaryota > Metazoa > Chordata > Mammalia > Carnivora > Felidae > Herpailurus > Herpailurus yagouaroundi. The sequence goes on along the minus strand of NW_024412376.1, from coordinate 86,387,978 downwards.
AATCCAGACTTGCTCACCAAGCCCAAAACCCAAGTAAGTAACTCTCTAAGAACTGTAGCAGAAAATACTTCCCAAAGAGTATCTAATGCATTCTTCTGCAGTGTAATCTTGCTCTTCCTCCATCAGGAGTTGGAGTCTAATCCCCCTGGCCTTTGAACCGAGGCTGGAATTTGTGACTTGCCTAACAAACAGAATGTAGCTGAAGGGATAATTTGGGACTTCCAAAGCTAGGTCATAAGCCTACAAGTTCTGCTTTCACCTCTTAGAGGGCTTGTTTTGGGGCACCCAATTACCATGCTGTGAGAAGCCAGCAAGAACTTCCATCATGAGAGTGATCCTTCTTGGACATCTAGCTCAGTCAAGCCTTTAGATGATGCCGGCTCTGGTTCACGTGTTATTTCATCTCAATGAGAGACCCCAACTGAGAACTGCCCAGCCAAACCCAGTCAGCCCACAAAATCATTAGAGATAATTTTTTTTTTTTTAAGCCATTAAACATGTGGGTCTTTCAATACATAGCAATAGGTAATACATATAGGAACAAAGTGCTTTTAACTCATTAAGAATGTAAAATATGTCAGGGTATGAAAAAGCTGGACTAAATGAGTGCTTTCAGGGTATCAGCTCATTCAGAGAACAGCTCAACCATAAAATTTTAATATCATCCAAATGGGTGACCTGAGTATAAACACATGATTACAGGATGCACTGTGTTTTTAAATAAAATGCTATTTTCTTGTTAATCAAGTGGTTTGCATTCACTATAAGGAGCTTTCTTGCTAAAATCAATTTGAGGACTCGTGCTGTGGTAGTTGTTTTACTCTGTATTTTACATTCCCATTTATTGTTAGGTAAGTGGGATAGCAGCCATAGCTTTCTCACTAGTAAGCTTTTTATAATTATGAGTTGTTGACATCCATCAACAGAGTGGTGTTATATATATATAAATGGGCCCTAAATATCTATCTTCATACATATGAGAGATGTAGGACAGAGCATAATGATTCATTACTACGTTATTTACAACAATCAATTGAAATGTGTCACGTAACTGCACACAGGACATTACTAGGGAACCATCTGTTCTTATTTTCTTATTTCTCCCCCTTATCACAAATGTTCCTTCTCACCTGACCCAAAACTGCACATATCCCTTCTAGGGAGGATTAAAAAGTACTGATTACCTCAATGCTATGTCTATTCAAATAGTGGTCAATGATGGGATAAGGGAAAAAAATGAATGTGTGTGTGTGTGTGTGTGTGTGTGTGCACGCGTGTGTGTGTGAGCGTATTTTTACATGTGTATTTGATCTAAGGATTATCTCAAAATTCATCTGATTATCTCAAAATTCAAACGGAAAACCTTCTCATTTTGTCTAGGAGGACATATAGAGAAATAGTGCCTGGACACCATTTTGAAATTCTACCTACAAGCTTTAGCATTATGGTAAACTGACAAAATTCATAAAGTTATACAACCTTAGATATGAGAAATTCTGCTTGCTCATACACAAATGCCAAGATATATAATAGATAATACAAAAATATATTAGGTAATTAGGAGTTAAGGAGAGCAAAAGGGTAATTTGCTATCTATTTTAGAGCATAGATTAAGACAGCTTGCTTCTGGCGAAGAAACTCTTTTTCCACATTGGTTCAGATAAATATTTTCCAAAAGAATTTATTCTGTTTACTATGATCCCAAAAAATGTAAAAGCTAAAAGCTATTCATCCCAAAGGCATCAATTATCTTCAACTATCTGAAAAGACTTTGTTAAGTAGTATCTATTTATGAATATTATAAAAAAGATGTGGAATATTAAAAAAGAAAAAGTAGGACATGACCCTGGCCTCACTAAGATTATAGAGCAAATCAAAAGACAAAGCTAGGTTGGACTAAATACTAAAGATACAAATATAAAAAGCGATAGTGCTATATCCAAGGAAAGTCTTTTAGACTGGAAATAAGGCTGGTTTCAGTTACAGGCCTCAGAACTGTGGAGGAGACAATCCCCTGTGAGCCCTGAGAATTCCTGCACACTCTTGCTGAGTATACAAAGAATGCAAGGCCTTGGTCACTCTTTACTTGGTCCATTTTCCAGGTCTTTTTGTTTTTATTTTGTTTTTGTCTTTTTGTGGGGAGCAGGGTTGAGGAATGAAGTTACATCTCTTCCCCAAAACAGCCATGCTTGCATTCACTATGAAACCAAAACAGTGATCTTCCAAGCTCTGGCTTTCTCACGTGTAACACAGCCAACGGTATATGCAGGCATCCATCATGGGCCCCTTGCAGCCCCCCTGTATAATTACCAGATAAAATATAGAATGTCCAATTAAATTTGAATTTTGTATAAAAATGGATGTTTCTCATGTAAGTGTGACTCAAATATTGCACGACACACACACATATATAATGAAAAACATATTTAACTAAAATTCAAATTTAATTGGGCATTCTGTACTTTTTATTGGTAGATTTGGCAAGCCTATCTTCACACTACAAGGGGAACATAAGAATGAACAAAAATGAATATGAGGCTCTGGTTACTGATTTTGCTGGGAGTAATAAACTCCTTTGTCACTGATACAGGAGTCTCATGTTTTTCCCCCAACATCCAAGATAATAGTAACAGGCTAACATAATATCCTGAAAGTATGGAAGACTCAGATTCTGCACAATTCCTGACACAGAAAAGAGGACCTTTGTTTGTATATGTCCACTGTGGCAGTTTATAGCTAAGTAGAAGCAGAGGGGGTGTTCTAGGCAGGGGAAATGGAGCCCAAACAGAACACTTTTTGGAGAATAAAAAAAATAATAATAAAGTTGCATACTTAAAAAAAAAAAGGTTAGAAACAATTCTTCATGGGTCCCTTGCATTTCTTACATGCAGAGATACTCATTGTTTTTGTTTTAACTAACTTTTGAAGGATGTTTGTAGAGTGAACAGCTTTGAATGAGACAGTATATTCCTTCCAGAGCAAAGGGCAAGTTTGTTTACTATTCAGTGAAATAAAGATAATGTTTCCTTCTTGCGCAAAGTTCAAGCAGGCTTACTGAACCTTATATTCAAATTCTCTAAATTTCATATTCCCCTTATGTAATCCTATACAGAGCGTGCAGGTACGACCTGGTCTTCTTCATACTACTCTAAAGGAATCCGGTCTTGGGAAAATGATGCAAAAGCTGATACTCTTGCTACTGCTATTGCTGCAAGTAATAAAAGATCTATGTCTCAGATGCAGGTATCTCATATCTTCTTCCAGCATCCATGAATAGTGGCAGACTAACTTGTCAGCTTGCAATAGAATAAAATACCAAACTGTTCATAGTTCTTAAGATTACAGAGAATTTTAAAATTTTGAAGAATTTATACATGATGTGACAATCACTGGAGAGCAATTACATGTTTTGGCTTGAGAGCTGATAGAAAGATGGTATTTTGGCATGATTTCCATGGATCATCCTCACTCCCAGGACCTTCCCATATACTGTTTCTCTGGATGGAACAATGTTACCTCACCATCTTCTTCCCAATATTCGAAATGCATGCTTCTACACATGCGTATACAATTTCCATGTGTACTATGGCTAGATAATTCTCCTTCAGGAGCTGTCAACCATTCCAAGAAGCCTTCCTGAGCCCCTCAAGTTCTGCTCTTTTGTCCTTTCTAAGTACTCCAAATGTGCCTTGTACTTTTCACATCAGTCCTTATCACATGATTGTAATTTTCTGTTCACATTCCATTTCGCCCACTAGACTTCAAGCTCAGTAGAGGCAGGTTTTAAAGTTATATTCTCAATACTTGAGATTATTAAGTGGCATAAAAAATTATCAATGTATATTTGTTGAAATAAGAGTTGTAGAAGTTGCAGGAAAATTCCCTTCTTTGTGGTGTGCATGGCTGAATTTTTAATTATTTTTGAACACTAATCTATATTTATGCAGTGCTATAAAAACATAATGAGGGGCGCCTGGGTGGCGCAGTCGGTTAAGCGTCCGACTTCAGCCAGGTCACGATCTCGCGGTCTGCGAGTTCGAGCCCCGCGTCAGGCTCTG
>NW_024412376.1:86342517-86383820 GCF_014898765.1 Herpailurus yagouaroundi | reverse complement strand
GTCCCAAAAATAAATAAACGTTGAAAAAAAAAATTTTAAAAACATAATGAGAGGGACACCTGGGTGGCTTAGTCAGTTAAGTGTCTGACTTTTGGTTTCAGGTCCAGTCATGATCTCATAGGCTCATGGGTTGGTGCCGTGCATCGGGCTCCCTGCTAACAGTGCAGGGCCTACTTAGGATTCTCTCTCCCTCTCCCTCTCCTTCTCCCTCTCCCTCTCCCTCTCCCTCTCCCTCTCCCTCTCCTTCTCCCTCTCCCTCTCCCTCTCTCTCTGCCTCTCCCTCTCTCTCTCTTTCTGCCCCTCCTTAGTTCATGTTCTGTCTCTCTCAAAATAAATAAATAAGCTTATAAAAAAAAACTTAATGAGAAAAGACAATGCCCCAATATTTTGCTTTCTCATTCCATTTCCAGAAAGATCCTCCTTATTTCTGTCATTGCATTGTTTAGAGGTGAATGCATGCAAGCTACCAACTCAAATTTGTTCTTCCTTTTTTCTTAGGCACAAAGTTATGACTGTATTTCCTGGCCCCTCTTGTGGATAAATGTGGTCCACATAGTTATATACTCTCAGATGAAAGATAAATGGCAGGGATATGTTGGGAATCTTTGGCTCTGGATTTCTGTTCCCCTTCTAGAATGAAAAAGACTAGAATCATGACCCTCTGTGGTTTCACGGAGCAAGCCTGAAAGTGGCCTGAAACATTAACCTTTAAGCCACTTGCAGACAACTTCTAGATACCCTTTTCCAAAATCTGTCCCATAGATATTATTGATCCTGGGTAAAATGATGATTTTTATAAAACTTTGAACTTCTTATCACCTATATTTACACTCTTACAGTTTGATGGCAAAGTATCCATAACTGCTGAGAAAAGTTCAACTTTACTTGCAGGATCTGAGGTTAATCATATGAACAAAGCGGTCCTTCCCAAATGCACAATTTATTTGAGATCTCTTAAATGCTATTCTCTACTCCATGATATATTTATCTCTGGATTAACATGAAATAATGTTTTCCATCACTATCAGAAAAATTATTATCAACCTTATTTTTTCCAAAAATATTTAAGTAAAATTAATTCAGATATGCCTAATGATCCTGGCCCTATATGGCCCTATTATTAAATTACTTGCAGTTCCCAACAACATGTGCCATGCTCCTTCACACTTTATATTTTCTATTGCTATCTAAATTATATTCTCCCTCTTTGTCATTGTCACAAACTCTTACTTATTCTTCAAGATTCAGAAACTATCACCTCCTTTTGTGGAGTCTTCCTTAACTCTTTTGTGCTTTCAGCAAAACAGAATTGTTATCTTCCAAATCTGGGCACTCCTCACCCCTTTGTACACACCTCTGCTATGTCATAATGGATGCTGGTGAATAGTCAGGACACCAATGTCTGTTTCTCATTCATTTTAGAATTTGGAATTTCCTAAAATATTGTAATATCCAGTGAAGATCTCACCATTTCCAAATAATTTATTCATTTTTAATCAAAGAAGTTGGATTTCTCCTCATCTTCCTCTTTATCCTACCCTTTCTCCAACATCTCCATCTCAAAAAGAGGAGGAGAGATCCAACATCTCAATTAAAAATGAATAAATTAAAAAAAAATAAAAAAATGAATAAATTATTTGGAAATGGTTCTTTCTCCTGTTCTTTCTTCATTTTATTTGACCTCATAGCTTTATATTCACCAAAAAATGGGTATCTGCTAAATTGAAAAGCCCACATGTGAGGAATTTAAGAACATATAAGGGCATATACTACTGAGTCAAACCACTAAAGGAACAATTCAATATTCTTTCTAGGTGTTAAAGTTTCATCACCTTGAGATTCATTGCACAGCCCTGTTCAATATGAAATTCTAAAAATATGAAAAATATTTTTTAGTAAGGCATTTGGTTTCTTAAAACCAAATGTTTTAAAAAAATGAATTAGAAAGTAATTTTCCTATGTTAACCCACTTATTTAAACTAGGATACTTAACCTACTTGAGCTAATTTAGAAAGAAAAGTATTGATCTGAAAAGACTTGTGCATGTCTGAAACTCTTATGTAAGATACAGGATAGAACATAATAGGGGCGCGTAGGTGGCTCAGTTGGTTAAGTGTCCGACTTCGGCTCAAGTCATGATCTCACGTTGGTGGGTTCGAGTCCCGCATTGGGCTCTGTGCTGACAGCTGAGAGCCTGGAGCCTGTTTCAGATTCTGTGCCTCCCTCTCTCTCTGCCCCTCCCCCACTTGCACTCTGTCTCTCTCTGTCTCAAAAATAAACATTAAAAAAATTTTTTTTGAAAGATTATAATATAAAGTATCTTGAAAGATTTTGTTGTACATACATACTGATGGACATTCTGTAATTAGCCAAATATTTACAAAAATTATTTACAAAATATTATTTACAAAAATTAGCCAAATATTTACAAAAATTACAAATATTTACAAAAATAGGTTTCTTCAAGGACAGAATTATTTATACATATATCAATTTTGTTTTCTACAATGTGTAGTATAGTCAGAGAAACACATTTCTTTGAGAATGTTATATTAAGAGGGGCGCCTGCGTGGCACAGTCGGTTAAGCGTCCGACTTCAGCCAGGTCACGATCTCGCGGTCCGTGAGTTCGAGCCCTGCGTCAGGCTCTGGGCTGATGGCTCAGAGCCTGGAGCCTGTTTCCAATTCTGTGTCTCCCTCTCTCTCTGCCCCTCCCCCATTCATGCTCTGTCTCTCTCTGTCCCAAAAATAAATAAATGTTGAAAAAAGAAAAAGAGAATGTTATATTAAGAGATAATGCTCCTGATTTTAGCAGGATTATCAATAAGAACCTGGTGCGTTTCAATAAGACATTTTTAAATCCCCTTTTTAAGCTAGCTGATAAATTGCATTCATCGGTCTATTTTTCACTAGGTATCTTAGCAACTCAAAAATAAAGCTGTGCTAGATCGAATAACTTAAACTACATAGTTCTGGTTGACAAGTCTAGATTTTTGCAAATATTCTTAGTAAATAATACCAAAAGTAAATTTAAAGTTTACAACAAGAAAAATCAAACATACATTTATTTCTTATTTTTCAGTAACACTCTAATGTGTTATTAACTGTTTGTCCAAGCACTGTGCTTGGCACTTCATATGCATTACTATATCTAATCAATTCTAAGAAACTTATTTTTCACATTTTAATATCTCTGAAATATGGATTTATATTACAACCATGTTAGTCAGATATCAGGATTCAATTATTACTCTATGTGCATAAATTAACTTGGCTATTATTCCCAGTGGCATGACTAGATAAGTAAAATTTCTCAGTCAATAAATCATCTAAGGACCATAGTTAAACTGATATTTTTTGTTCTTAGTACATAAAATAATGGTGCATTTTACAGTACTCTCACTAATGGCCAAGTTGTCTCTAGATTAATTTTTTGCTGGAAAATCAGAGTCTGTACTGTATCCTAAAAGACAGCAATCCCAGTTGCTCATCCAAAGCAAAAGGCTTTGGAAATATTTTGTCTCTAAGTAGACATTTATATCTTTAAATATCAGAGTATTAGCTGATTTTGATTTCCCACATTTATGTATAAACTTTAATTCAGTACATTAACCATCTTCACTATGTATAGTATAGAGTGCAAAGGGATTAAAAAATAAACTTAGAGTCAGAAGATCAGTAATAGTAATAGTAATAGTAATAATAATCCTTGAAAGCCATCAGTAAGGTGTTATTGAAAGAGCCAGGTAATTATTTAAAATACAAATTTTATATAAGAAAGCAGCTACTATATGAAAATAGCATCAGTAATAAATCTGAGCAAAGGGCACATACAATCAATGATTCTCATTAATAATGCAACAAGGAAAGTTTTGGAGTTTTTTTGTTTGGTTTGTTTACCATTTTTGCTATTTGAATATATTGTTGGTAATTGTTGAGATAAAAAAAACTGGATTAAAAAAAAACACATTCCATACAGAAAGTTCAACAAAGAGGTATAGAGTCCTTAAGAAGAAAAACAAATTAAAGATAATAGTAAAGAGTGGCTTTGTTCCATCACTTATTTAACTGTAAATCTTGAACATACACTTTAAGAATGGTAACAACAGAAAACATTTTCAAGGATGATTTACGCCAATACAGTGAGTTCATGAACACATTAATTTGCACCAACTAGGTATTTCATAAATTTTGGTTGAATGAATATCTGAAAAGTAGAATGGTTACAAGATGCAGTAATCTTGAAAAGAATACAGATACATTTGGTTATAAAATAATACAAATTCACCTGTAACATATAGCATCAACATTTTGAAACATGACAGGAGTAACAGAATGAAAGGAATTAGGATGGCCAAATAAACAAGATGGAAATAATCATTAACATGGCCAAAACAAAAGGAAATTTTGTAAGTGAAATAGAATTTGTAAAAGCACAGAAACTTTGAAAAGCTCTATGTGAAGCTGATGTGCCTATTAATCCATAGACAATATCAAACTGTTAATCAGCCAGTGAATCAATCTTCCTTGACATTAATTGAGTTGTTGTGAAATAAATTAATAATTCTCTACATGTTAAGCACCAGATGTTAGTCTATAATTCATATAAATATGCAAACATTTTCCAGACAAAACTAATTCAACTTATCAATGCAAAATAATAATGAAATTCATTAGCTAGTTTCAGAAACACAAAATGATGATCCAGCGTGATCTGCAGATTTTGCTGTCGAACTATGCAATAATGCTTAGATTCACCCAAAACACAAAAAGCCAAGGGCTCTATCTTGAACTGATTCAGCTCTTACAGTTGCTACTTATCTTGAAATAAAACAATTTGTGGTTATCTTACTATACAACAATCTGTCTCAAGAGAATATCTGAACAACTTTAGCTACTGTATACAACTTTCATTGTGTTAAGAACTATTAGCTAGAATTCAGCAAGTACAAAAGCAGTTGCTTTTTTTTTTTAATGACATAAATTATCATAATGTATTTGAAAACTGAAACTACTGCTTGGCCCAATGTTATATGCTTCTGATTTTTCATTGTTAATCATAGAAAATAACTTATCTAGCATCTCTTATTTATGTATACATTTAAATCACAATTACATCTTGCTCACAGATTTTATTAGAACATCAATCAGAAAGTCAGATATAAGTAAAACACATTTCTCCTTCACAAAAATAAATATTAGCTTTCTCTGTAAAATAATTGGTTGAAAGCAAAATATAAAAATAAGTATATTATAAAAATATTACAGTTATGAGAGAATGCTCTATTAGAGGAAGTCTTAGTCAAAATCAAAGATGGCTAATCATTTCTGTCTTATTAATCCTAAAATGTCTTACAAAACACAAAAAAAGTTATGAAATTGATTTTAAAAAATTCAGTGTCTTTAGAGTTAGCAGACTACATGATCAGTATAAAAATGAAAATTAAATAGGAAAATTTATAAAATTGGCTATATAAAAACAATGAAGGCAGAATGTGACAAATATTCATGGTTTTGTGATCCTGCAAGAGATAGACCCTCTCGACTACATTCCTAATTTATTGAAAAAATGGAAAAACTACTCTGAAAATGACAGCAACATATCTAGAAACATACTTGTGTATATACTGTTCTTAAAACTAAAACATTGCTTGCCATTTTAAAAATTGATTTTCTGGGGCGCCTGGGTGGCGCAGTCGGTTAAGCGTCCGACTTCAGCCAGGTTACGATCTTGCGGTCCGTGAGTTCGAGCCCCGCGTCAGGCTCTGGGCTGATGGCTCAGAGCCTGGAGCCTGTTTCCAATTCTGTGTCTCCCTCTCTCTCTGACCCTCCCCCGTTCATGCTCTGTCTCTCTCTGTCCCAAAAATAAATAAACGTTGAAAAAAAAAATTTAAAAAAAAATTGATTTTCTATCACAGAGGAAAAAAACACGTCTTATTAAATCTGAGCAATCAAAACTAAAGAAAAAAAGTATTATAATCACTATTTTAATATGATTATTTCCTTGATAAATTGATAGAGAAGGTAAGATATTATTCAATATCAAATTCAGAACAAAGAAATAGATTTAGAAATATTTCAGTGTCATAAATTGCTTAAATTTACATCAACACAGTGAGAATTATTCCTCAAAGATACTCAGACTGATTTACCAATTGACCTGGACAACGCTTATAAGACCTCATATCAATCCTCATGTTAAATTTAGCTTTTCAGCATTAAAAATAACTAAGTTGATATAATCAAAAAGTTAGAAAATTAAAAACGTATTCTGTGGGGTTTTTTTACAGTTTCCAAATGATAAAAATTTTAATAATCTTTGTGGTTTATAGATAATCTTCAGGTTATCTGAAAGTGAAAGAGAACTCTGTATTTACATTTGAGAAATTATTTCTAAATTCTAAAATTTCTTGTCTATTGAAAATACTGAAAAAATCTAAAGCAAAAAGTTTTCATACAAAGTTATCGCACACTAAATGCTCTCATGGCCACCATATCAAAGGAACAAAGGCCGAAAATGTCACCTGGTCCAGGAAGAATGTTTTTGCTAGATTGTGCTAGGCTGGTTGAGTTGTCAGTGTAAGATAAATGGAGCTGAGCTGTACCATTAACCTGTGACATTTCTGACAGTGCAAGGCTATGTGCTATGAGAAAAGTAGACTTTTTTCTTTGCTGTTCCTCAATTTATAATAGAAATAAGAAAAGATAGATGAAATGTTTTAATGAAAGACAGAAACATATCAGAAAAGCCTATCTTGAATAGATGCTTTCCATTATATGTAAAAGCATATCCCCAAATAAAAATATATTAATAAATATATCACATAAATCTATCACATTGTCTAAGGAGATAAACATTAAAATAGTCCTTACTTTAGCCATTTAAGAACAACAAAATTCATCTTTCCTTATTGATACCTTGACTTGTAGTCCTATCAAAAAAGATAATTAAAACCAAGTCCTCATTTTTATGACAATAAATCCCATTCCACTCTTAAAATCACTGTTAAGCTTAAAATATACAAACAATAATGGCATATTTTGTTTCTAGGTTGACTAAAATTTCACAGAAAGTTTGTTTTTTATTTCTGAGTTTCCCACTGGCATGGGAAAAATAAAATAGATAGATGATGGCCATGCTAGAAAGATCAACTACCAAGATATAATAAAGACTAAATACCAGTTAATGTTTTAATAAGAGTAAAAAAAAACTAATAAAATCATAAATTAGTATTGATATTTACTCACAATTTAAGGGTGAAATCAAGTTACCTAATATGACTCTATGCCTTACTAACATGTGTCAATAAAATGACATTTTGTGATCCTGAGTCCTTGCTCAGAAATGCAATGCATACCAAAAAAAAAAAAAAAAAAATCAGTTTTCAAGGACAGAATGTTACACATATACTGATTCATAGAAACCACTATCTTTTATAAATTCATATAATAACTAATATGAGCCAACAAAAAATGCCATATTAGTCACTGTGCTAAAGAATGACAGTATAAGATGCAGAGATACAGAGCTTGCGCTCAGTCTGCCCAAGTCTAGGAAGGAAGGTGGAAATAGGACCAATGCCTATATCAATAATATAGTGCTAAAATGCCAGAGTAAGAAAAAGGAATTATCAATTATTCGTTAAAGAGCAATTTGTTGGATGTTTACTATATGCCAGCTACTGTTTAATTATATTTAAAAGGATATGTATAGATAGTTAGATGGAAGGTATGTAAGCAGACAGACACTTACATAATACAGATATTTATCCCAAATACTTAAGGAAATATTATTAACAGTGTTTTAATTTTATATGGAGATATCTCACAATCTTTAAATCATGTTACATACATATGGATTTGTAATGTGAGATGAGGGATTTTTTTTAACAAGTACAGATTTTATTATATTCCTTTCAGTTATTAAGCAATTTCTGTGCTCTCTTAATCCTCAAGACATAATCCTACATTTTTTATTGTAACTTTGAAATTTCATTTAGAATATGAGGTGAAAAATTCACCTCCTTAGTTTTTGTGTTTTATAAATTATTCAATGATCTCACAAACCCTTTCAAGGTTTGTGTTACCATCACTTTTCTAGATTATTACCTAGTTATCACATTGAGAATTTTAATTATGGAATGTCAATGTATGATTTCAAGAATAATCATCAGTGTTAAAATTTAGAGACCGCTTATACTCCAAAATAGCTATTTAACTTTCTATTTTATATCTGAGGAAAATCATGCTGCTTTTCCCCTATAGGTTCTTCACAATACATGATATTTGCTTCTTAAAACATTCTCTTATTTTTCTTTATTCCCTGCCCCCAATTTATTGAAGTATAAATGACAAATAACAATTGTACTTATTTAAGCTGTGCAGTGTTGTGAAAAATGTTTATTTGTACTTAATTAAGGTGTGCAACATTGGGTAAAAAGCTGTAATTGAACCCAACTAATTCTGCATGGGTGTGCACATACCTTTTGAAGATCCCGATTTCATTTCCTTTCAATAAGTATCCAGAAGTTGGATTGCTGGATCATGTGATAGCTCTATTTTTATTACTACAGAATGGCTATGCCAGTTTACATCCCCACCAAAAACGTGTAAGAGTTCTCTTTTCCCACATCTTTGCCAGCACTCATTATTTCTTGCCTTTTGATAAAAGCCATTCTGATAGGTGCGAGGTGGTAGGTATCTCCTTGTGGCTTTGATTTGTATTTCTCTGGTGATTGGTGACATTGAGTATATTTTCATATACCTATTTGTCATTTGTATGCCTTCTTTGGGAAAATGTCTAAACAAGTCCTTTGGCAATTTTTAAGTTGGGTTGTTTTGTATTTTGCTATTTTTAATATTAACCTTTCATCAAATATATGGTTCACAAATATTTCTTCCATTCTGTGGGTTTTCTTTTTGTTTCCTTTGTTGTATAGAAGCTTTTTAGTTTGATGTAGTTTCACTTATTTATTTTTGCTTTTGTTCCCAATGCTTTCTTTTGGTGTCATGTTCAAAAATTCATTGCTAAGGGCAATGACAAGATTTTTTTCTCTGTTTTTTTTTCCAGGAGTAAACTCCTGGAACTATAAGTTTCAGTTCTTATATTTAAGCTTTTAACCCATTTGGGTTCATTGTTTTTCTTGTGTAACATAAGAGTCCAATTTCATTCTCTTGCATGTGAATATTGTGTCCCCCCAGCACCGTTTACTGAAGAACCTATCTTTTCTCTATTGTGTATACTTGACCCCCTTATCAAAGATTAGTTCACATATGAGGGAATTTATTTCTGGGATGTAAATTATGTTCTATGAATCTCTTTTTATTCCAGTACAACACTGTTGTGATTGTTATAGTTTTGTAGTATATTTTGAATTCAGGTGGTGTGATGCCTGAAGCTTTGTTCCTCTTTCTCAAGACTACTTTGGCTGTTTGGGGTCTTTTGTGGCTCCAGACAAAATTTTAGATTGTTTTCTCTATTTCCCTGACAAATGTCATTGGAATTTTGATAGGGATTGCATTGAATCAATAGTTCATTTTTTGTACTATGGACACTTTAAGATTATTAATTCTTCTGACCCATAAACACAGAATATCTCTCCATCTATATGTGTCTTCTTCAATTTCTTTCCTCAATGTCTCACAGTTCTCAGTGTACAGATCTTTCACTTCCTTCATTAAATTTATTCCTAAGTTTATTCTTTTGGATGCTACTGTAAATGGGATCATTTTCCTAGTTTCTTTTTGGAGAGTTCATTGTTAGTATATAGAAATACAACTGATTTTTGAATGTTGATTTTGTATCCTACAACTTTACCAAATTTGTTTATTAGTTCTAATAGTTTTTTGTGGAGTCTGTTGGGTTTTCTATGTATAATATCACGTCATCTGCAAACAGACATAGAAGAAAAGCATTTAACTTTTCACCATTGAATATGATGTTAGCTGTAGGGTTGTTACATATGGCTTTTATCATGCTGAGGTATATTCCTTCTTTATCTAATTTGTTGAGAGTTTCTACCATTAAAGTGTTGAATTTTATCAAATGCTTCCCCTGTGCCTGTGAAGATGATTATACGTAAAGTAAATAACAGGGAGAATAAACAGTAAAAGTTGGGCAGAAGCAACAAGCGAAAGAATAGTTTAAAAACAAAGTCAAGTGTAAATACCAGATCAAGTATCATGTAATGCAACAGGCATTTTTAAGTACGAAGGAGCTCAGTTTTGTAAGAGAGATAATCCTATAATGAATATATGACATCTATGTGAAACCTACATCTATGAAAACTTACATCATAATAAAGTAAAATACATAAATAAAGTGAAGTGGCATCCTTCCCTTGGGATGGATGGGAAAATTGGGAAAAAGATAAGAATATTAGCTCTCACCATTCTATTTAATATTCTACTGGAGGTGATAGCTAATGTAATAATGGAAGAAAAAAAGAAATAGAAGGCAGGGCTATGTATTCAAAGTGAGAAGTAAGAATTAATTCTCTTTTAAGCAAATATTATCATTGTATAAAAATCGAAGGAATATACAAGGCAACTGCTAGAACTAGTAAGTTAATTTAGTAAGATTGCAAGCATATACAGATTATATTTGTATGTATTATCAGAAAGGAATTAAAAATAAAATAATTCTACTTCTAATTGACATTAATTATGTGAATCAATTTTTCAATATTCATGATGCATCATTGCACATGAATGTTTATATACACACATATAAACACAGACACACATTAATATTCATGTATGTTCATCATCTGTCAGTTCTAGTTTAGTATTTCTATTATGTGTGTGGAACAGAGTGTCTTAGAACTAATATGAAGGAAAGACATAGGAAATAATTTTGGCTAATTTTCTAATTCATTACAACTTTTACTATTATCCATTTCATGTTACGATAGACTCTGATAACAGAATGGTTACATAAAGAGATTTTTTTTAATCTAAAGTTCATTTCTTTCTTTTATGTGTCCAAATGAAAACAAAAAAAAAGAAAAAAGGAAAAAGATTTTGAATATAAAACACAGATATCATTTAGCACTATAATAACAAACGAAACTCACGTCTAAACAATGCATATCGCTTCATTTCTTATTTTCCTCACAAATCAACAATGTTTGTTAAAGTATGAAATGATGACTACTACATATCTTTATTTTAAATCTTTAGTTATGATTCACTTTCACCCCTGTAGGAGTTAATATGACACAGGAAAGTTATAGGTATAGTCTTTTAAAACAAGGCATAATATGTTCATAAGATAAAAATACCTATTCTTCCTCTTTCATTATACTTACTATTTAACTTAAAGAGATTTTATTTGGTGTTTAATTTATTTATGCTATAGTCAATAATCCACAATCTTGTTTTTTCTCCTAATTATTTTACTGGCAATATTGACAAATGAACATGACATGCCTGTGACTTTTACTGCTCAACATAAATAGATCCATAGATTTTAAACTGGTATCTACTTGTTTAGAGTATTTTTAGAAAAATGTAAACTGTAATTCAGAATAAAAATAAGAATGAGATGCTCTAGAGTAATACACTAATTCTTGATAATTCATATATTTAATATCTAAGATATACCATAAAAATACTTATGAAAAATTAAAAATATTTAATGTCACATATTTTATAATAAATATACTAGTATATTTATTACTTAGAAATTTTAAAAGAGGAAGTTTGATTTTAATACTTAAGCTTTTAAAGACATTGCAAAAATTATCTCAATTCTCTACTAAGGTTATTTGAATTATTAATGGAGAATTTTTTTGGTTCTGCTCTCACATTTTATCAAACAGTTTTATTAAAACTCTTTACATGCATTCAAGACATTAGTAGCTTTCTCATTGCATAGCCACATTTTTAGTCACATAAGTTTCCTGGAGCATATTATCCTCACGTCCACCTAAATAATTTCGAATACAGCAATTTTTGAATCAAATTTTGATACTATCATGGCAAATTTTATCTGAAGCCACATGTACTTATCTGTATATCACAGTAAAATACTAGTGCTTTCTTTATTCATTCTGAACTTTACAAATTAATCTCAATAATAAAACTATCTTTAACAGTTTCATACTTTAAATGGTTTGTGTGCAACAACATTATGCATAATTATGAGGCTGTATACCCAGATATATTTACTTAGTTAATGTAAAATCTCTTTTCCTCTTTTCTTCTATAAAACTTTTTCAGTTGACTTCCATGAACACACATACCTAGCAGTGATTAAAGCTGTATTAGATTAATGTGTCTTTTCAGGAAGCCATCAAAATCCTCGAGGAGAAAGCAGGCAAAAACCTCTTTGAACTTTCCCGCAGCAATTTCTTACTCAACACGTCTCCGGAGGCAAGGGAAACAAAAGCAAAAATGAATTACTGGGACCTCATCAAAATAAAAAGCTTCTGCACAGCGAAGGAAACAATCGGCAAAACTAAAAGGCAACCGACAGAATGGGAATAGATATTTGCAAATGACCTATCAGATAAAGGGTTAGTATCCAAAATCTACAAAGAACTTATCAAACTCAACAGCCAAAAAACAAATAATCCAGTGAAGAAATGGGCAAAAGACATGAATAGACACTTCTCCAAAGAAGACATCCAGATGGTCAACCAACACATGAAAAAATGCTCAACATCACTCATCATCAGGGAAATACAAATCAAAACCACAATGAGATACCACCTCACACCTGTCAGATGGCTAACATTAACAACTCAGGCAACAACAGATGTTGGCGAGGATGAGGAGAAAGAGGATCTCTTTTTGCATTACTGGTGGGAATGCAAGCTGGTGCAGCCACTCTGGAAAACAGTATGGAGGTTTCTCAAAAAACTAAAAATAGACCTACCCTACGACCCAGGAATTGCACTACTAGGCATTTATCCAAGGGATACAGGTGTGCTGTTTCGAAGGGACACATGCACCCCCATGTTTATAGCAGCACTATCAACAATAGCCAAAGTATGGAAAGAGCCCAAATGCCCATCGATGTATGAATGGATAAAGAAGAAGTGGTATATATATACAATGGAATATTACTCAGCAATCAAAAAGAATGAAATCTTGCCATTTGCAACCACGTGGATGGAACTGGAGGGTATTATGCTAAGTGAAATTAGTCAGAAAAAGAGAAAAATCATATGACTTCACTCATATGAGGAATTTAAGAGACAAAACAGATGAACATAAGGGAAGGGAAACAAAAATAATATAAAAACAGGGAGGAGGACAAAACAAGAGACTCATAAATATGGAGAACAAACTGAAGGTTACTGGAGGGGTTGTGGGAGGGGGGATGGGCTAAATGGGTAAGGGGCATTAAGAAATCTACTGAAATCATTGCTTCACTATATACTAACTAATTTGGATGTAAATTTTAAAAAATAAAAAATAAAGTTAAATAAAAAAAATGTGTCTTTTCCAATGGGACTTTGTTTCAAGAGTGTCTGTAAGTATAAGAGAATCTGAGATGAATTCCTACATTCCAAAGATAGCTCCTTATTTGCAGCCATATTTACTTTTCTATCAATACCTATAGGCTGAAAAGTGGGCCACACACTTTTCAGTGGGAATCACCACGAAATGAGACATACTGAATTAACCTCAAAAATTGTAGAAGAATATCTTTAAAAAGTGGTTTTTGATTTTTCTCAAAGAATATTAAAATCTGATAATCTAGACTCAAGCTGGAATGTCAAAGTTTATGCCCTGCCATCCTGTAACTTAAGAGAATGAAATTTAAAGATGCAATGTTTATTTGATGTGAACTTTGATCTTTGGATTTTCTAAAACCTTTGAAAAATAAACACAACTTTCATAGAATCTTTCATTTTAACATGGTATGTATATGTATATATTATTTAAAAGACGTATTTGCCTCATATTTTTCTTGACAATAAAATGAGAGAATGTTTTTAAAGCTTCTAGAACATAGAAGGAATCAGGATACATTAGTTCTTTTCCCTTGCAAGAAAATAAAACACAAATTGTCACAAGAATTCATGAATAAGCATTCTAGCTGTCTTGCATTACTGCATTTGACAAAAGAACTACCTTTCCTTAGTCCTCAGCCAAGCAAATAAGCACCTTTTTAAAAGGAACAAATGAACATTCTGCAAATAATTTTCCCTGATGAATTGTCTGAACAGTCTGCTGGAGGAATGTGTATTATTTTATATGACCTACCTTTTAAAACCAAATTAAGAGAATCAGAAAGCAAGCAAACATCAAATGGTTCTAATCACTCCTGAGATATTCTAGGTTAAATGCGACACTTAGCAGGTTGGGAACCCTTCGCATAAAATGATCTGTTTTTCAATTAAGCAGATCTCACTTGGAAGAGAGCAATGATGTTCAATACCCTCTCACTAGAAGAGCCACCAAAGTGATTTACTAGAGTAAAATTAACAGATCAGTAATACATTTTTTAGCATGCTAGTTTTCCAAAGCCTGTTTATTTTGAAACTTTGGTCAAGATAGATAAATTTACTTTGCTTCCTTCCTCTCAAGCACGGATTCAGATGTATTAAAGTTTTGTCAGTGACAACGCTAGATTTTGGATGAACTATTGTCATCTTTTGTTCCCCACATGTCATGTTCAAAATTGGATAAAGTGTACAAGCAAATTGCATGGCTCAGCAGGGTCAGGAAAGTTACAAGGAACTGCCTTGTGCTTTTTCTCATATCCTAAAGGTACAATTATGTAACTTCTCTGCTAACTTTAAAAACTAGCTTTCATCAAATATTATTTTGAGTATAATATGGGGCTTATAAATAAACTGTTGCCACTTTAAACAATCCAGAAAGACATAAAAGACAGATGGGGAACTGAATGTGGCCTATTGTTTTATATAGCTATGGTTTTTTTAAAAAAAATCCCTACTCAGAAGAAAAAGCCTCTGCTAGATGGCAGCTGTTGAATAGAGAGTGAAAAGCATCTTGCTAGAAAAACAAAGAAACCAGCACCACAATGTAAATAGCTCAGCTCTATAGCCTTCTTCAGATGAAGGACTCGAAACTTGGGTTTTAAAGACAGTTTATAAAATAATATCAAGAAGCCTTTTTTTTTTTTTTAATTTTGCTACTGATTTCCAACCAGGCTGCAGCCTGAATCAAAGTTTCAAATACTCTGGAATCTTTAGGCTTCACTAGCTTCATTTTAACCTCTGCCATGTGGCATGTGAATGTGGCTTGTTTAGTTAGGTTTAAGACATAATTAATAGGCAGTGTCAGGGACTCTCATTTCTGATCATGGGGGGCGTTGGCAACCTTTTGTTGCTTTCATTCCAGGCTCTGAGAAACTGGCCAGATGCTATGTCCTACTACCAAACTGCTATGTGGAAGACATCCCTTTTAGGACGCTTTCAAATCCTTTCTGGCCAACTTCATGACTCCTGCAGAAGTTCAATTAGTTAAAGTTTTACTTAATTTGCTATAGGTACATAGAATCTTTCTAGATTTTGATGAAAACTTCATTGAGATAAAAATTATTACTGTAAATAATTACCATCACTTTTTTTTCCTCCTATATTTGGCTTAGTTAGGAGTCAACAGGGGATACTGGGAAGTGTTTCTATTATATATAAATTCCAGTCCAAGACCTGCCACAAACAGACTTCTTGAACCAGGGATGTATTTCACTCTCCCTGGGTCTGAGTTGCTTCACCTTTGTAATAAGACATTGGTCTGAATGATCTGATCCTTTCTCACTGGAAAATCCATGGTTCTGTGGGTCTTGCTATGTGTAATCAATCACAAACTTTATGCTGCTTGAAGCAGACCCTTGCTTGGTTTTCACAAATTAAAATGCATGGTTTGAAGATTTGTGAGAGTCCTTGAGGTTCCATGACAAGTAGCAATTTTTTAATTTTGCTGAGAAACAAATTTTATTTGCACACAGTGCAAGGCTATATGCAGGAAAGAGTCAGATTTATTATAACAATATTTAGCCCTCTACCTACCGTTTGTATCTCAACAAAGTCTGTCATCTTCTTGTTAGCAGTCTCAGCAAGGTTCCAAAAGGATCACTTTGTTTTTTGTATATTTTGTCTTTTTCTATGGGGGGAAGTTGGTAATGCAATATATTCCATTAATTTGAAAATTTAGTCTTCTTATAAAATTTGAATTATATATCAAAATCACCTAAACATAGCTCTACGATGGAAATGAAAACCGTAAGGACCTTTAGAAATGTCCTATATGCCTCCATAATTTCAATTCATATCAGCATTTCCTAATTTTTCCACCCTAAACAATCACAGATTCCAAAGGCTTTGATGCTTTATGTAAATCAATATGTGCATATAGTGTTTAAAATACATTTTTATTCTCTAAATTAACATAATTATATACATTATGAAACTGTTTAATAAGTGATATATATTACAGTAGAAATTATTCTAATAATTTAAAAATCATTTGTTGAATTTTAGAAATGTTTGATGCAATCTTTTCTTTGATATAACTATCATTAAGTAATGCTTCTATGTAATGATTTGGCATAGAGAACTACATTTAATACTTTTATAATACTTTCTTCCATTTAATTGACAGTCATTAGGTATCTCAATAAGTAATTTCTCTTCAGATCAACATTGTTTATAGTGCTTCCTCTTCCCTCAGCTTCTGTTAAATTAACAGTAAATGCATTTAAATACCTTCTAATCCATGTCTGAGACATTTATAGATTATCAACTATATCACATTGTTATCAACTAACACATGACAACAATAAATCTGAATCTCATATTTAATAGGATTAAACTGGGGCGCCTGGGTGGCGCAGTCGGTTGAGCGTCCGACTTCAGCCAGGTCACGATCTCGCGGTCCGGGAGTTCGAGCCCCGCGTCAGGCTCTGGGCTGATGGCTCAGAGCCTGGAGCCTGTTTCCGATTCTGTGTCTCCCTCTCTCTCTGCCCCTCCCCCATTCATGCTCTGTCTCTCTCTGTCCGAAAAATAAATAAATGTTGAAAAAAAAATTTTTTTTAAAAAAAGGATTAAACTGATCCTTCAGGTCAAATGAGAGGTGGCATAAAGTGGTGGTTAAGAGCATGGGCACGTTGCCAGGCTGTTTGAGTTAAAATCCTGGCACTCCTGTTTCAGTTCTAAATAAGCTCTTAGTGCCTCAGTTTCCTTTCCTATTGAATGAGTAAGACTCAATTGTGTTGGAATGGTGTCTGGCCCTAATTTATTTTTAACATTGATGATAATGCTTGTGACTAGCTCTCTGAAGTGAAGTAAAGAGAGGTGATATTTAACTGAGAAGGCTGAACACAAAGATTTGCACTCTTGGCACTCCCGTAGGCTCTGTCCATCTTCTGCTTCTTCCTCCTAGAAGAATCAGAAGCCCCTGGTTTTTGCCTGAGGCTGCCCAATTACTCCCTATTTATCAGCTCTCTCCATCTCTGTCTTCCTTCTTAAAGTCCTATGGAGGCTACAGTGTACCCAAGCACTATTTGGCAACAGCTGGGTAGGACCCAGTGCTGGATAGCCACAACCTCATGGGGACAGATGGACTCTAAGCATTTGTCCTCCAAGATGCTTGCACTACTTCTCAGGATGCCACCTTAGTTTTTGATATTTGGTATTTGTAGGCAGAGGGAAACAGTTCAAGAGCTGCAGTAAGTGAAGTGAATCATCTGTCAGTCTAGCAGACTGGGGACAGTGTGGCTCTAAATGTTACCTACCTTGAGGACACAGGATGGACATGGGATAAAAGAAGTCCCTTGGGCATTACTAGGTGTGGAGCCCATATTGTTGCCTAAGGGCTGATCTGAGAGTTTGGCCAGAATTGGCACTTACTAATCATAACAGCTGCCAACCCTAAAGAAGAAGCAGAGTCCTAAAGGCTCTCCATGGAAACAGACCTTAATTGTTTAGTTTCTAGAGAAGTCTGAAATGGTCCCAAGAGAGCTAGTGCAGCTGGATGGCAAAGGCCCTGGGACAGGGAAGAGTTTGAGATAAAGGCTATTTATCAACAGATAAGAGACATGTTTCAACAACAGAAAAATCCACCCCAATGTGTGTTGGCTAAAAATCAGTTGGGTCTAGACTAACAACGGAATTTCCATGATTCCTCTATCCTTCAGACATAGGCTAGTATTCTAGTGCATATTGGAACCTCACAGAATCACAATGCTAGCATCTGTTTTCAAATATAACTTGGTTTTAGAAGATATTTAGTGAATGAGGGACTGGATGAATTAATGTACTTATAGAAAGAAATCTTTTCTTGTCTTACCTTTCTGAAAAGTTTGAACCACTTACTATCAGAGATTACTTGAATATACCTTATGTTTGAGGTATGTTGAATGCTTTCTTATCCACAGTGAATAGAGGACTAGTGAAATGAGCATTGGCCTTGAAGTCAAATACATCATAATCAAATCTCAGTTTTGTTTTATACCATCTTTAATGATCATGGACAAATCATTTCTGCTTTCTGAGATTATGAGACAAAAAGACTAATTTTCTTATTATTAAAAATAAATAATATATACTTTACAAGGCCATTAGGAAATTAAGGAAATGTATATAAAGTAAATATACCTAGTACCCCCCAAAAATAATAATAACTAGTACCTATTGTACATTGGTGTTGCTATTAACATATTGCATTAGACTGTTAGCCTTCCCTTGTCTGGGAAGGGAAGTCTTAATATTCATTCAATCTCTCATGACTTCAATGAACTAAATTCTGGTTTCTCTTCCACCTTACACATCCAGGTTATAAATTTGTTGCATACTTAGAATCCAAGCCTGTTGGTCCAACAATAATTCAGTACGCATTACTTGACAAACTTATTTTTTAACTAAAATCTAGATGTAATTAAAGAATTCTCCACTAATTGTCAGGAAATGCTTTGAGGAAAGACTAGATACACAGGAAAAATATGCTTTCTGGTATATACCCTGCTGATGTGTCAAGCATCCTGCCCATTCTTATTACCAGAGCATTAATACTTTTCATCTTATAACTATGCTTAGCATTTCTCTAGAACTCAGATAATTATTTTACTCCATGGACCTGAGAACCCAGTTTCCAGGTTAAAAGGTTCAGGTAAAGGTTATTTTGTTCTATAATCATATTAACACTTGCTGGAAAAAGAAAAACAGATATTCTAACACTGTTTGTAAAGCATTTCTCTATGTCCAGATCTGGCCTTGGTTTTAACTTTAAAAGGTCTTAACTACCACAAGCTACTTTTAGGAAAAAGTAATAGTTTAAATTTTTTTATTTTTTATTTGATTCAACTTGATTTGACTAAGGGCTTTGTGGGTACGTAAAAGGGACATGTTATCAAAGTAAGAAGGTTGGTTTCTAGCCAGCAGGAGCTGGAAGTAGCAGGAGTCAGGGGGCTTTGCCTACAGACAAATGGGCTACCAGTGTGAGGTGAAGAAGCATAATGTAGATGTTTCTGTACATAATTTGAAAGAGACATTCAGTTCTCTGTCATAAGATAGGGACTTAACCAAGGTAACCATTTGAAATTACAAATGATTATAAAAGCACAGTTCAGTTATATTCCAGTGTCATATGCCCTTTCTAGAGAACCAAGGAAAATAAAATAAAACATGTATGTATGGCACATGTTTAAAAAGATTTAAAAAGCACTAGATGCTTACATCATTTCCTCCTAAGAATGAAAGTAAAGTTTCAGAGACCTTAGAACCATTTGGTTTTTAAATCCTGAATAAGTCAATAACTTTCTTGTATATGTGTGATTGCTGTTACATAAGTACAGTTTCCCAATACAGGGTAGAAATTATTGTTTAAATCTCCTTATTTATTAAAAAAAAAAAAAGATTTCTAAATCGAAAAATGTGAATAGGGGTGCCTGGGTGGCTCAGTTCGTTAAGTGGCTGACTTCAGCTCAGGTCATGATCTCCCTGTTCCTAAGTTCAAGCTCCATGTGGGTCTCTGTGCTGACAGCTCAGAGCCTGGTCTCTGGTCTCTGTTTCAGATTTTGTGTCCCCCTCTCTTTCTCTGCCCCTCCCCCACCCATGTTCCCTCTCTCTCTGGCTTTCTCAAAAATAAATAAACATTAAATTTTTTTTAATGTGAAGAAAACTCATCAATGAAAAAGAATGCATTATTAGAAGATGCTGAAATCACTATTATAAAATCAATCTTGTGTATAAAGTAGCTCCAAACCTAATATCATGAGGCAACTTTTCAGAAATTATGTTGCTGTAATTTATGTCATTAGGTTTCCTGGAACACTTAAAGCCATCAATGTAAAATTTGAATTGAATATAGATTCCTAAATTACATACAAAAATATATGAAAAAATATTTAAAAAATTCAAACGATAATACATTTGGATCAGATAAACTTATATTTTAGATTTTAGTGGTGAGTTCCTTATTTTCTAACTAGCAAAAAAAGCACACTTTTCTCTCTTTTGTTATTTTATAGGGAATGCTTGAAAGCAAAGAAGATAGGTGATAAATAGTGAAGGATGAGATAGAATTACAAGAAACTGATAAAGCTGCATGAACTACAAGAGTCATTTGAATCTGAAAAGTAAATAAAAAAGAAATTAAAAACAGGTTCAAGTCATTGAAAAGAATTCTCCACATTTTAAAAACATTGGTCAATTACATAATGTGAAAGAAATACTTTGAAGTTTCTTCACTAACTCCTAGTAAATTCATAGGAAATTATTCTTGCCATATGAAAGGACACACATTTTATGAATATAGTTATGGTAAAAATATCAAATGAAATTGTAATGGTTATTAATATGAATTTCATTGTCTGACATATAATAAAAACAAGTATATAATCTTGAACAGATAAATGGATACTCTGATGGTGCTTACTATCACAAATTTGCACAAGCTGAAAGAGTTTTTATCTAAAGGCTCTGATATATCATTTATGATAAATGTTTTATGGGGTTTATGACAAATATTTCCATTTACACATTGTAATGAAGAAAGCGAAGCATAGAAAAGACTTAAAATTGTTAGCATGTCCTTTGCCATGTCCCACAAACATGTGAATTTATCAGTCTCTTACTGATAGAATTACAGTTAAATTTAAAAAGAAAAGGATGTAGAACTTTCTTATTCCATTTTATATTTATTTTCTAACTTGAAGGGAGAAAAACAAAAATTTGATGAAACTATAAACAAAATAAACCATGTCTTTTTCCATATAGAGTGTACCCCCAGCATGAGCTTTACTTGTCTCTGACCACTGAAAGATTAAAAAAATAAAGAGAAAAGTATGGAAATTAGTAATACATGTTCTTACAAGAAAAAAATGCTATAGTTTCATATTTCTCCATAAGCTAATTATATTAGAATGTATGATATTTTGTAAAATGACATAATGCTTTTAAATCTCTTAAATTTACATATTTTATCCAAAAATTATAGTTTAATTTCCCTACTTCATTCTCAGTTCTGTACATTGGGGAGATAATCAGAAATAAAATTAAATTTATGCCTTAAAGGGTAGTAGAAGGCTATGGGAGAGATAATGCATGTACATATAAAATAATAAAATATAATGGTAGAAATTATTCCATCATTAAAACTTTAATGAATTATATAGACAATAAATGAAGTTTCATAAGAGTATGAGAACTTTAAAAGCAAAAAAAAAAATTATCAAAGATGAGATCAGTCATAATTAAGCAGAAAATTCAACAACTCATTTTACTGATGTTACTAAGGTTGTCCTTAAACCAGGATGGACTAAAATGATCATCACTTGCTATGATTTATTGGGTGCTAAGGGAGGACTTTTTGTCCAAACTATATACAATGATACCTCACATACCTTTAGTAGAAGACCAGAAGTTTTTCATAGTAAGAGTTAAATTTAAATATGTAAGCAAAAGTGGTGACCTTGGTAATACAGTAATTTTAAATCACAATGTGGTATATATGTATTTAATATTGATTCACCCCTAAATTCAGGCTTTGACTCAGGTATTAGGGAACCACACAGTAGCAATGGGAAAAGAAAAGAAAGTTTGACAATCTAATTTTGTTACTTAACAACATAGCTAAAGGCAAGTTGTGATTTCAAATAATCTAATGTCTCAATGAATAGTACTGGAAAAATAGTTACTGATACAAAAAAAAAAAAAAAAGTAACTCTGATTCTCCACCTTTCTCATTTTCTATCACAATTCCAAATGAAAATTAATTAATTAAGAGTGCCAACAAAGCATCAAGAGTTTTTGTTGTTGTTTGTTTTTTTGTTTTATACTTTGGAATTAAGTCTTTAAAAAGGGAAATATGGTGCTAATGCTAGAGAGCATTAGAGCATAAAGGAAAAAAATGGATCCATCTCATCTCACAAAAAGACAAAACTTCTTAGAAAACACTACCAAAAAAGTACAAACTAGAAAAACGTCTGTAAGCTATGTAACTGAAAAATGCTTGTATTAATGATAATTAAAAAGTCTGTAGCAATTAGGGATAAGTAGAACAACTTTTGTCTGAGAATGCTGTTCAGTGTCTTCAAGCTGGCTTTAAGAATAAAAGCCACGTGTAAGTTATGTGGGAGGTGCTGGAAGCTGCAGCAATGGAGAGAGAAGGGAGACAGGGAAGAGACGACAGCTAGTTCGGGGAACATTATCATAGCAGCTACCACTATGGGAAACAATTGTTTGAAAACTATGGGGAAACTCGAGGAAACTGTAGAACACAGGCCTCATAGTTATAAACGCAAGAGGTGAGGAAGGTGGGTTATATATCAACAACTCCTGCCAACTACTGATACAAATCTGCCTTAAAAAGTATTAATTCTCTGGGACTTGTAGTTGAGATGTTGGAGGTCAAAGTGGCCTTTGTGACTTCAGAGAACTCCCTGAAGAAAACAGATGCAGATGCCTGCAGTTGGAAGTTTGGCTGGCACTCACTGAAACTGTTAATCTCAAGAGAAATAGCTGAGATTGTAGGACCTCTGCTATGAGAAGCAAATAACAGTAACTCCATAAGTAAAATTAACTGGTAGTTTGCATTAAAAAGACATAAATGTTTGAAGATCATGAAAAAGATAAATTTCATTAGTAATCAAGTAATGCAAATTTTATAATATTTGGATTTTGCTTATTAAAATTTTATTTTTATGTAAATCAAGTCATTATGCTGTTCATCTTAAACTTATACCATGCTATATGTCAATTATATCTCAATAAAACTGGAACAAATGTAAAAAACTAAAGTAATATTTTTAAAAGATAGATTTTAAAAAATAATGTCAGAAAAACACTTGCTCATATGTTGGTGGAA
Source organism: Herpailurus yagouaroundi (assembly GCF_014898765.1). Lineage (NCBI taxonomy): Eukaryota > Metazoa > Chordata > Mammalia > Carnivora > Felidae > Herpailurus > Herpailurus yagouaroundi. Next base: position 86,360,535 of record NW_024412376.1, on the reverse strand, counting down.
TGCAACGGACAAAAGTTTTATGGAAAATAATCAGCCAATATATTTTATGTACATTGATCCAAGAGTTCACTTCCTGGCCAGTCTATTTACAACTGCAACTCTATCCTTTGACACTTCAGCACTTTCATGCTTTCGCTTTCTCCACAGTATATTATCACCACCTAATAACGACATTTTTTTTTACTTATCAAATTAGTTTTATTATTTGTTCCCTTCACTAGACTATATGCCACATGAAAACAGGGTCTTTTATCTGCTTTACTCATTGCCACCTAGACTTGAGAAGAGTAGCTATCACTAAATAGATAGCCAATAAAATCTGTTGAATGATTTTCTATAAATATATCATTAGGCAACAATGGAAAAACTGACCACTAATACATTCAAATAAAGTTTATCTTAATGCTGTTTTGTAAAAGTGAAAAAATAGAAATAACATAGTGACCAAACGAAGGTACTCTTTACATAATATATGTGTATACTACATGGGTTAAAAATGATAATATGCATCTGTGTATTTCTGATATGAAAAAATAGGCATTCTACATCATTAAGGTACAAAAGAGTTTACCAAACAGCATATTCAATATGACTTGATTTTGGCTAAACATATATATTTAGTATACATCTAATCTGGAATAATATGCAGAAAGATATTAACTCATCTCTGGCTGATAGAATTCACAAGTTGATTCATCATTCACTGGTGATTTTCAATATTTTATACTGTGAATTTTATATAGTATGTGCTTATAATGAATTATAAACATATTTTTATTGTGAAAATATATTGAATCTAATATAGACAGCCTCTAGTGGCTAAAGGGTTGCATCTTTAATTTCTTTCAGTGCTGTGAACTGACCATCATCAAACAGACAAGCATTTAAAAATGACGAAAACATTTGTGCATATTGTTTTATGATACTAACTTGAAAATTCTTTAATGTGACTTAGACTTAGACTAGTATTTTATTTTTTTTTTATTTTTTAATATGAACTTTATTGTCAAATTGGTTTCCATAAAACACCCAGTGCTCATCCCAACAGGTGCCCTCCTCAATGCCCATCACCCACTTTCCCCTTCCCCCACCCCCCATCAACCCTCAGTCTGTTATCAATGTTTAAGAGTCTCTTATGGTTTGCCTCCTTCCCTCTCTGTAACTTTTTTCCCCCTTGCCCCCCACCCCGGTCTTCTGTTGAGTTGCTCAGTATCCACATATGAGTGAAAACATATGGTATCTGTCTTTCTCTGCCTGACTTATTTCACTTAGCATAACACTCTCTAGTCATCCACGTTGCTACAAATGGCCAGATTTCATTCTTTCTCATTGCCAAGTAGTAATCCATTGTATATATAAACCACATCTTCTTTATCCATTCGTCAGTTGATGGACATTTAGGCTCTTTCCATAATTTGGCTGTTGTTGAAAGTGCTGCTATAAACATTGGGGTACAAGTGCGCCTAACATCAGCACTCCTGTATCCCTTGGGTAAATTCCTAGCAGTGCTATTGCTGGGTCATAGGGTAGGTCTATTTTTAATTTTTTGAGGAACCTCCACACTGTTTTCCAGAGTGGCTGCACCAGTTTGCATTCCCACCAACAGTGCAAGAGTACTCCCATTTCTCCACATCCTCTCCAGCATCTATAGTGTCCTGATTTGTTCATTTTAGCCATTCCGACCAGAGTGAGGTAGTATCTCAGTGTGGTATTTCCCTGATGAGTAGGGACATTGAGCATGTTTTCATGTGTCTGTTGGCCATCCGGATGTCTTCTTTGGAGAAGTGTCTATTCACGTTCTGCCCATTTCTTCACTGGATTATTTGCTTTTCGGGTGTGGAGTTTGGTGAGTACTTTATAGATTTTGGATACTAGCCCTTTATCCGATATGTCATTTGCAAATATCTTTTCCCATTCTGTTGATTGCCTTTTAGTTTTGTTGACTGTTTCCTTTGCAGTGCAGAAGCTTTTTATCTTCATGAGATCCCAATAGTTCATTTTTGCCTTTAATTCCATTGTCTTTGGAGAGGTGTCAAGTAAGAAATTGCTGCGGCTGAGGTCAGAGAGGTTTTTTCCTGCTTTCTCCTCTAGGGTTTTGATGGTTTCCTGTCTCACATTCAGGTCCTTCATCCATTTTGAGTTGATCTTTGTGAATGGTGTAAGAAAGTGGTCTAGTTTCATTCTTCTGCAATGTTGCTGTCCAGTTCTCCTAGCACCATTTGTTAAAGAGACTTTCTTTTTTCCATTGGATATTCTTTCCTGCTTTGTCAAAGATTAGTTGGCCATTCATATGTGGGTCCAATTCTGTAGTCTCTATTCTATTCCATTGGTCTCTGTGTCTGTTTTTGTGCCAATACCATGCTGCCTTGATGATTACAGCTTTGTAGTAGAGGTTGAAGTCTGGGATTGTGATACCTCCCGTTATTTAGCTATTCGGGGTCTTTTGTGGCTCCATACAAATTTTAGGATTGCTTGCTTCAAGAAGAATGCTGGTGCAATTTTGACTGGGATTGCATTGAATGTGTAGATAGCTTTGGGTAGTATTGACATTTAAACAATATTTATTCTTCCAATCCATGAGCACAGAATGTTTTTCCATTTCTTTGTGTCTTCTTCAATTTTCTTCATAAGCTTTCTATAGTTTTCAGCATACAGATCTTTTACATCTTTGGTTAGGTTTATTCCTAGGTATTCTATGCTTCCTGGTGCAGTTGTCAATGGGATCAGTTTCTTTATTTATTTTTCTGTTGCTTCGTTATTACTGTATAGGAATGCAACTGACTTCTGTACATTAATTTTGTATCCTGCGACATGCTGATTGCATGTATCAGTTCTAGCAGACTTTTGGTGGAGTCTATCGGGTTGTCCATGTATAATATCATGTCATCTGCAAAAACTGAGACCTTGACTTCATCTTTGCCAATTTTGATGCCTTTGATTTCCTTTTGTTTCTGATTGCTGATGCTAGAACTTCCAACACTATGTTAAACAACAGCGGTGAGAGTGGACATCCCTGTCGTGTTCCTGATCTCAGGGTGAAAGGTCTCAGATTTCCCCATTGAGGATGATATTAGCTGTAGGCTTCTCATAAATGGCTTTATGATGTTTAAGTATATTCCTTCTATGCCGACTTTCTCGAGAGCTTTTATTAAGAAAGGATGCTGAATTTTGTCAAATGCTTTTTCTACATTGATTGACAGGATCATATGGTTCTTATCTTTTCTTTTATTAATGTGATGTATCACACTGATTTGCGAATATTGAAGCAGGCCTGCAGCCCAGGAGTGAATCCCACTTGATCATGGTGAATAATTCTTTTCATATGCTGTTGAATTCGATTTGCTAGTATCTTGTTGAGAACTGTTGCATCCATATTCATCAAGGATATTGGCTTGTAGTTCTCTTTTCTTGCTGGTTCTCTGTCTGGTTTGGGAATCAAAGTAATGCTGGCTTCATAGAATAAGTCTGGAAGTTTTCCTTCCTTTTCTATTTTTTGAAACAGCTTGAGAACGATAGGTATTATCTCTGCTTTAAATGTCTGGTCGATTTCCCCAGGGAAACCATCTGGTCCAGGACTCTTATTTTTTGGGAGATTTTTGATGACTGATTTAATTTCTTCACTAGTTATGGGTCTGTTCAAATTTTCTATTTTTTCCCTTTTGAGTTTTGATAGTGTGTGGGTGTTTAGGAATTGTCCATTTCTTCCAGGTTGTCCAGTTTGTTGGCATATAATTTTTCATAGTATTCCCTGATAATTGCTTGTATTTCTGAGGGATTGTTTGTAATAATTCCATTTTCATTCGTCATTTTATCTTTCGGTACTCTCCCTTTTCTTTGTGAGAAGCCTGGCTAGAGGTTTATCAATTTTGTTTATTTTTTCAAAAAACCAACTCTTGGTTTCATTGATCTGCTCTAAAATTTTTTTAGATTCTATATTGTTTATTTCTGCTCTGATCTTTATTATTTCTCTTCTGCTGGGTTGGGGTGTCTTTGCTGTTCTGCTTCTATTTCCTTTAAGTCTGCTGTTAGATTTTTGTATTTGGGATTTTTCTTGTTTCTTGAGATAGGCCTGGATTGCAATGTATTTTCCTCTCAGGACTGCCTTTGCTGCATCCCAAAGCGTTTGGATTGTTGTATTTTCATCTTCATTTGTTTTCATATATTTTTTAATTTCTTCTCTAATTGCCTGGTTGACCCATTCATTCTTTATAGGATGTTCTTTAACTCCATGCTTTTGGAGGCTCTCCAGACTTTTTCCTGTGGTTGATTTCAAGTTTCATAGCATTGTGGTCTGAAAGTGTGCAAGGTATGATCTCAATTTTTATACTTATTAAGGGCTGTTTTGTGACCCATGTTCCATGTGCACGTGAGAAGAAAGTATATTCTGTTGCTTTGGGATGCAGAGTTCTAAATATATGTCAAGTCCATCTGATCCAATGTATCATTCAGGGCCCTTGTTTCTTTACTGATCCTGTGTCTAGATGTTCTATCCATTGCTGTAAGTGGAGTCCCCTGCAATTACCACAGTCTTATCAATAAGGTTGCTTATGTTTGTGATTGTTTTGTATATGCGGGGGCTCCCATATTCAGTGCATAGACATTTATAATTATTAGCTCTTCCTGATGGATAGACCCTGTAATTATTATATAATGTCCTTCTACATCTCTTGTTACAGCCTTTAATTTAAAGTCTAGTTTGTCTGATATAAGTATGGCTACTTCAGCTTTCTTTTGACTTGGTTAGGATTCAAAGTTCTGCTCTGTAGGCCCTGGCGCTGGGGAAGCACCTCTCAGTCTGGAGATACATGTTCCTGGCTGGCTTTGTCTGTGCCCCCTCACTTCAGGAAGGACTACCTTCTCCTACTGCAGATGAGCCTCCACCCTCACTTGGAGCCCCCGAGGTGGTGGACACAGGCAGGCTTTGTCTTTTCCCACAGCACTGCAGGGAAACAGTGGCCTTTTCCTCCTGCAGACTGCGCCCTTGGTCCAGCCACCTCGCAGGCTGGGGGGGTCGGATGTCGGGGGGAGGGATCCTGCCAGGTTCTGTACTATTGTGCAGCCCTCCAGGGCTGGAGGAAGGGAACCACTTTCCTTCCCTGCCCTCTGTGCCCACATGGCTTTGTTTTTATCTCCCCTGGTTCACAGTTACCCACCTATCTTTTTTCCAGCTTTCCCATTTTCTTCCTAGTAGATTCAGTCTCTTTGCCTCCCAGGCTCTGGTGTTCCAAGTCCTTTGGCTTCTACGCATCTTTGTTTGAGGGACGCGGGAAGTACGGATCCCCTACTTCTCTGCCATGTTGGCCTGGGATCTAGACTAGTATTGGAGAGTTGCGGAACTGAACATGAGAACTAGTTTTCCTAAGTAGAGCTCTTTAATGGGATATATTTATGTGTATTTTGTAGAAAAAAAAACCACCAAATTAAAGTTTTCTTTTACCATTTCGAGGAGCTGATAGAACTATTGAACCAAAACATAACTTTTTACTTCAGTTAGCATCTTGATTCACACTAATGTCAACTTCTTATATTAATATTTTGTATGCTATAGGGAAAATAAAATCTCAAGAGAAGAAGACATTTCTATTTTTGTTTGTTTATCAAGATAAAAAAAATGTATAAAGCCCTCTATAACTGTATTTAAGTAATGCCTAGAGCACCAAACAAGAAATTTTAGGTATTCACTTGAAACAGCTAGCAGAATTATTTATTTCCTACTTCGGTTTTAACAGCATATCTATCACTGATGTTGCTGCAATACTGCAAAATAGTTTTTTTTTTTTAATTTTTTTTAACGTTTTATTTATTTTTGAGACAGGGAGAGACAGAGCATGAACAGGGGAGGGTCAGAGAGAGGGAGACACAGAATCTGAAACAGGCTCTAGGCTCTGAGCTGTCAGCACAGAGCCCAACGCGGGACTCGAACTCACGGACCGCGAGATCATGACCTGAGCCGAAGTCGGCCGCTTAACCGACTGAGCCACCCAGGCGCCCCAGTTTTGTTTTTTTAAAAAAACAGAAATTATTTTATTTTTCATGTCAATGTAGTCTCTTATTATCTGGTCATGTTTTTATAAAAATAAGTTAAACAATACAGTTTTAAGACCAAGTAGTGATACAAAGCTAGAACTCAATTTAGGATACACTCTTTCCTCTAGTTATAAAGGAACAATTATTTTTATTCTGTATTTTTCATATGACTCATTTGGTGGCAATCACAAAAGCTATACAGATGTAATCTTAAATTATACTATAACATCAGCTGTCTTTAGGTGGTGGTTGCAGTGACCGTGTATTACAAATCCTCAGGTCTACCTATAGAATCAGCAAGAAGGCTCTCTGCCTAAAGCCCTGTGCCTTGAGGACCTGTATTTCACAAACCCACAAGATAAATGTATTTAAGAATGAATGGATGTCCTGGTCACTTGGGATGCAATGTTCAGTACAGGCACACTATAACCCAAACATTACAAATCCACTTTTATGACCTACTACCGTTTACCCCAGGGAAACATTTCATATCTTTTTCTATGTTCTCAAAAATAAAAAGTGACTCCATCCAAATGTCATGAAAGTTTGCGGTATGTGCTCCTATCAACATCGACCACAGACATATTTTGACTCTTGAGCAAACACAGAATGAGATGAAGCCAAAGGAAATTTACTACCTGGGACCTCCTCAAGGTGGGCCTAGGGCAACACTACAAATGGAAGTCCAAGTTCCATACTTTGAAATATTTTAAAGTTATACATCAGGCTAATAAACTTTTAAATATAATATGTTCTATTATCCTGCCTTAAAAGAGAAAGTTTTATAACTATAAGATTAAGAAAAGTACATCGTTTCATATTTTGGAGTTGGCATATAACAAGAGTGACTGAACATAATTTAATTATGGTACCTATCTGAATGAACTGATGATTGGCCAGCAGAGTCTGCATGAATAACAAAATACATATGTAATTCAAAATCACTACACCTTTATTCCATTAAATTTTTCTTGTTTTCATTTCGGCAAGATTACTAATTAGGTTGTGAAAATCAAGATCTTTCACATAATTTTGCTCTATTGATAGTAATGATTTAAGTTAGGATTATAAAACAATGGTAACTGCATTAAAAAGCATATCAAAAATTGTTGAAAATTTTAAACTAAGGGTTAAATGATTAAAATTATTTTTATATATATTTTCAAAAAAGGCTCTTCTAAAATTTTTAAGTTATTAAAATTAATAATTTTCTTTTGTATAAAATTTATAGTATTTATTAAAATTAAAGGACAAATACCACATTACTAGTGAATATCAAAATTTTAAGTTTAATATATAGAGCTAAAATTTTTATGTAATAATCTGAAAATCAAATAAACATTTTAAAATATTTTTATAAAAATGAAACTATATAATTCTAGCATCAGTGTCCATCTAGTTGCCAAATTTAAGAAATAATTTCATACTGCACACATTAGGTCACATATGTACATGTTTTCCCACCACTATTTATTGAAGAGACTATCATTTCCCTATTATCAAAGACACAATGAGAAAACTACTGGCCAATAGTAAAGATTATCTCAGCAGTGGTTGTATTTCCTGGGTAAAAAGAGCAATGCCAACAGAGCCTGGCTACCAGGCTTGACTAAGAGAATATGGACATTAATGGGACACTTGCATTGAAGGAGAACTTGCGCAGAGGACTGTGTTGAGAATTGCTTTTCCTAAGAAATTGTCTTTAAAAAATCACAAGACCAGATATTATTGAATAAGCATATATGTATGGAAATATGTACTACATTTAAACTTTAAAATAGCAGGGACTATTGTAGCCAATGGAAGTAATAAGGAATATACACAAACATCCACAAACAAATACATATGCTGAAGGAATATCATTTTAAAAATACAAACTCTACAGTTTTCTCTCCCTATTATAGTCTTCTGTCCCATATGCTCTTTTACTTATTTGGCTAGATATTCTGTGTTCCTTGGGGGGCGGGGGAACAACCCAGTAGTAAAACAATGAATTGATAAATACTGAAGAAAGTTATCTGTTTTAATTTCTCTAGTAAGTATTGATAGATATAACCCACAAAAAGAAAATCTCTTTGAAGTCCTCAGTAGCTTTTAAGAGTGAAAAGTGGTTCTGTGAGCAAAATGTTTGAGAATCACAGCTAGGAACCAAGCTGGTTCCAGATCTCCACTTAGGTAGAATGAAAAGGGTCTGTGAGAGAGGTTACTTCAAAAAAATGTAAATTCACTAACCATTTATATATGTGTAACAAACAACAAAATAACTTCAATATACATGTGACATTTTAATTGCTATTTAGTTTGGATTGAACATCTGCAGGCTCTGAAGTAGCTACTGAAAACCATTTAAAGACAGAATTAGAACTTGATGCAAGGATTTTATTACTTCATTTACAAGGGTAGACTTTAGATCCCTACAGAACTAAAGAGGGTACACTACATAAAAAGAAGCAAAGTTGCCTTTTATATGATGACTCTCACATGACAGTGAGTTCTTATACATTCTCAGGCTTTATGTCAGTTCATGAAGCTTGCTGGAAAGCTTGGGAATGGATGACCTTTTTATTTTTGAAGTAGCTATTTCAGACAAAGCTTTATCTGAACCACAAGGAGAGAAAAAGAAAAATGCTTTGGCCTACTACATGTGCCTCACAGGTTTCAATGCCAGTTCAGTAATATAACAGTAACTATTTTAGGTTTCTGAATAGTTTACCTACTGTACTGGGCATGTCTCCTTTTTGTTACATAATAAACAGTAAGTCGAGGGAAAATCACCAAAGCTTATCTGGACTAGTGGACACACATATAAAAGAATGGGAAAAGTAAGCTAAAATATACTAGTGTGTGTTCTGTTGAGACAGAACACATCTATCATATTCCAACAATGATTCATCATAATATGGTTCCTTTAGGCCTCTGACCAGTAATTTGGAGTTGATCCTCCTAAGGGAGAGGAACATTTGTAGATGAGGCTTCATATTATATTGATGGATCTGTTAAATTAGATTTTGCCTTGTAGCTATTGAGCAATAGTTGAGATTCCATCCCCCTACCCCCCTACCCCTGACGAGACCCTTTGTGTACTTCATCACATACAACTACCAGAACTAGAATACTGCAACAATCCTACCGGGATGAAAGAGGAATGTGACACATGGTATCAGTGATTTCTTAAACACCCTCCAGCATGGATGAAAAGTGTGTGCTTTATTCATACTTTTCATGAAATACATCTACTAAATAATGGCAACATTCCCAGATCTGGGGATACTGCTCTAATTGTTCAATCTGCAGACGGGACAAGTAATATCTGGTTAAAAGATTTATTGTACACTTATTCAGGGTCTGGCGTGATGCCAAGTGTTTTACATGCATTTTCTCATGTGATCCCCAGAAAAACCTTGTAAGGAGGTTAGTGTCACCGTCTCAATTTTATAGAGAGGAAATGGAGGTTCAAAAAGGTTAAATAAATTCCCTAGATCACAAAGTTAGTAAATGGAAGAAGCTAGATTAACTTTTTCCAATTACAATCATTTCATAGATTAACCAATGTACATATTAATTCACTAACTGTATTCCAACTGGTGAGATTTGTTGGGAGGGGTTTATATGAAACACACTTGGCCAAACTACTTAAAATAAGAATATACACATTTGTATGGTAAAGATTAGTCTCTGAAACTGATACTTACAAAATATTTTTATTAAGGTAAAAATGACTAACATGCCGATATATTGTTAAAATGATAAAAGAAATCCTAGATGAAATCTACTTATAGCTTGCACAAATACAGCAATGATTCCACAGTTAATATGGATTCATCCTTGACAAACCAGAAAAGCAATTTATAATAATAGAGTGAGTTTAGTATAGTGAAAGCAAAACAGAACAAACAGAAACACAGGCCTTAGACTAGCTAGACCTGGCTTTGCTGCTTATGACCTGTGTAAATTTGGGCAAGTTACTTAACCTCTCTGGGCTAGTTTTCTCATCAACAAAATGAGAACCCCAGTACCCAAATGGTACAGTTGCTACTAGGATTAGTGATTATGTACTAAGCCCACTGTGACATGGTGAGTACTCCTCGATCTCTATTCATTGTATCATTTCCTAGAGTGACTTATATCCAAGTAAGGCATTTACTGTCTGGAGCTGAGAATTTGTATGCAAGGAAAATAAAAAAGCCAGGATTTTAATAATTTGAGAACACTGAATTAGAAGACACAGGGTACCTGTTATCAAATGTTCTTTATGACAGAGATGAAAGGAGTGAAGGCTAAGTTCTCTGTACCTCTCACAATCTCAATATCTAAGAGAGAAATGGTATGTATAATATGTACTTCTAATGGGAAAAAATGTTATAGGAGGACTAAAAAAAAATGGATAAGAAAGAAAAAAAAACCAAACTTCTAAATTCTAGGCTTAAGCTCTAGACTTTGTTTTTCCCAATCATCTGCTAGTTTTCCTAGCCCTGATCTACCAAGAAAGAGTTTTAGAAGCAGTGGCCCAGAGCAGGGGACTAAAACACCTTGAATTCAAAGTTGGTTTAGGAAGTTCCAGCCCTGATTAGTTCTGTAATCCCAGACAAATCAATGGATTCTGAGATTATTCTTCTTTTATAAAATGAGCGTTTGGGCTATTTGCACTAGTTCTACAGTCTCTACTAGAAATGAAATCCAATAACTACTTCAAATTTTAGTAACTGTCACCAAACAGGCTTCAGTAGGAGATAAACAGTGATTTCTGAGACATTTTAAGGGAATTCCAAAGTATTCTCCACAAACAAGTATATTATTTGGCATATAGAAATCAAACCCACTTATTCATAACAATTTTCAGGTAACTGTAAAATAAAATACAATAAACTATACTAGATTCAAAATAAAATATTAAGACAAAATTATATATTGTTAGATGACATATATGAGTTGTGATAAACCAATGAAATTGGAATTTGAATTCATGTCATAGCTTATAGAATCAGCTTCATAGGTTTATATTCATATGCTTAATGCATTTTGGCACGTGACAACTAAGTTTCGTTAATTTATTTCAAAAATTCCACAAATATTTGCTGAGTACCTAAACATACCAGACACTAAGTTAGCTAGAAGAATGATATCAATGATTAAATATTTCACATTTCATGGGGATAGATATTAATTATATAAATATGATAAGAACTGCAAAGGAAAATTAAAGCTTCAATGTGAAAAATTAACATAAAATCTGATTCAGATTGTAAATTTAGGAGGGCTTTTTTTGAGGAAAGGACTTATATTTAATTTAAGACTGTGAATGGGATGCTGCCAAAAAAAAATGTAGAGGGAATCTGAAAAGGCTACATACTATACAATTCCAACCATTTGACATGCTGGTAAAAGCAAAACTCCAGAAACAGTAAAAAGATCAGTAGTTGACAGGAGTTAGGAGGGAAGGAGGAATGAATAGGCAGACCACAGAGGATTTTTAGGGCAGTGAAACTACTCTGTAGGAGTATACTCTATACTGGTGGGTACATGTAATGATAAATTTGTCCAAACCCATAGAAAGTACAACACCAGAAGTGAACCGATGCAAATTATGGAGTCAGGTGATAATGATGTGAATATATGTAAGTTCATCAATTATTAAAAAAAGTATACCACTTTGGTGGGGCATGTTGATAGTAAGGGAGGCTATACATGTGTGGGGACAGGAGATCTATGGAAGATATATCAACTTTCTGCTCAATTTGGCTGTGAACCTAAAGCTGCTCTAAAAAATGAAACCTTTGGAAGAAGATCCAAGACATGCAGGACTAAAAACAGGAAAATTTTAGAAATTTGGAATAGAAGCCATGGTTTTCTCATCATTCTAACATATTCTTATCCATATAAGGTAGATACTTCTTAAAAGCTGATAAATATGAGCTATGAATGAAATCTAAACTGAATACATAAATAAAAACAAAGTGGAATGCATTAAATGCTCATGTAAAAGTATTATACTAAAATGTTCTCTTTATAGCTATACAAATTGATTCCATAGTACTCTCTACCTAATATTGTTTTAAATTACCTACATAATATACATTAATAATGTCAATTTTAAAATATATAAACTACAAATACTCTCTCTAAAATTCACTCTAACTTTGGCTCAAAAGTTAGATCCAATGTAACTTAACATCTACTCCAGTTTCTAATAGTATGTAACAAATTAACCCAAAATTTAGGGATTTAAAATAAAATATTCATTCCCTGTGTTCTATGGATCCAAAATATAGGCCTGGATGATTTGTCTCTATTATAGCTCAACTAGTTAATTTTGAAGCTGGGACTCACGTGTCAGCCAGAGGGCAGTATCATGTAAAATCTTTCATTTGCATAGCTGGTACCTGGATAGGAACAACTCAAAAACTGGGACTGCTTACTGGAGCACCAATTTGTGGCTCCTCCATGTGGTTTGTCTTCCTCCTAGAACGTTGGCCTCAAGGTAGCCAAACTTTTTACATGGAATCTTTGGGCTCCAAACACAAATATCCCAGAGAACAAAGTAGAAACTGGGTTACCTTTGAGGATTTGGCCTCTGAAGTAACACACCATTGTTTCTGCCATATTCTATTGGCCATAAACAACGTATAAACCCACCAAACTGGGAAGAGTATAGTTGTCACTGTTTATTGAATAAATGTGAAATTCACATATTGAATAAATGTGAGAGAGTTTGTGGCAATTCTTAATTTCCACCACATCTAAAGCACTACCATAATCATGAAAAAAGTAACCATTACTTCCAGATGTGCTCGTTGCCTACTTTTTCTCAGGAAACTATTATTTTTCCTGAGGTAATTTAAGCATTTTAACCCCACTTTTCTGTCATCTTTTTATGTTCTCTACTTTGATTGGCCTTGGTGTCTCCACTAACTTCCACTACATTCTCACCTAAGGGCCTACACTGATTACTTGGATCACTACCCCATCATCTTAATACTGCTTTTCTCCTTACCACCCCATGAAACATATTAATTTAATATTTTTATAATTAATAAAGATATTTTTTTTAATTTTTTTTTTCAACGTTTATTTATTTTTGGGACAGAGAGAGACAGAGCATGAATGGGGGAGGGGCAGAGAGAGAGGGAGACACAGAATCGGAAACAGGCTCCAGGCTCTGAGCCATCAGCCCAGAGCCTGACACGGGGCTCGAACTCACGGACCGTGACATCTTGACCTGGCTGAAGTCGGACGCTTAACCGACTGTGCCACCCAGGCGCCCCTAATAAAGATATTTAAATAATATTTTAATTATTCTATTGCATTCCAAGTTTCTCACTTGACCTAACTTCTCCCATCCTTACTCTGGTGGACTTGACATGACGTGCAGTAGAACTCAGCTGTCAGCCTTCCTTTCCTTCTCGTATGTTCTCATGCATTCTCAGACTACCACTTCCATGTCACAACTCTCTCCATCTCTCCATAGAATATTTCAGAGATGTTAATGCTCATAATTTATATGTATGTTTGTTTTTGTAATGAGAAAGAAAAGAATACTTTCTCTATCTAAACGTTGGTAATTTAACAGTACCCTAAATTTGCCCAGCAAAGCACTACAACAATTCAAAATATATGAGAAAATATAAAACATCATCCCCAGTTTCATAAATTTCAAAACTTAAAATTCTGGAAGAAAATTATGACTTCTTTTCTATTCTTCTGTTAATTGATGTAACAGGACAAATGAAGTTTGTGAGCCAAGAAGTCTACACCACTGTTCCTCAAACAATCAGTGGTTGAAGAGCCTTGTTTTAAAATCTCTAGTCCCTTTGCAGACTAAAATTCTTACAAAAAAACATAAGTGAATTAATAGAAAAATGATAATTCCCTTGGATCTCAAAGTAATGCAAATTGCTATTAAAATTTCTAAATAATTGCTCTTAAATTCTGGTCTCATCTAGTCACAGACTGGCAATAAAGTTAGTTAACACACCACCATGAGTCCTCACACCATGATTTCAAAAGCAGTGTTCTATACAGTCTCATTGCAGGGATTCTCTAACTTTTTTTAAAAAATTTTTAATGTTTATTTATTTTTTGAAAGAGACAGAGACAGAGCATGAGCAGGGGAGGGGAAGAAAGTGGTGGGGACACAGAATCCGAAGCAGGCTCCAGGCTCTGAGCTGTCAGCACAGAGCCTGACGTGGGGCTCGAACTCACAAGCTGTGAGATCATGACCTGAGCCGGAGTTGGACACTTAACCAACTGAGCCACCCAGGCACCCAGGGCAGATATTTTTTTTTATTTTATTATTTTATTATTTTTTTTTAATTTTTTTTTCAACGTTTATTTATTTATTTTTGGGACAGAGAGAGACAGAGCATGAACGGGGGAGGGGCAGAGAGAGAGGGAGACACAGAATCGGAAACAGGCTCCAGGCTCTGAGCCATCAGCCCAGAGCCTGACGTGGGGCTCGAACTCACGGACCGCGAGATCGTGACCTGGCTGAAGTCGGACGCTTAACCGACTGCGCCACCCAGGCGCCCCATTTTTTTTTTAATGAAAATGAAGAAAATCCATTATTCCAATGTTATTATCAGTTTGTTCTTATAAGCTTATCCTATAAAATGATTTTCATTCATTTTCACTGGGGTAATAATTTAAAATCTGTTTTTTCTTTTATTGGTCATTAGTTAATTTACTTTCTCCTCAGATGTACTGCTTCCTGAAGTTATATTTAGAAAAAAATTTTTTATGTTTATTTTTTTTTTGAGAGACAGAGAAGAGAGAAAGACCACGAAGCAGGGGAGGGGCAGCAAGCCAGGGAGACACAGAATCCGAAGAGAGGCTCCAGACTCTGCACTGTCAGCACAGAGCCCCGGGGTAGAGTTTGAACTCACCAACCTTGAGATCCTGACCTGGGGTGACGTCTGATGCTTAAACGATGGAGGCACCCAGGTGCCCCAAAGAAATTTGATAGCTATGTCTTTATTCCTGGATAATTATTTTCTCAATTTTTTAAATGGTTACTTTCTAGTACAACTAGGCTGTGGAATTTGGAAGCCAAGTATTAAGACATATCTTTGACGGCATGCTGGAAGTTAGAGAATCCCGGGGCACGTGGGTGGCTCAGTCAGTTTAGCATCCGACTTTGACTCAGGTCATGATCTTGCAGTTTGTGGGTTCCAGCCCCTCCCTGTGGGGCTCTGTGTTGACAACTCAGAGCCTGGAGCCTGCTTTGCATACTGTGTCTCTCTTTCTCTCTGTCCCCCCCACCCCCACTCATGTTCACTTGCTCGTGTGCTCTCTCTCTCTCTCTCTCAAAAATAAATAAAAGCTTTATTTTCAGACTCTGAAAAGTTCACAGATCACTGATCAAGAATGCTTGATGAATTTGCAAAAAAAAAAATGTTTCTTTTTATAAGTTAAATAATCATTTAATTTTCAAATTCTGAATTGTTACTTTCTTTTTAGTGGAACGGTATTTAGATTTTATTTTATTTTATATTTTTGGCTTAGATTTGGTTTTTAAAGTTTGTTTATTTATTTGGAGAGAAAGAGAGAGCACATGAGCATGGGAGGAGCAGAGTGAGAGAATCCCAAGCAGGCTCTGTGCTGTCAGTGCAGAGTCCAACGTGGGGCTCAAACTCACAAACTGTGAGATCATGACCTGAGTAGAAACCAAGAGTCCGACACTTAACCAACTGAGCCATCCAGGCGCCACTTGTTTAGATTTTAAATACTAAAAAAATATAAAGTGCAAGTCTTCAGGAAAGTGAAACTATTCTGGTTTACTAACTTTTCATGTAGTCATATTTTTAGAATGCATTCATACAAATTGCTGCCATTGTAAATCATAGCAAATGGATCGTAAATGTGTCACTCTCATAGTACTATTGGGAGAATAAACTGAGATAAGGTAGTTCAAGTCTTTAGCTTAATGTCTAAGAATATTTAATACTCAGTATGTTTTATCCATTATCATAATTGTTACCATTACCATGAGCTCGTGTTGAAAGTAAAAACCCAGGCTTTAAAATCTGAGATAGTATACCAGAGAAAGAAAAAGAAAAGCCACAAAAGTAAACAAACTTAAAATATAGAAAGCATTACAGATATTAATAAACTAAAATATTGGACTTTAAATCATTAGTTCACTCAACAAATGTATCCTTCAATTTTTCATAAGAAGGAAGAGCAAATAATGGTGTCACTATTTTAAATATTACATTTTTATGAGAAAAGTAAACTTTTTATTGCATAGGACTTTTTTTCCTCCAACCATTACAAGTGACCTTTTTATTGCTGACTAAAAACTCCAGAAAAGAATATATGCTGAAAAGCTTACGATGTCTTTAAATCTAATATTGAAAATAATCACCATTAAGAAAATACAAATCCTGTCAATGCCAAAGACAGTTCTGTATTATTGGCCCTTTTCTGGAAACTGTTCATTATATCTGAGTGGTGTTAGTCTTCTTACCCGGAAACCTGCTGATTCCTGGAATGTATCATTTGATGCTATTCCAACAGCAGCCAAAAGACACAAAACTGAAACAGTAAGGAAACCTTTGAACTATGGTAAATTGTACTCTTAAAATTTGCCAGTAATCCCAAAGTTAATAATCAAATCATTATATTATTACTAGTTTTAATTACTGATAATGTAATATATCTTGCATGTAAAATTCCCTGAGGTTATTAAACTAGCATACCATGAACTGAATAAACATGTACCTGTATAAGTATACTTGATGTGACAGTAAGTAAATATACATATGACTTAGTATGTTCAGATGGAGAATTGGAAATAATAGTAATTATATATATGTGTATATATATATATATATAATTTATTAAGCACTACTTTATAGCAGTCATTTTTCTGTTTTGCCTCCTTTATCTCATTTAATCCTCATAAAAACCCTAAAGTGTGACTACAATTATTATTCTCATTTCACAAATAAGAAACCTGAATGTAGAAAGCTTAAGTATTGTTTAAAGTCACTCAGCTAAAGCAGTGGAAGAACTAGGATTTGACCCTGAGGTCTGATTCCAAAGCTCACACTTTTAACGTTTTTTGTTTTTTTTTTTTTTAATTTATTTATTTATTTTTGAGACAGAGAGAGACAGAGCATGAACGGGGGAGGGGCAGAGAGAGAGGGAGACACAGAATCGGAAACAGGCTCCAGGCTCCGAGCCATCAGCCCAGAGCCCGACGCGGGGCTCGAACTCAAGGACCGCGAGATCGTGACCTGGCTGAAGTCGGACGCTTAACCGACTGCGCCACGCAGGCGCCCCCAAAGCTCACACTTTTAACCACTAACCATGTCGCTTTCCACAAGAATGAAATTAATGACAATCTAATATGTACCAGGCACTTCATAGATTTTCTCATTTTTACAGATGAAGAAATTCACAGAGGTTGTTACTTTTACGTGTTAAAGTACCAGAGTTCTTTCCCTATTTCCCAGTGTTTCTCAAAGTATATTCTATGGACCACCCACATGAAAGTAACCAGATGCTATTTTATTTTTTTATGTTTATTTATTATTTTTATTTTTGAGAGAGAGACACAGAGAGAGAGAGAGTATAGGAGTGCAAGTGGGGAAGGGGCAGGAAAGAGAGGGGACACAGAATTGAAGCAGGCTCCAGGCTCTGAACTGTCAGCACAGAGTCCCATGCAGGACTCAAACTCACAAACTGCACCTGAGCTGAAGTTGGTCACTTAACTGATGGAACCACCCAGGCACCACACCCAGATGCTATTTAAAAGGTAGATTCTTGAGCTTTAGTTCCAGAGATACAGATTTGATACATCTGTAGCAAGGCACTTTTAACAAGTTTCCCTGTGATTTACTCCAGAGATTGTGTGTGTGTGTGTGTGTGTGTGTGTGTGTGTGTGTGTGTGTGTGTATTTCTAATGAGAAGGTTTCTAGTTTTTCACTTAAGTATCTGCTATGAGAAAATGAGATATTCATGGACTGGCAAAAAGAAAAAGAAAAAAAGAAA
>NW_024412376.1:86200819-86342507 GCF_014898765.1 Herpailurus yagouaroundi | reverse complement strand
AGAAAGAAAGAAAGAAAGAAAGAAAGAAAGAAAGAAAGAAAGAAAGAAAGAAAGAAAGAAAAGAAAGAAAAGAAAGAAAAGAAAGAAAGAAAGAAAGAAAGAAAGAAAGAAAGAAAAGAAAGAAAGGGAAAGGAGGAATTTAGTCTCCAAAATATTCAAGGTTAACATGTGACCATTTCATGGATTCTCATTCAGAACAAAAAGTGGATACTTAAATTATATCTCCTGAGGAGATGCCTTTTAACTTTTCTGTTGTTAAAATGTTACTAAGTAATATTTACAGAAATGAGAATAATAGGATATCCAAATATTTCTCCACTTTTGGTTTAGAAATCTCAGAGATCTTGAATTTTAGATATATTTCTATTCTTCCATTGAAAATCTGCCCTTACAAAGTTGTGCACAAAATCAGAAATAAAACAAAGCCACTTTAGGATATATAACAGTTGGCATTTACTAAGTACTGCAGGCCAGACATTGTGGTAAGCCTTGTGAATTGGGTAAATTATTATAGTTTTGTTTTGTTTTTCATTTTTTAATGTTTTTATTGAAATTCCAGTTAGTTAACATACAGTGTAATATTAGTTTCAGGGGTAGAATTTAGTGATTCAACACTCCCATATGACATCCACTGCTCATCACACCAAGTGATGAATTAGGTAAGTTATTATCTCTGTTTTTTACATGAGAATCCTGAGATTTAGAGAGGTTAACTAACCTGAACAAGATGATAAAAATAGTAAGTCTAGAGCTGGGACTCAAACTCAAGACTATTGATGGCAAAGGCCTCAATTGTGCCAGCTCCATTCCATCACTCCCAGCCCAACTACCACCTCCAACATCACCACCACCACTGACTACTCCTACCACCGTCATCACCACTGGATCACTACTACCATCGCCAAACCATCACCACGACCACCACCATCCACCTTTTGCCTCAGTCTGTGTTACTGAAGAACTCAATTTCCAGAGAACAGTTGGAGTGGTGGTATTTGTGATCAGGATAGGGAGTTAAAATTCAAAATGGACAGTCCAGATATACTGAATCAGAATCTCCCATAGTGGAAAAGTGCATATGGATGCTGTCCCCAGGCAATTCTTACACAAAGTAAAAGGAAAGGACCACTATAAGATGCAACAGTGCTTCCATTTCTATGAGCATTACAATTATTAAAATACATCAACACACGTTTTTAAGGCTGGGAAAAATATAAATAGAAGTGTAAATGAGATAATATTTTAAGCATAGATACAGTTGCTTACCTTTTTGTGTTTTGTGACATTTGAAACAGTACATGATGACCTCGTATAATTTTCAAGCAAGTATACAGTATGGAAAACAATTAGGTTTATAAGGAATAAATGATTGCCAAAGTACTGATATGTTTCCATCATTTAGGAAAAAGAAAGCAAGGCAATATAAACTCACTTTCAAAATTTTGTATTTGCACTTGCAGTTAAGACATGTTAATGAGAGAACACACTTTGACATGGCACAGAAAAAAAAAATGTGAACTAATAGATTTTGTTTTCAAGCCTTCCATTCCTTACATTTATTTGCATCATATAACTACATGCCAAACCAAGCATAACATGGGAATTTTGACACTATCATACTTCATACAAGGACATTTCAAGTAAAGAAAATTTGGAAAATGATGGCAGGTGTCTACATTTCACTGTCCTCTCATTACTCTCCACAGGTCCCCAGATTAGCCATTTGAAACTAATTCATTAATTACTTAATGAATTGTGCACATATGTTCAAAGATACAATGGCAAGATTGTTCACTGTAGAATTTTTTTATGCCAAGAGGAAAAAAAGGTAAGAACAACCTATTTGTCCCTTACTAAAAGAAAACAGTGGTTTATTTGCACAACAGAACGTTATCAGCAATCAAAAGTAATAAACAAAATCTACATCTTTTGACATTTGATACATCTCAAAAAATTTGAGTCAAACAGTCAGCTGCAAATATTTATACATACTCTGAGTCAATTTATGTAAAAAATTAAATATATAAAAGAGCAACATATAATGAATATTTGGGGACTGAATTTAAGAATTAGGAAGAGGGTACCAAGAGAAAAAAGTGAGTAAGGCATTCAAAACAGCAGTCAAAACCAAAGTAAAGGAAGAGAGACACAAGATATGCACCATATTCCAGGGATAGACAGTAGTCCTCCATCAGAAACTATCAGGAAATGAGGCTGGAAAGATAGACAGTGGCCACACTGTGAAACATTCTTCCTGCTTGGCAAGGAATTTGGACTTTACCATGTTAGAAATGGAGGACCAGATAGGTATTAGGAGGGCACTTGTGATGAGCACTCAGTGTTATATGTAAGTGATGAATCACTAAATTCTACTCCTGAAACCAATGCTACATTGTATGTTAACTAAGTAGAATTTAAATAAAAACTTGAAGGGCACCTGGGTGACTCAGCCAGTTAAGCATCAACTCTTGATTTCGCCTCAGCTCATGATCTCACATTTTGTGAGATGGAGCCTCATGTTGGGTTCTGTGCTGTCAAGCCTTCTTGGGATTCTCTCTCTCCCTCTCTCTCTGCTCCACACCCTGCTCACATGTGTGTGCGCGTGCTCTCTCTCTCTCTCTCTCTCTCTCTCTCTCTCTCTCTCTCACTCTCTTAATGGGAGGGTGAAATGATCAGATCCATGCTTTAGGAAGATAATTGTGACTTTGAAAGATAATCAGTAACTCTCTCTGAGAATAGAAAGAGTGGCATGTATTTCAGAGCAGTTGTGGAAATCAAATTCATAGGCTTACAAATTCACAGAACTGAAGAATGAGAAAGGAAGAAAGGTTAAAAGATAACATCAACATTTCTACTTTGAAATAATGGGAGGGATTTGAGGGGGGAAGCAGAATTTGCATTATCAGGAGATCTTTCAGGAGCTGATCTCAGTAGATGATTAGAAACAAATGTATCCAAAACTCATAGGAAAAAAAGGATTCTAACAAATTAAATGATATAAATTTGAGAATGAAGTTATGGTTCCTGAGAAGAAAACAGGATAGGACAGAACTCTGGCAAACATCTGCAGGCTGACATTTATGCAGCAGGCAAAGGAAGAGGAGACATCATGAAGGACAGAAATCAAGAAAGCAAGATTACCTAGGCGAAAGGAAACCGGGAGGATGTCAATTCAGAAAAAAGCGAAGAAAATGTAAGTTTGCCAAATATAGAAGACACTAGCTAAATGTAATTTAAGGATCTTTTCAGACATTTTGATAGCTATATAAGTGGATTTTTGTTAAGAAATATTTCACAAACTCTCATCTAACAAAAATACATACATGTATGTTGATTCATGAATTCTTAAAGGTCATCAGGATGTCATAGGTTACGGTCTCATGTGCAATGTATTAAAAGTTAGGACTAATAACGCTTTTTGAAAGATATAATCTTGTAGAATCAGACAAGGGAGTATAGTTTGGAGAATAATAAAGAAACCAGAAATGTACTGATAAAATGTAGTTTTAACCTGCATCATCACTGATTTAATTTTCACTGTATCTTTTCCTTTAAAAGCTTAAATCATTATAATGCTGATGACATCATGAATATTAAAAGAGGTATAGTAAAGCAACTCTACATATACAGTAGCCAAATTTAATATATAAAAAAATAGATTTATTCCCAATGTGGAGGGCTACTCACCATAGATAAGTGCTATGAAAGTACTTTTTTATTATTGCTATATTCCTAAAAAATTAGAGGGAAACAGATATCCTTTATAATATTAAAAAACAAACCCATCCCCCTCCAAAAAAAACTTCATTAAATTGTTGGTAACATTTTTGATGAATAACACAGTTCTAATCTTAAGGATCCTTCATTTCAGAGCATTTTTAACATGTATTTATTAAAAGCATACATATGTTCCACCTCTGTGGTTTTTTACAGTGATTTTCTCAACAAATTCCCAGATGGACAATATTGATTAATTAATAACTAATTATAAAATAAACCTAAATATATAATTAAAATCAAATATGTTTCCCAGTAGTTCCTGAAAGATTCAGTATTTTTCAAACAAATATTAAAAAGGAATCAAAGTGGTTAGTCATGATTTGTACATGGTTGTTTTGTTCAAGTATTTAATTTAAATAATTCATTCGAATGATCCATATAATATAGTATTTCTTGAAACAGAACTTTTAAGCTCTTTCTTAATTTAAATAGTGCAACTAGAGAAAGCGTGCAAGTAAAACAATGAGCTTTAGACCACAGCGCTTTCTTCTGCAGCAGATTAAGAGCCCACATTATGCTATTTTCCCTTACTCTGATAAATTTATTCTTGACCTTGCCTATTATTACATAAGAAACCACTGCTGAGAATTGCAGTTAACACAGCTATGAAACTTTAATATCATCTTCCCCTGTTACAAGTGGTGTGATTTTCTGTCATTACCGAGATAGCTTAGATTGAGATATAAAGGCAGATGCACTGACACATTAGATAACCATATACTGTTTAAAGGACACAGAAGTAGTTTCAAAGGAGGGGAAAGAAGCTTCACAACAGGTCCCATGTCATGCCATCAATTATAGACCTGTCACACTAATGACTAAGGAAATGCAGGGAGCAGTGACAATGGGAACATTCATCTTGTTCTTCCCTGGAAAAGGTGCACCTGTATCCCACTGCACTCTGTCTTCTGCTACCTCCTGCCTTCCTGACTTTTGTTCTCCATGACAGTGAATGTGGTCGTGACAGTGCAGCCTATCTATCATCCTTTCTTCCTGAAAGGCACCTTGACTGCAGTTAATGACTGTAATAAGACCAAACAATAGACACCATACCCCCAAGCTCTTATATTCAGCTGCTCTGAAAATGGGCTCAATTGAGACGAAAAACAATCAAAATGATTGCACTGGAAAGGCAAATATTTCCATATCATCTCACTTAATTTGCTCCTCTAGTTGATGGCATATGTCTCTACCAATATTTAGACAGGAAGCATGACTAAAAAGTAACGAAATTGAATTTGTTGTGTGGATTATGCAAACAGCGGTATATGGTAAATACACACTCTATATACTTAGAAATTTAGATACGTGGGCTTTATATTTATCAGTAGCACTTTTTATTTTGAGGTGCATGTTACCAGTGCTTCCTAATATTAAAGCAATCATGTTTGTAAACAAAGAAAACAATGTGAAAAAGAGATTCTTTATAACATGGGAAAGGAAAAACTCTCCCCAACAGTTACTGCTGCTGCTCGTACTGCCTCCACTATCATTGCCACTTCTATAGCCACGTGCCAGGTGCTGGAAGGTACTTTAAATTATTTTAATTGCCACAGAAAACAGTAGGTTACGGTTATCTCCACATTACAGAGTAAGAACCTGAAACTCAAAGAAGTTAAATTCTTTGCACAACTAGTAATTCTAAAGTCTTCTCTTTGCATCAGTATTACGAACAATAGGGTATATAAACAGTAATACAACCTGTTGCTAACAAGTAAGAACGTTATAGTAAAAGGGAGTAAGCAATACAAAGTATGTCCACAAATAGCTCTGACACTATAATAATTCAATGAAATAATTTAATGAAAGTTTCAAGAGGGGTACAAAGATTTACAGAGTCAAAGGAAAGGAATTTTAGTGGTGGATCTCATGAGAACATAGCTTTTCTGTTGGAGGTCAGTATGCGCTTACACCAACTAGAGCGTGAAGAGAGTTCTCTTCATTAGTCACACATAATGGTGTGTGTAAGACACCAAAAAGCTGTAAAATTCATGTTAAAATCCATTAGTGGGGGTGGTGCTTGTTAATAGGGTTCTATGTGCTGGTGTTTGAATCCAGGAAATCATTGCCTTTTTGAACTTCCCTATTACCTCTATATTTGCAGCAGTTCCTGAACGTGAACCTGAGCAAAACCCTACACTGTGTACAAATACATCCTAATGTCTGAGAAAAACTCACACTTGTGATGGTTTTCAGAAATGAGTGGATTAGAGGTTTATTGTAAGTAAGCCTGTAGGAGGAAAAAACCAATCCTGAATGCATTCTGTCTCACAAGCAAACTCAAGTCATTTACATAAGAAAGTTATAGGAAAAAAAGTCAGTGAGTTCACAGTTGACATGACAAGTGTGCTTGGGTAAAGTCAGCTTCCAATGAACAATAGAATTTACAATTTTAAATAAAAAGGCAGGTATTTCAGCATAAACATTTTAACATGTAGTCTTCTATAATGAATATTTATAGCTTCACGGTCATAAGTCAACAGCCCTTGGGACTTTAGAAATAAATGATTCACAGTTACTGGAAAGGTTTTTGGCCTCCATAGCCAGTAGATTTAAAGAAAAATTCAAATTTATGGTAACTAGAAAAAATAAATATATACTTAATTTCAATATTTTAGTAACTGATATATAAATATTCACTAATCTTTTCTTTGTCTAAACAGATGTAATGACTTGCTCAGGGCTCGTCTTAAAGTACCCGGAGTCTCCCATTCTTTCAAGAGTCTTCATTAAACTGTCAACTAAGACTTATAGCCTCTGGTTTCAGTTATATTTTCTATCAGAATTAAATTAAAGAATATGAGGCTTTATATTGCTTTCCTTCCACATTAGCAGGGTCCCATAACTATAATGAAAATAATTAAAATGCAGAAACATACATGATTTTTCTATCATATTCTATCTCTTTACTATAGTGTATAAAACATTTCTGGCATGTTGTTTTATATATATATATATACATACACACACACATACATATATGTAAGTGTATATTTTTTGTAATTGATTTATCATGTGATTGAAATTCTCATTTTTTATTTGAAATTTAAATTTGATTGGAAAGATGATTTAGTTCATCATAAATTAAAAATGTCAAGCAGTTTATCACAAATTTACTCAAAAAGTCTATCAGGGTCTAACATTGGCCCACAGGGTTTAGCATATATATATTTATATATATTATAATATTTCTGTCTGAAGTTTCTGTTAATTGAGTTAACCATGCACTCATGATCTCTCCCTTCCCTGATCTTCTCTAATGCTCATCATAATGCTTTTTTTTTTCTTTAATGTTAACTAGTCTTTGCTAGAAAAGGTCTCATCCCGCTAACCAGACTGTAAGTTCTTTGTGGGCAAAAGTTCCTTACCTTTTCATATCCCCAGTTGTAGACAGTAATAGGTCATTCACATAACAGATTCATTAAATGTTATTTTTAAGAAATGATGATAATGAAAAAAAGAAGAAAGAGGAGCAGAAGGGAGGGGCAGAAGCAGAAATTTAAGAAATGTATTATTGGGATTTGAAAATTCAAAATGATTCATAATATTTAGAAGGTGAGAAAGTAGGACTCTAGCTGGTTATTTTGGAGAGCTGGTATAATTAATATAGCAGCAAATTGGTCAAAATAGCTCAACTGCTAAAGCAGTAGCTTTTTTACTTGGATATATTTATTCCACACACAATTTTCTAGACCCAAACTTAGATTTTCAAACTTTAAACAGAGTAGCATAATGAAAAGGATGGTGCTGAATCCTCTGCAATTAATCCCTTAAACTATCCAGAGTTCTAGAATGAGTGAACACTCAATTTCTCCTAACTCCAAATGATCATTTCTGTCCCTTTAACACAGTCTGCCTTAAAGTGAAAAGCACCACATTGTTATTAATGCCATTGTTGCCAGTTTGGAGAGATTAACCAAATAGGTATTCATTCACTCTCATGTTTAAAACACATTTTTCCAATAATTTTAATCTAAATTCTGAAATTAAAATGTTACATAAAACACAATTATCAGTATGTTAATAGTAATTAATACACTTAGGGAAAATAGCATGAAACAGAAGAGATTTTAGCTTTACTCTCAGCACTGGCACTAAACATTACAATCTAAGGTAAAGTCACTCAATCTCTTTGACCTCAACTGCTCCAACTATATATTGATAGCAATCAAGTATACATTCTCCAAGGTCTATGAAATCTATGTTTATGATTTTATGAATTAATTATATTTACAAGCCCAGGAGCAACTTGGCAAACATTCAAGATCTGCCACCTTTATAAAAGTTCTAGGTCTTCACTGATCCAATACAGTCAAACAAAAGTTTAAAACTCTACACTTTTGGTCATTAGGAAAGAGATACACATTACGGTGGGCCTCTTTTTTTTTTTTTTTTTCAATATATGAAGTTTATTGTCAAATTGGTTTCCATACAACACCCAATGCTCATCCCAAATGGTGCCCTCCTCAATACCCATCACCCACCCTCCCCTCCCTCCCACTCCCCATCAACCCTCAGTTTGTTCTCAGTTTTTAAGAGTCTCTTATACTTTGGCTCTCTTCCACTCTAACCTCTTTTTTTTTCCTTCCCCTCCCCCATGGGTTTCTGTTAAGTTTCTCAGGATCCACATAAGAGTGAAACCATATGGTATCTGTCTTTCTCTGTATGGCTTATTTCACTTAGCATCACACTCTCCAGTTCCATCCATGTTGCTACAAAGGGCCATATTTCATTCTTTCTCATTGTCATGTAGTACTCCATTGTGTATATAAACCACAATTTCTTTATCCATTCATCAGTTGATGGACATTTAGGCTCTTTCCATAATTTGGCTATTGTTGAGAGTGCTGCTATAAACATTGGGGTACGAGTGCCCCTATGCATCAGTACTCCTGTATCCCTTGGGTAAATTCCTAGCAGTGCTATTGTTGGGTCATAGGGTAGGTCTATTTTTAATTTTTTGAGGAACCTCCACACTGTTTTCCAGAGTGGCTGCACCAATTTGCATTCATGGTGGGCCTCTTTGGACTTTGGAGCAACATATGTTACATTTGAATGTGCTTCCCTACATGGCTTATAAAGCTCAATCTCCTTGAGTTTGTTACAAATAAGGGAAGGCTCTCCAGCTGATGCCACAGTAGAATTTTCTTCTTTGTTTTGTTTATATTTGAGTAGGAGATAGATAGATAGATAGATAGATAGATCTACAGTTTCCTTCTAAGTACCCCTCTTATATCTTCTTTGTATTATAGAGGCTGCAAACTTCTCAGAATTCTTTACAGTGGGATTCTGGATACAGATTGGGTCCTAGCAATTAAAAATACACGTGTGACATGGTAGGTATACTCAAGTGGAGGCCATTATTTTATCCTTAGTTCTGCTGGAAAACGCAGTTAATATATAAAGTTTTTTGCTGCAATATTCCAATTCATACAATTCCATACAATTCCATGTGTCAAGTGGCAGTTATGGAGTTAGTGCAGTTTACCTACCAGCATTACAGATTCCAGTCATTAGTTTTATGGATATAGAAAGAAATGTAGGGCAGCAGTCTCAGCTCCTCTGGTGGAATGCACCATGGTATTCTGCAATTATTTCTGGAAGCCCAGATTGGAGCTTACTCCACCAACTTTTCCAACAACATTACAAGCACCTTATTTGCTGTATCAAATTTTTTTTGACAAAACAAATTGATTCCCTTTTCTACAACTGAACTGGTATGATACACCAACACTTTAATGCTAGTACTAATAATATATATCGCAGAGACAAAGGAAGGAAGTAAAGAGGAGAAGGAGGGAGGGGGGGAAGTGGAAGGGAGATAGAATACATTAGCTTAAAACGCAGTCAAACCCCAGTCCTGATTTCAGCACTGCCACTAGCTCATTAGTGTGACCTCACACTTTCCAGACCTTAGTGCCTCAACTATAAAATGACAGCACTGAAAGATTTATTCTCAAAAGGTTTCTGCAAATTCTAAAATTCTATGCCTGATAAATTAATTAAAGTTAAATCAATTGCTGTGTTGCCACAAGGATCTTGAATCCTAAAACAAATGACTTGCTTCCATTATAACCAGAATAGACAAGCAACTGCATTTTTTAACTCTCTGATGATTTCTGTCATATCTTAGTAGTTTCATCAGAAAGCAGGAACAGTCAGTGATACTTTGAATAGAGATAATTACTCCTATGAACAACTTTCTGAATGTGATAGCTATTTCAATTTAAATCCTTAAAAAAATTAGATTAGTTTTGCAGTTCTTTTTCAAAATTAAAAGTATGAGTTAAATTATTTTTCTAGAAGTCAATTACTGAAGCATTTTAGTCAATAGGAATATGTCCTAAAGCAATACTCCTAACAGACATTCAGGCACTATCTGCTCATAAACTATAAAATGCACTCCGCAACTGAAGATTGTTACCTACTTAGTGAAAATGCGTTAAAGGAACTCTAAAATGGTTTGATGTATTGAAGAGTTGTAGTATGACATGGCATTTACTGGTTTTTAATAACTTTACTGTTTTCTTAGCAGATGATGCAGAACCAATTGTAGCTATTATAACAATTTAATTATGAAAAAAAACAAATGATGACTAGATTGTAATAGCCTGACCGATTTGCTATAGTTTACAAAGCCAGATTTAACAGTTGTCTTTAACATTTTTGAGTGTGTACCGATAGTCTTCAAAAGACAGTGTGGCAGAGGCCGCTAATTGGTTTTAACATCCCAATGTTTAGCTGGGTCCCTCACTGCAGGACGTGGCCATGTATCTGTAAGTACTGGCTATTAACCAAGTAAAGAGAATTGCTATCTGATTACAAAAAGTAACTTTTGTGGCAAATGTGGGGATATTTCCCTCAAAACTTTCTCTTCCCTCCAGTATGTGGAACTTGGATGTGGTATCTGGAATGATTGTCTCAAACCAGAGGGTAAAGACCACATGGCCAGGGGTTGCTAAGGGTAAGTTGGTTGAAGTTCATGTTCCTGGCAACCTCATGGAGCCTCTATATGAGACCCAGACTGCCTACTTCTTACATGAGAGAGGAAGAAATTTCTATCATCATTTTGAGTTTTCTTTTATAGGCAGCTGAACCTACTCCTAACCAACATCAGTAATTTTAAGATTAGGAGGTTGTTTTAGTTCTCATTAAAATTGTACCCACAGATTTCTTAAAGAATCACAAAATATCAACATATATGCCATTAGATATTGTTTCTTGGAAAAACTATATAACTGCTTCTTTAAATTTTTGTGGGTATTATGATTTATGTGCAGATATACTGAGAGAAATAAAAAGGAAATGGAAATGCAAGATATTGCAGTAAGTATATACCTCAACAAAAATATCCAAAGATCATTTTAATTACATATTTTAACATCGAGTTTGGACCTCATACTTAAAATGAATTACTTTTTTTCGATTTTCTAACTGGAACCACTATTAAATCATGCCGGTAATAAACATATAGAGGTAACTAACAACTGTACATTACAGATTCCTCTGCTAACCTACAGATGAGAAAACTAAAGAAAGATCCCCTAAAGAGGATTAAAGTCAACACACAAACATTTTGAAAAAGATTTTTTATTGTTTGTTTATTTTTGAGAGACATAGAGAGAGAGAACACAAGCAGGGGAGGGGCAGAGAGAGAGGAGACACAGAATCTGAAGCAGGCTCCAGGCTCTGAACTGTCAGCACAGAGCCCGAGGTGGGGCTCAAACTCACAAACTGTGAGATCATGACCTGAGCCAAAGTTGGACTCTTAACCGATTGAGCGCCCTGGCACAAAAACATTTTGAAATGATCTACACGCAAGTGAAAAAGAATTCAAACTAAATTATCTATTAACCAATTAGGTCATATATATAGAAATATTTTTAATGGCACCTATTAATAATTTTTTAAGTACAAATAATGAAATGTGTGCCAGGCAGTATACATACTTTTTTCTTAACCCTTTTAATATCTTATCAAATAGATACTATTATAATCCCCATTTTAAGGGTGAATCTGTGGCTCAGCTCTCAAATTCTCTGGAGATAAGTGAAATAGGGAGTGAGTAGATGAGCCAGTGGAACTCCTATGTCTGTCTTATCCGAAAAGTGAGCTCTTAATGACTGAACTATGCTATCTACAAAGACCTCAACAATAACAAGATATATACAGTTTTCCCAGTTTTCCCTTTATGCCTTCCTCACCTCCAAGATCATCTTGCACTTAGCCAATAGACAGTACCTGTAATCAAAACTAACAGAGAGATGCCTGGGTGGCTCAGTTGGTTAAGTGTTCGACTCTTGATTTCAGCTCAGGTCATGATCTCTGCAGGCTCTGCGCTGACCGCATGGAGCCTGCTTGGGATTCTGTCTCCCTCTCTCTGCCCCTTCCCAGCTTGTGCACTCTCTCTCTTTCTCAAAATAAATAAATAAACTTACAAAAATTAATTAAAAAACCATAATAGGAATGTGGCTTTAATGGATTTACCATATAAAGTTCCAATTACTTTAAGAACTTGTAAAAATCTATGATTTGTGATTTTGCTCAAACATATATTTACATTACTCATTATTGGGATGTTGGCATCTGCATTTCAATTCAAACTGGTTATTTTCTACTTGCCTCTGCATATGCAGTAATGCTACAGTAACTATTATAATTGCATTTCCTGGAGAAATACAGACTCCGAGAAAAACCCATGAATGCAGACAGAAGTAAAAAGGAAGTGAAAATGTCTAAAACATAATGATTCTTAACTAGGAATATAATTTCAGATAATATGTAGAATGTTGAATAGAGCAACGGTTCTCAATTCTAATGTGAATAGGTTCGTTTATGTTTTATACAGAGACAAGACAAGAAAATGTATTAAAACGTTTTAGGAAGTATTCTAGTCAGTGAAAAAATAGCATTTATGGGAGAAATTATATGCTATGTTGGGAATCAGTGAAGCTTGATTTTATATCCATTTTAGCTGCCCAGAATACAGTACATTTTCTTTTTTTGAATGAAGTGACTGATGTCACTTGTTTCTTTGGATTTTCATAAATTGGCATTCTAAGTTTAGCATTAAATTTTTAGCCTCTTTTTATGGAAAATGATAGCACATATCCCTTTGCTTCGTTTCTAGTGAATTGCAACTGACTGTGTAAGCAATTCAGCACTTTACAAAAGGCATAACTTTTTAAAAATCAAATCAGAAGCCAGACCTTTACTAGTTATCATGTTCATTTTAGAAAATCAACCTACATGTTCAAACAGCCTTATATGAGAATTATTCAACAGAGATTCTAAGTGTGGTAGAGTTGGTCTAAAATTATTTACTGAATGTATTTGTTCTGGTCACATCCCTAATTAATTTCTTTTGTGAAATAACAATACAATCTGATAGTGATCTTCAGCACCTTTACCAATTTAGCATTTACAGAGTGTTGGTTGCACTGATAAAAATCAACTTTCTTTTTTTTTTAATTTTTTTTTAACGTTTATTTATTTTTGAGACAGAGAGAGACAGAGCATGAACAGGGGAGGAGCAGAGAGAGAGAGAGAGAGACACACAGAATCTGAAACAGGCTCCCGGCTCTGAGCTGTCAGCACAGAGCCGGACGCGGGGCTCAAACTCACGGACCCTGAGATCATGACCTGAGCTGAAATCCGATGCTTAACCGACCAAGCCACCCAGGCGCCCCTCAACTTTCTAATTTAAACCAACAAACTACTGAGTCAAGAACCATTTGAGTCAAATAATATTGCTCTAAATAACTCTTTCATACAATATTACACATAATGTTCAGGATCAAATCCCCCATATCTTTCTAATGTAGATATCTGTTTACTCTATGGATTTTTCCTATAGGTTAGTATTAAATGCAGGAAAGTTCATTTTATCACATTTCACAAATTATGTAAGTCATACTAAGATCTCTACCGGGCGTTCAAAAGAACTATAATTTCAAAAATATGTCATTTATAAAAGAA
The DNA here is from genome assembly GCF_014898765.1 of Herpailurus yagouaroundi. NCBI lineage: Eukaryota > Metazoa > Chordata > Mammalia > Carnivora > Felidae > Herpailurus > Herpailurus yagouaroundi. The sequence goes on along the minus strand of NW_024412376.1, from coordinate 86,328,749 downwards.
TGTGGCTAAGAGAGTCAAGATTATAATCTCAAAAACTGAATGATTAATTTACTCTATCATCACCATGAAGTGACAAATGGAAACTATCTTGAGCATCATTTTCATGATAAAATATCAAACAATAGTTAGATTTTCTATTTTAAACTCTGAATTGAAGTAATTGAGCATTGTTACTATTCTTTTATTTTTTAAAAGAGAGAGAGGGAGAGAGCACACAAGCTGGGGAGAGGGGTAAAGGGGAAGAGGGAGAGAATTTTAGGCACACTGCATGCTCAGCATGGAGCCCAATGCGAGGCTCGATCCCATGACCCTGGGATCATGACCTGAGCTGAAATCAGGAGTCGGACCCTCAACTGACTGAGCCACCTAGATGGCCCACATTGGTACTATTCTTATATCATTTAATTATCAACAGATGTTCTGATAATATTTAGAGATACTCTTTTATGCAAAGAAAGCTTAGAATGTCCTATAAGATGCACCTTTCTTATTGTTGAGATTTAAGTTTCTAACACTTTAAGTTTCTTCCAAATTTAAATTTTTAATGCAAACTTCCATAAAACCTAAAATAATTACAAAGATCAGATCACAAAAATAACCATGTAATACTTCCAGATTCCTATAACTGCCTAGAGTATTACTAAACTTACTGTCCAATGCAGATATATTTTGCATAAGCATGCAGAAAAATTCCACAAATAATATATTGTTCTCAATTTTGGTCCAAATATCTCTTCTACTACCTCACTTTTAATAGTTTTTAATAGTAGTACTAACACTTATATGTTCAGCACAATCCTAAGTACTTTAAGCATATTAACTCAGTGAAATGAGATTGCAGAATTTAGTAACTATGTCAGTGAATCTTCACAACAAACATAGAGACAACACTATTATTGTGTCCATCATCATTAGCAAATGAGAAAACAGAGGCACAGAAACTTAAACTAATTTGCCTAAAGTCATATAGGTTTATGTAGTGAAACATTCAGACTTGCATACAGGAATCATAGTTTGAGTCCCTGGTGATAATCATGACTCCATAATATCTCTTAATTTTATAATAAAAAAAAACCCTCAATTATAAAAAGAGGCACTGACAGTGACCATAGTACTGGGGACCATGGCAAACCAAAGAAAAAGATTCATTGAAAGAGGCAGCTGCTAAGTAGCTTCAGCCAACTACTGCCATGAAGAAACATATTAGGTTGGGATTTCATCTCACGCTACTTACAAGCTAAAAACTTAGTCAGTTACTATATACTATTTCATGATGTTGGCAATGAGATTTCAGGGTCAGAAAAAAACAACTTTGCTACTCAAGGAGGCACAAGCAGCAAGATCATTAGCATATTTGCGTCCTTTCCCCTTCGGTTTGGGTCCAGATTTAACATGTATGGTTTCTAAATGATGTATGCAAAACATTATTTACACAAAAGGACCTATTCAGTCACTACAGATCTCTATTTTATGCTCTTATAATTGCATAGATTAAGTGACATTTTCCAGAGAATTGTGCCTCATAAATCAATACATTTCAGACTTGTTTGCAATTAGCAACTTCAACAGAACAGGTACATCCTGCTATAAAAGCATTCCATAGGTAAGACTCTGCCAGTGGTAAATACCACTAGTGTGACTGCAAGAATGTCTTATAAGGAGATTTGACCGGTAGAAAAATCTTAACATCATAATTAATAGATACAGAAAAAACATTTAACGAAATATAACATCCATTCATGATAAAAACTCTTGACAAATGAGGAATAAATAGGAAATTCCTTAACTTATAAAGAACATCTACAAAAAACCTACAGTTAACATCATACTTAATGGTGAGAAACTAGATACTTTCCTTAAGATCAGAAGCAACACATGAATGTCCCCACTCACCACCCTTACTTATTATTATACTGGAAGTCCTAGCTAATGCAATAAAAAAGAAAAATAATAAAGGTATACCAACTGGCAAGGAAAGAACAACATTGTCTGTATTGGAACATAATAAAATTATCTATATAGAAAATCCAAAACGACCAACAAAAAAAAATCTTTTGAAACTAGTAAATGATTATAGCAAAGTTGCAAGATACAAAATTTGTAGACAAAAGCCAATTGCTTTCCTATATACAAAGAGTGAACAACTGGAATTAAAAATTAAAGATACAATCCTATTTACATAAACATCCCAAAATACAAAATACTTAGGGAGCACCTGAGTGGCTCAGTCAGTTAAGCATCCAACTCTTGATTTCAGCTCAGGTCATGATCTCAGTTATGAGATGGAGCCCCATGTTGGGCTCTGCGCTGACAGCATGGACCCTGCTTGGGATTCTCTCTCTCCCTCTTGCTCTGCCCCTTCCCCACTTGCTTTCTCTCTCTCTCAAAATAAATAAATATTTAAAAAAATAAAACAATAAAAATTATTTTAAAAATATGAAATTCTTAGGTATAAATCTAACATATATGTATAAGATCTATACAAGGAAAACTATAAAATTGTGATGACAGAAATCAAAATTAATATAAATAAGTGGAGAAATATTCCAAGGTAATGAAAAGAAGGTCCTGATATTATTAAAATGTCAATTCTTCCAAAAATGATTTATATTTTCAATGTATTCTCAATCAAATCTCAGAAAGTTACTCTGTGGATATCAAAAAGCTGATAAAGTTTATTTGGAAAGGCAAAAGATCAAGAATACGTCTAACATGAAAGAAAAAAATCATAGGATTAGCACTACTTGACTTCAAGACTAACTATAATGCTACAGTAATCAAGACAGTATGATATTAGCAAAATAATCAATAGATCAATGAAACAGAATACATAGCCTCAAAATAGACAAATATAGTCTATTGATCTTGGATAAAAGAGCAAAGGCAATCCAAATCATACTGAAACAAGTGGGCATCAACATGCAAAAAACTATACATATATGATATTATATATAATATATAAATACATGTTATGTATTGAAATATATTTGTGTGTGTGTGTGTGTGTGTGTGTGTGTACATACACACATACAGAGGTCTTACAACTTGTACAAAAACTAACTCAAAGTCGATCTCAGACTTCATGTAAAACGCAAAACCACACAACTTCTGGAGGTAATACAGGAGAAAAATCTAGGTGACCCAACATTTGGCAATGATTTTAAAAGGTAAAGAATTATACAATCTGAAGAGAAATCAGAGAATCAGCAATGATTTTAGATATAACATCAATAGAATAATTCATGAGAAAAAAATTTCTAAACTGGACTTCATTAATTTTAAAATTCTGCTTTGTGAAAGCTACTTTGAAAGACAAGCCATAGACTGTGAAAAAATATTTGTGAAACACATCTTATAAAGGACTTGTATCCAGAATATACAAAGAAGCCCAATAATTTATGTGTGTATGCATGCATTTATTTCTTTTTGAAGGAAAGAGAGGCAGAGCATGTCAGCACAGAGCACGACACGGGGCTCGAACCCACCACTGTGAGATCTTGACCTGAGCCGAAGTCGGGCGCTTAACCGTCTGAGCCACCCAGGCGCCCCATGTAATAGTTATTTATGTATTTTGATGTATATTTATTTTTGAGAGAGAGAGACAGACAGAGCGCTAGTGGAGGAGGGGCAGAGGCAGAGGGAGACACCAAATCATAAGCAGGCTCCAGGTCTGGAGCTGTCAGCACAGAGCCCAAAGTGGGGCTTGAACCCATGAACTGTGAGATCATGACCTGAGCCAAAGTCAGATGCTCAACCAACTGAGGCACCCAGGCACTCCATGAAACCCGACAACTTTATTTTTTTTTTATTTTTATTTTTTCAACGTTTATTTATTTTTGGGACAGAGAGAGACAAAGCATGAACGGGGGAGGGGCAGAGAGAGAGGGAGACACAGAATCGGAAACAGGCTCCAGGCTCTGAGCCATCAGCCCAGAGCCCGACGCGGGGCTCGAACTCACGGACCGCGAGATCGTGACCTGGCTGAAGTCGGACGCTTAACCGACTGCGCCACCCAGGCGCCCCAAAACCCGACAACTTTAAAAAAAATTACAGGGGCGCCTGGGTAGCTCAGTCAGCATCTAACTTGAGCTCAGGTCATGATCTCAGGTATGTTCGAGCCCTGTATCCCTGGTCTCTGTGCTGACAGCTCAGAACCTGGAGCCTGCTTCAGATTCTGTGTCCTCCTCTCTCTCTGCCCCTCTCCCACTGGTGCTCTGTCTCTGTCTCTGTCTCTGTCTCTCTCTCTCAAAAATAACCAAACATTAAAAAAAATTAACTTAATTTTTTTTAAATTTTTTAAGAATTTTAAAAGTAATGGAATGGGCAAAAGATCTGAACAGACACTTCAAAGAATAGATAGAAAATAAGCATATGAAAAGATACTCAAAATCATGTCATTAGGAAACTGCAAATTCAAACAACAATCAGATATCACAACACACGTATTAGGCTAAAATTCAAAACACTGACAACACCAAATGTTAATGAGAATGTGGAGTAACAGGAATTCATCCATTGCTGGTGGGAATGAAAAATAATACAGTCACTTTAGAAGTCAATCTAGCAGTTTCTTACAAAGTTAAATATAGTCTTGCTTTATGATCCAGCAATCATACTTCTATTTACCCAAATGAGTTGAAACTCTTGCCCACCCAAAACCTACACACAAATGTTTTTAACACCTTTATTCATACCTGCCCAAAAAAGCCAAAAAAGGTACCCAAAATGTCCATTAATAGGTGAATGGACATACTGTGGAATAACAATACAATAAATATGAAGTATTATTCAGCGATTAAAAGAAATGAGTTATCAAGCTATGAGAAGAAATGGTGGAATCTAAGATGCATATTACTAAGTGAAATAAGCCAGTCTGAAAAGCTACACATTGTGTGACTCTATATGACATTCTCAAAAAGGCAAAACTATAGAAACAGTAAAAAGATCAATGATTGCCAGGGAATCAAAGAAAGACAGGGAAGGATGAACAGGTGGAGCACAGGGATTTTATAAGGAAGTAAAACTATTCTGCATAATATCGTAATGGTGGCACAGGCCATTACACATTTGTAAAAACCCATAGACCTGTACAATACAGAACACTGATGTAAACTATGGACGTTAGTTAATGTTAATTAATAATAATGTATCAGTATTGGTTCATCAGTTATAACATATGTACTACACCTGAAAGATGTCCATAACAGCAAAAACTACGTAGGATCGGGGGAGGATCTGTGGGAACTCTGTAACTTCAACACAATGTTCTGTACCTACACCTGCTCTAAAAAAATAAAATCATTTTTTTTTTAAAAAGACAAAGAACAAAGCTCAGGCTGATAGAGTGCATAACATACAAAACTTAAAATAGTATTAGCTCAAACCATAAGAAATTGCCAATATTTAACCATTGTTGACTTACAAAATTTGTAATTTTATATGGTTCAACCTGAATGGTAGGTGAGTTCAGATAGTGAGAATTGTTTGAGAAAAAGAATGGAAGAAAAAAGCCCGCATTTCAAGTAACAGTAAGCAGTATGCAAGCACTCCTTACAAAATAAAAGTCCATCGAGTGCTCTCATGCCATGAATAAAGTGCCTCGTCTGAAAATTGTTAATACTGGATTATTTCAAGTTTTCTTCTCCTTGTAATATTTGTGTGTCCTCAAAAATGATCTTCTTCTTTCTTCAGCTCTGTGCTGACAATGAAGGACCTACTTGGGATTCTCACTCTGTCCTCCCCTCTCTTTCTTTCTCAAAAAATAAATAAACTAAAAAAGAAAAGAAAAGAAAAGAAGTTCTTGGGCATAGCTGCGCTTGTAAACCTAATTTTATGATGATGTGGCTCAGTTATTTCATTAGGAAAACCTTGATGTCAGTACTTTTAAATTGCTTTTGTTTTTCATTCTTCTTTAGGCTTAATCTGTTCCCCAGAGCAAAATCTTAACATTCTCCTTCCTAGAAGTTAGACTCCTGGATGCCAACTAAGAACTAAGCTGGGAGAAGGATGGTAGTCTGGAGATGCAGTAAATAGTCTCTTGCTCCCACCCCCTTTTTTGTATATACTCTTCCACTTTTACTTCTGGTGTTACATCTACTGGTTGGCAAAAATATTTTTATTTATTTGATGATTTTTAAATTGTGATTTTAAATCACTTTTTAGTTAACTAAGGATCTTTTTTTCTCCATTTGATGAAACACATCAGAGTGGTAAATGCATTACACTTAGTTTTATAAGCTGATATTTACTTTTCCTCTAAAATTATTTTACGTAACTAATTTTCCAAATGGAAATTTCCATTTTCTCTCAAATTACATACTTAGCATTTTACTGTGCTTTCTAATTTAAGTCCAGAATAAAGAAAACAAATGAAAGCATATACACAAAATCTTAAGACCCTAGCCTTTTCCTTCTGCCTGCCTCTATGGAATGGGAGAAGGATTTGGGGATAAAACTCCTTCTTAAAAATATCAGTAATGACAAAGTCAGAATTAATAAGGTATCTTTTGAATGATGAATATTAACTAAACTTATTGTGGTAATGACTTCACAATATATGTAAATCAAACCATCCTGTTGTAACCCTAAGCTTATACCCTGCACTGATGTATGTCAATTATTTCTCAACAAAATTAGAAGGAGGGGATTTTTTTTAATATCTTATAGCATGTGTTCATCACACACACATACACACACAAATCTGGCATATGTTCTGAAGTTATTTTTTAGTAAATCACTGCCTTCTTAGGTATATGCTTGTATTTTTTAATCCTCCAATTCAATTGTGAACACCTAAACACTAATCTACTCACATATCCTTCGTAATACCTAGCTTAATTCTTTACATGCTATAGATGTTCAGTGAAAGAATAAATTTAGAGACCATATTAAAGAATTAAATGAGGTAATGTTTCAGGACCTTTCAAATCCCAGATTCTATGATCTAAAAGCAATCTTCATATGATATGTACAAAACCATAAGGTTGTTCAAGTTAGAAGTCTACCACTTCTTGGTTTAACTTCTAATCTTTTATTCAAATATTAGGATATAATTTGGACAAATATTCATTTGAGAGCCAAAGGAAGACAAATTTTAATAAATTTCTAAATGTTAGTTTAGCCAAGTTATGATAATTATGAACTTTGAAAATCTGCTTATCTGCTTACTTATACCAAATTATTGAGAAGGATATATAAAATATAATTGGAATTATAAATAGTCATCAAAGATCTTAAATATAATTAAGTTCAATTAGAACAAGTGCACATCAAGAAAATACATGTATAAATAGAAAAATACTAAATCTCTAAAATACAACCATTCAGTGTTTCTTGAAAATGCTAAGTTTTTAATAAGACAAAATAAGATCTTATGTATGTCTAACAGGTATCAGATTATTTTAAAAAGCAGGCCACATATGTCCCTGATCTTCAGCAGTCAATTGAAATTATTAAATATATGGAAATTAAGGTAGTAATATTCTTATAGATTAGTGAAAATAATAAGGATGTAATATTACAGGATAAGTTAGAACCACATTTACTAATTTAACAAATAATAATTAAGTATTTATTATACACCAGGAAAGCTACTCTAAGATCTTTCATTTACTCAGGACAGAGATCAGAAATAATATACATAGATTTCTAGAGATTGATGAAAGGAAATCAATCTTATCAACTCATCTATTTTCTGCTGCAGAAATAAAATGTTATTTTATTTTTTTAAAAAAATGTTTATTTAACTTTGAGAAAGAGAAAGCAAGAGAATACAAGCAGGAAAGGAGCAGAGTGAGGGGCGGACAGAGGATGCAAAGCGGGTTCCATACTGACAGTACAGAGCCTGGTGTGGGGCTCAAACTCGCCAACTGTAAGACCGTAACCGGAGCCAAAATCTGATGCTTAAGCAACGAGCCACCCAGGTGCCCCATAAAACATGTTTTTAAAGCTTGGCTGCTTATTCATCCAGCACTGAACACTATACTCACAAAAGGAGCTAAATATGCTCCCCAATGTTGATTTTACTTTACCTAGTTGACCTTTTGGCCACCACAAAGGAAATAATACAAGATTGAGAGCTAAGCATCTGAGAATTTAAGATAAATGACATGACACTTCTGTATTCATAGAAGTTACGTGCCTATCTTCTTATCATCAAGAAACTGATAAATATTTTGAGCAAATATAAAGCAGTATGTGTCAGACAGAAAAACATGCTATTTAAAACTGTCAGTTATATATGAATATAAATATATGTTTATTACTACAAGGGGAAAGTGTTGCAATAATTGAAGGTGCTAGTGATACTTGTTATTTTGTGTACAAAAACAATTCATAACTTTCAAACAGAAAAGTGAATAGTTTATATGAATCATAAACAGTGCATCTGTTAGAAAAGTTTAGGAATACTTTTTTTTTATTTTTTAGAACAAAAAATGAAAATATAATAATACATGGCATAATTACAGACATTAAATCATAACATAATTTAATTGTAGAAATATATGGAACAAGAGTATTCATAATATTAATCAAAGTGACCTTTAAGAACTGTGTTTAGTTTATAACCATTTAATTGCATTTAAGGCATAAGTCTCTCAGGAAGTCTTACTTAGGAATTCTTCAGTTTTCATGAAAATAAATTAAAAAGAGAATTTGTATTGTCAATTTCAATGCCTTAAAATTTCACATGGAGAAAAAAACTCCAAAATTATGTATGTCTTCTTTCTCCTTAATTTTTTTTATTTTGCATAAAATAATACCCACAAGAAATTTCCAATTTTTCTGTTGTCTTATAATTAGGAATATTTCTCTACAATCTTCACTAACATTTCAGGATATGAGGGAGCTTAAAACTAATTTTACACTTCAAGGATATTTAAATCTATAAAGCAGTTACTGAAGCAATATATTGAATAGCATTTTTTAATATTTTTTTGTTTATTTATTTTTGAGAGAGACAGAGACAGAATGCGAGTGGGTTAGGGGCAGAGAGAGAGGAAGACACAGAATCCGAAGCAGGCTCCAGGCTGCCAGCTGTCAGCAAAGAGCCCAATGCAGGGCTCGAACCCATGAGCTGTGAGATCATGACCTGAGCCGAAGTCAGACGCTCAGCTGAATGAGCCACTCAGCTGCCCCTTGAATAGCATTTTTAAAATATAGCTTACAATATTAAAGAATACAAAAATAGCACTTTATTTTTACAAGGTCAATACTATCATCACCTTTTTCCCTAGTAAATTAGAGTTATTGATTTTTTTTTTTACATTTTACAGACAACAGCTACTCAGAAATATATTTCAGACTCATGGTAATCAAGTTTGAGCTACCACATCAGATCTCATTACAAAGGAATTAATGTTTTCCAGGACACAAAATGGACTATTTTACAAGATTTTAAGACCATTGATAGAGGAAGTAGCCACAAGGTGGCCTATTCTAGTCCTCATGGCAAAAATATGAATCTATTTGGGCAAGTCAGAACTATATATGATGCATCAAGAGTAGTCCATAGGTGGTCCTATTTATATAAAAATCAAAGAGAATTCTTGATTCCTGATGTGTAATTAGAATACAAATTAATAGGAATGGTTTGTTTGAAGGTCCAACATTTTTATTCTATGTGAGGAAACCAATCATTGCATTATCCCTCCATAAAATACCTGGTGAGCAAAAAACCCACAGTGAGGTAGGAGTGAGTTTAGGGTACCCCAACTTGTTTAAGCAACCCTGGATAAACAGGTGGCATTAGTTCATACATGTGGCTATTAATTTATATGATTCATTTAATATTTCTTTCTTCCAACTTCTTCTAGAACTAAGGAAAAAAGGTGCTAAGAAGGAAGAAGAAACATCAAGGAAAATAATGTAACTTGGGACTCTGAAAACTGTGAATAAAAGATATATATTTTTGTAGTCATACCCTCTGTTTTTCAAGAGTAGAACTACTGAACAAGAGCGTAAACAGGTCAATATCAATTGCCTCAGGAATGACTAGGTCAACATCAATGACAAAATGAGTGAAGATAAGACATTACTGCACCAAGTGCCAATATCCACTCAGACTGTAATTAGTGCAACAAGGCCAAGGAAAGGAACACACTGAGCCTTGAGGGGCATCATCCTTGCAACTGAGTGATAATCAGGAGAAAAAGAGGGCCAGAGGGTGTATACTTTGGCATTTGACAGTAAATTTTTTGACTGTCAAAGAGATCATGAGACTTTTTCTTTCTTGAAGAAGAAAACAGTTGATATTTCTAATGATTTTATTGTTGAGAATTCAAAGTCTGCTTTCCATATTAATTTACTGATTCTCCTCTAACAATGATTCTAATCTGTAACTAAACCTCAACTTAAAAACAAGACATTATGGCTGGTAAACTAAAGTTTATATTTTAGGAAAATATGGAAATAAAAATATGATTTATTATGATAACCAGAAATAAAAGTTTGGTAACTATTTATAAAATATCCTTTCCTTGGTTATAAACATGGTTAATTATCAAGAAGTTAAAGTTGAAATAGTACATTGAACAAATAATAAAACTTCTACATTGCAGTCAAAAAACAGAATAGAAAAATACAAAACTTTCATTTTGGCAAGATTTTTTCCTGCCTTTATATATCAAACTTAAATTATGTCTCAGGCAAAAGTACTTTTTGGTAATAAAAATAGTGATGGCTTAGATAATTTTTAGCATATTGAAACACACCAAAAAATAACACTATTTCAAGTTAAAAATAGGTTACATGCATATGAAACTGGTTTCTTTCCACTCTATTTTTTATATTGTTATGTTCACATCATCACCAAATGCCATTGTGAAAATCCTATATTTCACTCATCTTTTTAACCATAGTACTCAATTGTCTATGTAGAATATCACATGTAATTTTCCTGGTTTTAAAAACATTTTACATAGGTAATTCTATAAGTAATTTCTGTGTTAAATAAAATTTGCATACACAGGAAAGAAATGACTTAGTACCTAAGAGGTTTGCAGCCATGGCGATTAGTAAAGCCAGAGCTTGATTCTTTTCTTCACAATATCACCCTAGAGGGGATAGAAACTGTGATTCTCTGCTCTTTAGCCGAATTATAGATAACTAAAGGTATTCTTTTGTTAAAAAACAGTGATTCTTAAACCTTTTTTTTTATTTTTGGTGGGGATGGAGGGAAGTTAGTTTACTTTGAAAGTATTATGGAAACTATCCACAGAAAAATACACAAATGTAAGAGCGCACAATATTTTGCTTCTCTTAAAGGCATTATGGATGGGGCGCCTGGGTGGCTCAGTGGGTTAAGTGTATGACTTTGGCTCATCATGATCTCACGGTTTGTGAGTTCGAGCCCTGCATCGGGCTCCATGCTGACAGCTCAGAGCCTGGTGCCTGCCTCAGATTCTGTGTCTCCCTCTCTCTCTGCTCCTCCCCCACTCATGCTGTCTCTCTGTCTCTCACTCAAAAATAAACATTAAAAAAATTTTTTTAATAAATAAAAATAAAGGGATTATGAACTCCATGAAAATGATTCATAGTATATAATCACCCAGACAATTTTTATAGGTTGAAACCAGTCCTTAAAGTCCAAAGATTTATCTTGATTCCAATACAATAACTAGTAACATAATTAACCTGGAATTCTATCAAGATATAATAGAGCAGACCATACCTCTGACAGGCATCAAGGCCTAATATGATAAACTTAAAATAGATTTTCCAGGAAAGACCTTAACAAGTCTCTCCAAACTTACTAACTTAGGAAGTTCCAAGGACTATCAAGAGTTCTGTAAGCAGAAATGAAAGGAGAAAATTAAACAAAGGATGTGGTCCATGGAGAATCAGAGAATTTTGTTGGGAATGGCAAATGACAGGTAGCTTTTCAGCATTCATTTTGAGGTTTTAAATGATGTGCCATGACCTTTAGAATTGAAGTGCAAACTGACTTCTAAAAGCAAAAAATTCAAAACACATTTCCAAAGGATATAAAATACTGTCCTACAAACTTTGAAACTAAAGTATAAAAGTGGGTTTTTAAAAGCAGAAGTTTAAAATAAATATAATTGGGGCGCCTGGGTGGCGCAGTCGGTTAAGCGTCCGACTTCAGCCAGGTCACGATCTTGCGGTCCGTGAGTTCGAGCCCAGCGTCGGGCTCTGGGCTGATGGCTCAGAGCCTAGAGCCTGTTTCCGATTCTGTGTCTCCCTCTCTCTCTGCCCCTCCCCCGTTCATGCTCTGTCTCTCTCTGTCCCAAATATAAATAAACGTTGAAAAAAAAAATAAAAAAATAAAATAAAATAAATATAAATATAATTTATAACTATAAACAAACATTTTCTACAAAGACAATATAAGCATTTGGAAATAAATTTAGGAACTAACTTCATCCAAAAACTATATAATTTACTCAACTCTCACCATCCTTTATTAGTAATTTATTCATAAACAAAGGGAAAAATAATATTTTTGAAGTATTAAAAAATTTAAAATGGGTTTTGCTTAATTTATATTAATATATAATGGTATACCTCTACTCAGAATCTTAGTGTCTACAGAATCTTTAGTATCTACCTGTAGTTAAGAGTAGAAAACAAAAACTCTGTGTTTTATTTAATATACTTTGTAATCTAACATTGTCTACATGTCTAATGTCATACCATCTATTTTATGTTATAGCAGAACTGACTCAATAAAAGCTTTCCAAGGATATTTTATTCTCCAGTGTCTCAAGGATTGTCCAAGTAGAAAATTACTATTATTCTCATAGTTTACATAAAATGCTGTCTGAAGATTTGCCTGACTCATTTGGTTGACTTAGAGATTTCTTACCACACATTTTTGTATCTTTTACTTATTTTCAATAAAAAAATATTTTATTGTAATTAAAATAGTTATATATTTTTCTCCTTTCAAGATGATTGCTAGGTATTTGGGAACAAAGATTTTTTTTTAACTTTTGTATTCTCAGAGCCTACACCATACTGAGTTCAGTTTTGCAAACTAAATATAAATGAGTATAACCACAAAATGAGAGTAATATAACAATAACTACAATTTATGGATCCAGCTGTTTGTCAAGTACTGCAAAAAAAAAGAAAATCAAAACATTTTTGGCACATTTTTTACTGTATTTGTAGCAGATTTTTTAGCCTTCTATCTGAGTTATTAAATGGCTGAAGTGAGGGGCGCCTGGGTGGCGCAGTCGGTTAAGCGTCCGACTTCAGCCAGGTCACGATCTCGCGGTCCGTGAGCTCGAGCCCCGCGTCAGGCTCTGGGCTGATGGCTCAGAGCCTGGAGCCTGTTTCCGATTCTGTGTCTCCCTCTCTCTCTGCCCCTCCCCCGTTCATGCTCTGTCTCTCTCTGTCCCAAAAATAAATAAACGTTGAAAAAAAATTTTTTTTTAAAAAATAAATAAATGGCTGAAGTGAGATTTAAATTTTTTTTAATGTTTATTTATTTTTGAGAGAGAATGAAAGAGCACTAGCAGGGGAGAGGCAGAGAGAGAGGAAGACACAGAATGTGAAGCAGGCTCCAGGCTCTGAGATGTCAGCACAGAGCCAGATGTGGAGTTCAAACCCACAAACCATGAGATCATGACCTGATCATTACCCTCAGCTTAACCAACTGAACCACCCAGGTGCCCCTAAAGTAAGATTTAGAACAAGTTTCCTCTTAACGCAATTAACCTACCTTTTCTCTACAACTGTGACTTTAAATTTTCTTAAATTCAGACAGTAGAAGGAACTCTTTCTCTAATGTAAATTTATACAAATATGTAATATATGGAGCATAGAAAATGGAGTTACTCCAATTGAAGCAGATAATGGAGATCTAGACACATATATTAGGAATCCTTTTATCTGTTGTAAGTGGCCCTTTGGAATGAATATAGAAACTCTAATGCTCTAGAAAATTTGTTTTCAACATTTCTGATCTTATACTACCAACTCCATTTTTCTTACTGTAAAGATTATGTATAGGCAATTTTCAACATTAAAAAATAATCTGTATTGCAGTGTTTAAGCATTTCTTCTCAATTTTCTTCTATAATATCTACAAAGTCCCACCAAAACTTGAGAAATTTCTGATTAACAATAAAAGCCTCATTTGTTAGAATCTGAGAAAAAATATACTACTATCAAGTTGAATGGAGCTCATCTGAGACTAACAATTGATATCTAACATATATTTTTTCAAGTAATAATGAACAAAATCCAGTGACTTGGAGATATTTATCTTTCCTCAAATTTCATTTCTTCTTGCTCAGCTTATGATTATAAGACTCAAATGGCAAATTTCTGAATCTCCCTTCCAATGTACTAATCCTCCTTTTGAAAAATCCAGAGAACTGCTCTTCTTTATTACATTAGTAAATGAAAACAGACACTAAAATATAAAAAGCCTAGGAGCTACTGAAAACAAAGACAGCTTTTAATCTAGAACACAGCTAGTTGCCTCTCTTCCAAGCTCAGTGCAGAGCAAACAGGCTAAAAACCTCAGATCCCAATTTATCACTGAGGAAGGAAAGAGTTAGACCAAACATGTAATGATTCAACTTCTCTGGGGGCTGCCTGAGGAACTTTTATCTGCCTCATTTATCTATGAGCACTGATAGGATCCAGAATACTCTAGATGTTTGCAGGCTGCTAAGAAAAAGGAAGCAGGTTGAACCAGCACAGAGGTTTAATTAAGAGGTTCAGAATCTCTGGTTGCATTTATTGGTGAGAGTCTTCTCCTGTATGAGGCCAGGCATGAGGACTAGGAGAGATGGCTGTTTTGTTTAATGTACAGACACCAAAATAGAGAATCAAGGAAAATGAAGAAACAGAGAAACATGTTTTAAGCAAAGGAACAAAATAAGTCTCCAGAAACTGACCCTAATTAAAGAGAGATATATGATATACCTTTCACACTATTCAAAATAACCAACATAAAGATGATCATCAAGGTTGAAACAATGCATGAACAAAGTGAAAATTTCAACAAAGAGAAAATATTAAAAATCACCAAACAGATATCAAAGGCTCAAGGTACAATTGAACTGAAAAATTCATTAGAGGGCTTCAGCATCATTCTAGATCAAGCAGAAGATAGGAATACAAACTCAAAGACAGTTCATTGGCAATTATTCAGTCAGAGAAGCAAAAGAAAAAGGAAAAATAATGAAGATAGTTTAAGGGCCTCATGAAACATCTGCAAATGAGTCAATATAGGCATTACAAAAGTTCCACAAGACACAGAGAAAGGACCAGATAATTATTCAAAGAAATAGTGGCTAAAAATGTCTCAGACTGGGGAAGGAAATGTAAATCAGATTAAGGAAGCCCAAAAGATCCTTCCAAAAAAATGGATCCAAAACATTCACAAGACACATCATAATCAAACTGTCAAAAGTCAAACACAAAGAGAATTTTGAAAGCAGTAAGAGAAAAATGACTTGTCACACATACAAGTGAACCCTCACAAAACTGTCAGCAGGTTTTTCAACAGAAACCTTACAAGCCAGAAGGGAGTGGGATGACAAATTCAAAGTGCTAGGAGAAAAAAATTATTGATATTTCAGTAGAAGAAAATGGTGATGTAGGAGAAGACGGCTTCCCTGTTTTCTCACAAAAATCAATGATTGGACAGCTATCCATGAACAAAAACGTCTAGAGTCCACTTAGGAAAATTTAGCAAAACATTATAATAAAAAAAACAGAATAATAGCACAAGAAGAGAAAGAAGACAATTGAATTTTGCCTGAGTTTTCATATCCCCCAAGTGGCATTTTTCAATTCCAAGAAGCAGCTTCCCAGAAAGAAAGAGTTTCACTTGCCAAGAACGAGCAGAGTGGGTGACCAGCTTTGCCAGCCTCCTGGGGTACTGTGGGAGGGTCCTGCTTTGGTTTCGCCCCACCCAGACCAGCAAAACTAAAACATCTAGTGCTGACTTGAAACAAGAAAGAAAAGCAGAGGCTATTAGCATAGATGCAGGATAAGCATAAGCAATTGCAGTTCACAAGTCTTACTCTGCAGATAAACTCAGTAGATTGTACCACTGGCAAAGCCAAAGGCCAGCACATTTGCTGTGGATCTCCAATAGATCTCACCAGCTTTCTTGCCACAGGTATTTGAATTCACTGATGCCAGCCACTTGAGTCTCTTCTCACTCCCTCCACTCCCCCAAACCCCCCTGTTAGAGTCTAGGACCACACTAGCAACCATCCAAGGTACTATGGTTGGACAAGTGTAAGATACAAGCCACTTGAATCCCTCCCTGCCACCTTCAGACCCTAGGAGACATGACCATAGCCATCTCTGGCTTATGCAGCTGCACAAGAACAAGATGTCCGCCTAGGCAACAGGAAACTATAAAACATCCATAAAATAATTAATAAAGTGGCATTAGTAAGTCCTTCTCTATCACTAACTATAGTATAAGTAAATGAATTAATTTTCCATCTAAAGGAGTAGAATGGCTACATGGACTTTTTTTTTTAAATACACAACTATATAGGTATTTCAGGCTTAAAGATTCACACAAATTCAAAGGGAAGGGACAGAAAAAGATATTCTATGGAGATGGAAACTAAGACAGCAAGGGTAGGTATACTTATATCATAAAAAATAGACTTTAAGCCAAAAATTGTATAAACAAAGAAAGCCATTTTATAATCATAAAGGGTCAATTCATCAAGAGGTTATAACAATTGTAAAAATACGTATGTACACAACACCAGAGTACTTATATGTATTAAGCAAATAGTAACATATCTGAAGGGAAAAATAGGTAATACAATGATAGCAGAGGACTTCAATCATCACTTTTAAAAATGGATAGATTATCCAGATAGAAAGATCACAAAACAAGCCTTAACAAATGTAAGGATATTGAAATATCACAAAGATATTTTTCCAACCCCAATGGTATGAAACTAGAAATCAATAAAAGGGAAAAAAACTGAAAATTACACAATATGTAGAAATTAAACAACACACTCTTGAATAACCAATGGGTCAAAGAAGATGTCCAATGAGAAGTTAAAAACTATTTTGAAACAAATGAAAATGGAAACACAACATACCAAAACTTACGAGATGTAGTAGAAACAGTTCTAAGAGGAAAGTTTATACATTAAATGCCTACATCAAGAAACAAAAATAATCACACACACACAAAAAAAACTAACTTTTCATATCATGGAACTATAAAAAAGAACAAATTAAGTCCAAAGTTAGCACAAGAAAGAAGATAACAAAGATCAAACAGAAATAAATATGCAGACCAGAACAACAAAAAATGAATGAAACAAAAATTTGTTTTTTTTTCAAAAAGGAATAAAGAAAATTAACAAATCTTTAGCTAGACTGAGGAACAAGAGACATCAACTAAAATCAAAGATCAAAAAGAAGACATTACAACTGACATCACAGAAACACAAAGAATCAGAGAGACTATTATGAACAACTATACACCAAAAACTGCATAACCTAGAAAAAATGGATAAGTTCCTAAAACATACAATCTACCAACAGCGAATTATAAAAAAAATAGAAAATCTGAGTAGATCTACAACTAGAAATAAGATTGGATCAGTTATCAAAAACCTCCCAACAAAGGAAAGTACAGATTGTTTCATTGGTTAATTCTACTTAAAAGTTAACGAATCAATGTCAATCCTTCTCAGAGTCTTCCAAAATTTTGAAGAACAGATAACACTCTCAAACTCATTTTACAAGTATTATCCTGATACCAAAGCTAGATAAGGATGCTACAAGAGGAGAAAATTACAGGCCAACAAAATGTTAGCACAACAAAATACTAGCACAATAAATTCAACAGCACCTAAAAAGGATCTTACATCATGATCAAGTGAGATTTATCACTGAGATACAAAGATGGTTCAACATATACAAATCAATAGATGTGATGTAACACATTAATAGAATAAAAGATAAAAATCATATGATCATCTCAATACATTCAAAAAAACCCACATTTGACAAAATCCAACATCCTTTCATGATAAAAACTCTCAACAAATTGGGTATCTACTGAACGTCAATATAATAAAGAGTATATGTGGCAGGCCCACAGTTAATATCCTAATCAGTAATAAAAAGTTAAAAGCTTTCTTGCTAAAATCAAGAACAAGATAAGGGTGTCACTCTACCCACACCTATTTAACAGTAATGGAAGTCCCATCAAGATCAATCAGGCAAGAAAAATTAATAAATGTTACCCAAATTGGAAAGGAAGCAGTAAAATTATGTTTGCAGATGATATAATCTTATATATAGAAAGTCCTAAAGATGCCACAAATAAACTGTTAGAAATAATAAATTAACTCAGTACAGTTACAGGATACAAAATGAACATACAAAAATCAGTTATGTTTTTATACACTAACAACAAACTATCACAAAAATACCATTTGTAATAGCATAAAAAGTAATAAAATACTTAGGAATAATGTAACCAAGGAGTTTAAAGATCTGTACATGGAAAATTATAAGACAATGATGTAAAAACTTGAAGAAGATACAAATAGCAAGATATCCCATGTTTATGAATTGGAAAAATTAATAATGTTTAAATGTCTATTATACCTAAAGTGATCTATTGATTCAATGTAATCCTTATCAAATCCTAAAGGCATTTTTCACAAAATAGAAAAATTAGTCCTTAAATTTGCATGGAACCATGGAAGACCCCAAGTAGCCAAAGAAATCCTGAGAAAGAACAACAAAGCTAGAGGCATCACATTTCCTAATTTCAAAAGATATTACAAAGCTATAGTAATCAGAACAGTATGGTTATAGTATAC
The DNA here is from genome assembly GCF_014898765.1 of Herpailurus yagouaroundi. Classification (NCBI taxonomy): domain Eukaryota; kingdom Metazoa; phylum Chordata; class Mammalia; order Carnivora; family Felidae; genus Herpailurus; species Herpailurus yagouaroundi. The sequence goes on along the minus strand of NW_024412376.1, from coordinate 86,309,943 downwards.
AAACAGACATATAGACAAAGGCAACAGAAAAGCGAGCCCAGAAATGAACTTTTGCATATATGATCAACTAATCCTTGATAAGGACACCAACAACACTTAATGGGGAAAGGATATTGTCTTCTAATAAATATTTTAGGAAAACTGGATAGGTACATACAAAAGAATGAAATTGCAGCCATATCTTACCCTACTCACACACACACAAAAATGAAGACTTAAATCTAACACCTAAAACCATGAAACTCCTAAATCATAGGGAAGATGCTCTCTGACACTAGTCTTTGCAATGGTTCTTTTAGATACGATACCACATGTAACCAAAATAAACTAGTGGAACTATATCAAACTGAAGAGCTTCTTTACAGGAGAAGAAACAATAGAAAAATGAAAAGGCAATTAATGGAATGGGAGAAAATATGTGCAAACCATCTATCTAATAAGTGGATAATATAAAAAATATATAAGGAACTCATACAACTCAACAGGAAAAAAAAAGTTGAGCAAAAAATGGGCAGAGGGCTTGAATACACATTTTTCCAAAAAAGGTATACAAATGGTGAACAAGTAGAAAAGGTGCTCAACAATCCCCCCTACCAGGGAAATGCAAATCAAAACCACAATGAGATATCACCTCACATCCCTTAGAATGGCTAACATCAAAAAGACAAGAGATAACAAATGTTGGTAAAGATGTGGATAAAAGGGAACTACTGTGCACTGTTGGTGGGGGTATAATTTGGTACAGCCTTATGGAAAAGTGTATGGACATTCCTCAAAAACTAAAAATCGAACTACCATATGTAGCAATTCCACTTCTGGGTATAGATCTGAAGGAAATGGATTACTACTTTGAAGAGACATCTGTACTCCACTGTCTCTATGGCATCATTCACCGTAGTCAGGACATAGGACAACCCAAGTATCTATCAAAGGAAGAACAGATAAAGTTGTGGTTTGCGTGCATAACAATGAAATAATATTCCACCATTAAAAAAAAAAAAGAAGGAATTCCTGCCATTTCTGAAAACATGGATAGACCTTGAAAGCATTATGTTAAGTGTAATAAGTCAGACAGAGAAAGATAAATACTGTATGTTCTCACTTACATGTGGAATCATAAACAGCTGAACTGATTGAGATAGACTAAAATGATGGTTGCCAGGGGCTTGGTGGGGGGGAGAGGGGAATAGAAGACATAGAAAGAAATTGGGTAAAAGGTATAAACCTTTTATTAAAAAATGAAAAAATTCTGGAGAGCTTATATACTGCATGGTGACTATAGTTAACAATACAGTATGATTACTTGAAGGCTGCTAAGAGACTAAATCTTAACCATAATCATCACACACACAAAAATGGTAACTACGTGAGGTAATGGCATCATTTATTGCCACCTCATTGTGGCAATCATTTATAATACATACATATGTCAATTATATATGAACAAAGCAGAAAATCATATTAAAAATACTTGTATTATTAAATTTCAATTAATTTCAGTAGAATTTGCTTTTTTAAAGAGAGGTATATTTAAAATTTTCTGTAATATTTAAATGAAGGATTTTTAAAAAGTTAAATTTATTGTAGTTTCTTCTATCCTATTTTAAAATATTCTCATATAAGTCTCAATTTTAAATTCCAGAAAATAATGTGTTGCTTCATGTAAACCTTAAAAATGTTCGTGTTTACTGAGAAGACTTATTCAACAAGAGAACATTAATCAGTCAATAAAACCTGCTATTTTGAAAGGGCATATACATATTCTTCTCACTAAACTAAGTTAATAAGTATGTCTTTATTCATGGATAAAGATTAGTGATCTAATCATGGGAAGAAAATCTTATAATTATCCATTTTGTTGATTTATACAATAAGCATTTATTAATATGCTCCTATATGCCAGATTCTGTTGTTGAAGCCCTAATAATATAAAAGTAAATAAGTCTCATCCTTATAGAGTTCAGAATCTGCTACTGGGAGCTCTTGATTGAAGCCATAAGTGAGTTTTTGTGGATTAACAAACCATTTAAAATTGTATACATGTTTTTTTTACATGAACATACGTGCACAATTTTCCCCTTTAGGGTCCCTAGCTTTCATTATATCTTTAAAAGGATCAGTGACAGTGAACCAATAAATATCGACAACTAGAAGGAGTAAAAATGACACAGATTAGTTTATAATTGAAATATAGTGAGTAATGTTCCAATGACAATTCTGACCACACCCCCATCCAAAAAATAAGTAAATAAAATAGACAGAGAACACTAATTGTGCCTGGGACACTCAGGAGACTGTTTACACAAGAATAAAAATAGTGAGCAGACTTTGCAAATATGGCTGTGTAACTTAAGAGAGCTATTGTAATAGATATTATTGTTAGTACGACCTATATTGGATAGGTTAGATCCATGAACATGTGACACTGAAAACCTATAACTAATGATGGCACAAATCATACACATTTAAGTGTTTTTTAAATGTAACATAATATTGGAATCTTAAAACAATGTTATAAATTTCTAAAATAATCTTTTTCTGTAAAAAATAAAAGTAAAATATTTAGGCAAACATGTTCTCAAGAGTTACCAACTGAAACTTATTACAGTCAATAGAGAAAGAAAGAAGTACCAAATTAAAAACTAAGAGCAAATAATAATAAATGGACCTATAATTTACTGGTCTATCAGATTAAAAATAACTTTTCCTTTAAAGAAGGAAAACGTTGAAAGAAAATTACTTTTTCAAAAAGCTTTTCAACTATTAAAGAAAACAATAGGAAGACAAAAAAAATATTATACACTCAGTTCTCAACAGAAAAGTTACCCTGAAGTGCAGTTTGTGTGTGTGTGTGTGTATATATATATATATATATATATATATATATATATATATATATATACATATATATATATTCAAACAATACCTGAAAAAACATCATTATCAAACCCATAAATGTTTTCATTTGGCATAGAAAATACTATGAAGAAGTATAAATATAATTTATAAAATCTTAATGAAACAAAAAGAAAGATTTTTAAATACTAGAAAGATTAGTAGATACATTTTCTATGATAAATGCATCACAAAATAAAAGGGTATCATTACATTTACTGACATTATTATTTGTAAATACCACTAAAATCAGTTTTTTTTTTTTCAACGTTTTTTATTTATTTTTGGGACAGAGAGAGACAGAGCATGAACGGGGGAGGGGCAGAGAGAGAGGGAGACACAGAATCGGAAACAGGCTCCAGGCTCCGAGCCATCAGCCCAGAGCCCGACGCGGGGCTCCAACTCAAAGACCGCGAGATCGTGACCTGGCTGAAGTCGGACGCTTAACCGACTGCGCCACCCAGGCGCCCCTAAAATCAGTTTTAAAAAGTAGGGGAAAAGGATTCAGCTAAAGATTTAATATGATAATATATCAAACTATGAACAGCTATACCATCTAACTTATCAAGACTGATAGCTTACTGATCAACACTTACTTTAAGACCCTTCCTCACTGTGCCTAATAACCCAAAGTAAACAAGTCATAAACTTTGCCCAATCCCAGCCAGTTTCCCGTTTGTAAGACCTGTCTTACGTCACAGAGCTCAGGTCCTAAAACATCAGAAGTCCTTTGATTTGCATCTCCTGAAACACTATTAAGACTGCTTAGCAGATTCTCCCTTTCCAAAGTAAATAGATTTAGCATTGCTTAATCAGTAGGAATTAGCAGTGGTCTTCTGGGGGAATCAACAGCCAACAAATAAAATAACAACTCTTTCATTATTCATTTTCTTTTCTTTTTCTTTTTTTCCCTGATGTTGCATTATGAATCTGCTTTGACAGAATGCCTAAAAATTATTTAGATCATGACATTTTAAATAAGTAGAAAGCATACATTCAATAAAAGTGAACTTGTCATTAACTAACCCAAAAAACAACATTCACTATGGTTTGGCCCGAGTATTAACTCTTAAATTACTTGCTATAAGCCACTATAAAATATTTCACTTTTAATAGTGACTGGAGTACAAATGGGGGACCTATTCATCCTAGATTGGGAATTAAGGCCAATCGTGAACACAATTTTTAAAACTTGAAGGTTTACTTAAGCATTCTTCTTGTAATCAGAAGGCCCACAGCTTAAGAGTCCTTTATTTATTATGAATCTAGACTACAGCATCTATACTTATTAAAAAAAGATAAAAGATCCAAACCTGATTTTACTGGAGCAACAGGGCTATCTTCTGAGCCTTCTAATAAATCCATGATTGCAATAAATATTTGGAAATTTCCATTTGTGTATGTAAACAACTAAGTCTTTAAGTTTCAGGAATGTAAAAAATTATATATATAACAGTGCTTAGTGGACATTTATAGATAAATTGACAAATAATTCTTAATTCAGTCTTTAAAAACTGTCAGACTGTATTTTAAAAAATGCCTCCTTCGATTTTAATAGCTAGTAATATGAATAAAACATATGTAAAGGACTTTAATGTAGACATTTTCAGTACTTTCTGGAAATTATTCTATTCTTTTGTTACTGATAAAAGAAAATTATCATTGACAAACCTCATATGTAGCTGGACCAGGAGTAATCTCTTTGGAATCTTTAAAACGCTTTGATGCCTTAACAAATAAGGGTATGGAGCAAGATTTCCTTAAAACAGGATTGTATGCTGCAGGTCCTAAAAGAAAACAAGTACAGAAAATAATAAAATATTTTAAAATTATTGATTTGGGTCATATAATTACTATTCTTAGATTCATGCTCTTAATATGTAATTTTAGCATCAAACAATCTTGGACTCATTCTTTTTGAATGCTTAAAATCATTCAGTTTAGGGCTTTGAAATATAATAAGCACAAAAAAGTGATATTTGCTTATCTAATAATTAAATGTAATATAGAAGTATTTTCCCAAAAAAGCAAATAGTACACCCTCAAGATAAATATACATCATGAAAAAGAAATACCCGACCCGACTTCTTTATTTTCTAAAAATGCATCCATATGCTCAGTGAAGATGTAGGGCTTGAAGTGCATTTGGAAATATGAATAAGACTCAAAGAAGCAAAAAGGTAGTTTAACAGCATTCTGGGCACTAAACATGATGGAAGCCAAGATACAAAGACGGAATTCACATGAAACAATTAGATATAATAAACAGACTGGTTGAATGGAATAGGGCCTAATCCTAAATGAGAATTTTGTACTAGAGTCAATAGGTTTCAGACTGTATTACAAAGTGTCCCAGAATTCCAGAGAAGTGCCTAGGGAACACTGTATAGGTGAAGTCCAAGTAGAAGGAGGCTGAATTATTTTCATTCAAAACATCTCTAGATTTACTTTTCTTTGTTTGGGTCGCAGGTTAAAAAAAAATTAACTAAAATTGTCTGATATATATATTTTTAAATAAGCATTTGGAAACTACTTCCACAGGTAGTGGATAGCTCTTGAAGGTTTTAGACTAAAGGAGATTCATAAAGAAAGAAGTAGTTTAAGAAATAAACTTCAGCAGTACTTTATAGGATGGCCGACTTGCTTTGTTTTAAGGACACTAATAAGGAGTTTACTAACATTGGTAAAGGAAAGGAAGAACAACTCCAATATTTTCTAATAGATGCAACAAATATTTAGTATGTTTAGTGGCTGGAAGAAGATAAAAATAAAAAATGGCTAATGAAAAGGCAATACTGTGGGGCACCTAGGTAGCTCAGTCGCTTAAGCATTCAACTCTTGATCTCAGCTCTAGTCATGATCTCACAGTTCATGGTTTTGAGCTCCACATCAGGTTCTCTGCTGGCAATGCAAAGCCTGCCTTGGATCCTCTTTTCATCCCCCTCTCCCTGCTTCTTTCTCTCTCTCTCGCAAAAAAAAAAAAAAAAAAAAAAAAAAAAAAGCCAATACTGTACAAAAAACAAAACAAAACAAAACAAAACACAGTAGAAAGATACCATTGAAGAGGAACATCATGTGTTTGGTTTTGAACCAGTTATGTTTGAAAAGATGGCAGGATATCCAATAGAAATGTTCAGAAGACAAGTGAAGATACACAATTGAAGCTCATGAGAAAGCTGTCCTGGAGAAAAGGAAAGGAGTTATTCACGTAGAGGCAATAGTTGAGGTATCTCTAAATGAAAGAGCGTGGAGAGAGAAAATTAAATAATTGAGGACTGAAACAAGGGGATGCTGCATATAGGAAAAGAGGAGGAGAATCAAAGAAGGAAATAGTCTAGTGAGTAGAATATGGCTAGCACATCATAGGGAGAAGTTTTTCTTTTCTCCATCCACATGTTAACGAAAATGTACTGTCTGCCATTTGTCAAGCCTGTATTTCCAGAGAGTGCTAGAGGTCTACTATATCAAAGTTTTAAGAGGAGACTTCAAAGAGAGGTCACAGTGGAGCATATAGAAAAGTGGTGATGAATGAAACCAAATTAGAGGGCATTAAACAGATAATGTGGGGAGAGGAAACAAAAACGTGAGCACCGAATATTATGTTCACTGAACATAAACAATGAAATACATATAAAGATATTAATAGAATACAAAATTAATACCTCTGTCTCCCTACTACACATGCAACTGAAAATCACCTACTTTGAGGAATAGATTCCTCCAGATGTTTTCAAATCTAAAATATTTTTAGAATTGACAAATTCATATGAAACATTTTTAAGGCTTTAGCTTCATTAACTAGGACATGTCAAAATTTACAATAAGAGATGACATTGGACTCTAGTTCAATCATTCTAAAGTCAATTCAATTCATAGGATAAATATCCAAAATTATAAAGTCCTTGTGGGAAGCTGGTATGAACTGAATGATTGTGGCCTCCCTGCCCCATTCATATGTTAAAACCCCAATCTCCAATGTGATGGTGTTTGGAGATGAGGCCTTCAGAAAGTAATTAGGTCACAAGAGTGGAGCCCTCATGATGGGATTACTGGTTTTATGAAAAGAGACATGAGAGAATTTATTTTCTCTCTCTGTTTCTGCTGTGTATGCAGATGTCTATCTGCAAACCAGAAGGAAAGCTCTCACTAGGAATGAAATGTCACTTTGGGCATTATGATTTTGGATTTCCCAGACTCCAGCAACTGTGAGAAATAAACTTGTACTATTTAAACTACTCAGTCTATGGTATTTTTTTTTATAGCAGTCAGAATTGACTAAGACAGAAGCTAAAGTGTATTGATCTACCAAAAGACAAGTAAAGTGTTGTAGCAAGTGCCATCTTGCATCCATGACTTTGGAATAATAAATTTCTATTCATAGTGCAGAAAAACAATGTACATAGACATACATAATATCTTTAAAAATAGATAAATACAAACTAAACTACACTGGGAAAATGTGTCAGTTACTGCAGTATCAAGAAAAGAACACAAACCTATTATCAGGAACTGGGTGCATGATTCTACAGTCAATTAATTAAAAATTACAACTTTAACCATAAAGATGTATAAAGTTTAATGCAATAGATAAGACTATAAAGCAAACACTGGTTTACTGTTGTATCAGTAAATTTCATTTTCAACTACGAAATGAAATAGTCTATTCCCGGTCCTTACCAGCATGCTACAACAACTGATAAATATTTACCTTTATGGTTATAACTCATTAAAACAAAATAAAATATTCAAATGTAGTTTTAGTGGATTTCCTCTTATTGGAATTCCTTTGAGAAGCATTAAGTAAAGTCAAACTCTCAATATGCATCTTACTGCATTTTAGCACTTAGCTTGCTTTAAGCTACAGAGCATTAAAAAAAGGGGGTCTATTTTACTTGATCTTAAAATATATTTCCAATTACATATGTTACTGCTTATATGATACAGGTCAAAGATTTACATTGCTTCACCAGCTCTGATTCATGGCTGGATTATGCAGAAATTATCTTCTATTTATTTATCAAAAATGCCACATTTTAATCACAGGTCATGGAGGAAGAAAACTTCTCATTCCAAATCAAACACCTATGAAAAGTCTGCCTGAGTCATGACTATTATATAATGGGAAATTCAAGAGCAGGTGATTCTTATAATTACATATTTTCCAGCCCTATGCCAGCTTAGTCTCTATGAAATGTCAACCAATGCTACAGGGCAAAAATGGGAGAGAACAGAAACAATGAGTAATTTAAAATAAAAATAATTTTGGTACATTAGAGTGGACTCAGAAATAACTACTTCTATAAATAAAGCTACAAACCTCAGATTAAAAATGGCTGTCTTCATAACAAGCTAAAATTTATAAATCATGCACTCAAATTTGTTTATGAATACTAAGTCGTTTTTTCACATGAAGCTGAAAGAAACTACTGAAAAGTAAATAATCCATGTGTGAGCATATCTTTAGGAATTAAAAAGCATCTAGGAAACTATTCATTACAATGGACCACATGACTTTAAAATGTAATTTAGAGAGTTTAGTTTTATGGAACACGTTTTCTCATGCTGATTTTATTCTCTAGGTTTACAAATGAAATAATAGCTAAAACAAGAGATTAGTACACAAGGAACTATTATCATCAATGTCAAAGCCACGTTTAGGTACCAAGCTCTTCTCCTGCTTCCTAAGACTCGATTTGATTAAACGGCACTTCAGATTATTACCAGACAACTGTGGTCTATTAAACTGAGCTTATAGGTGATGAGAAAAAAACAGGTAAGAGTCTCAATAATGCATAAACTTTTAACCAAAGTTCCATGTATGTTTTACCATCCTGTTAATAACGCTGTTCAAAAACAAAATGGGAACTATGTGTTTTAAGAAATAAGATCTTGGGGTGCTTGGCTCAGTCGCTTAAGCATCCAACTTTGGCTCAGCCCTGTGTCAGGCTCTGTGCCTCAGATCCTGGAGCCTGCTTCAGATTCTGTGTTCCTCTCTCTTTCTCTCTGCCCTTCCCTGGCTCATGCTCTGTCTGTCTGTCTCTTAAAAATATATAAATGTTGGGGCGCCTGGGTGGCGCAGTCGGTTAAGCGTCCTACTTCAGCCAGGTCACGATCTCGCGGTCCGTGAGTTCGAGCCCCGCGTCGGGCTCTGGGCTGATGGCTCAGAGCCTGGAGCCTGTTTCCGATTCTGTGTCTCCCTCTCTCTCTCTGCCCCTCCCCTGTTCATGCTCTGTCTCTCTCTGTCCCAAAAATAAATAAACGTTGAAAAAAAATTAAAAAAAAAAAATATATATATATAAATGTTAAAAAAAATTTTTTTAAACAGAAATAAGACCTTAAATACTTAAGAATGATACTCTAAAATTACTATAGAGTATCTAAGAATTATTGCCAATACAGTCCCTAAGAAATGGTCTCTTATAATGAACTCCAACCTAAGTAGACTGAGTACTGCATCAACTGGAGTCTACCTAAATCATCCACCTGTTAAAACATGTGTTCCTAGCATTGAGTAAGCAGTAGGACTGTCACTGTTATGACATGTAAATACAAGATCAGACAGATTTGGATTGACTGAAATATATCATCAGACAAAAAAAGTCTGTTTATCCATGTATCTCTATATGCATTCTTATAAAATTCTTACCAAAATGTGCATCCATAAGCCCTATCAAATGAAGTCTTTGAACTGATCCTGTAAAAAATATTTCACTCTCTGATAATGTAAGTACATTATACAAATTTGAATGACTTTCATCAGTCTTGAATATGTAGGTATAATACACTTTCTGTATGAATTATAGGAGCCAACTGGTAGGAAGGATGATAATCTTTCATCTTCTACCACTTTGAGTAGGTGGTATATGAAAATGTAACACATGAGTGATTCTTAATGATAAATGAACAAAGTTATCAAATAATCAATGAAATATAAAGTTATTTTCAAAGTAAATAAAATATCTCACAACTGCCCCGGCAGAGTAGCAAATTTTCTTTTCATAACTGAATTTTGGTTTTTACATCCCGCTGTTCATATTTAAACATTTGGAGCAGGAATGCCAAGAAAATTATCTAAGCAAAAACATAAAGTCTCAATATGTATTTAAAGTCCCTTTATATCACTATCATTATTTTAACTCTCACTTAAAGCTGAATTAGGAAGGTATTCCCCCAGAGACTGGCACTTATCTCTGTGAATATTATATGTAAAACTCAGGATAATGCTATGTATCTTTGTAAAGTACATTAGGTCATAGATTAAGTGATGAGGAGTTCTTTAAATATAAACACTAAATTTATTTTGAACATTTGATTAATATTAAACAAGCTAAATTCTTTAAGAAAGAAATAATAAATACGTAATGATTTAAAACATTTTAATGGCTAATAATTACCATTTTAAAATGTAACTATTTGACATTTCTTTAACTTACTAAAAATTGTTATATTCTTAAGTGTTTGGATTTGAAACTTTCTCTGAATAGCTCTGCTATGATAAAGCTAGACTCAGAGTTTAGCATTTTCTGAAAGAAGAGCCTACATGATTAATATAGAGACAAGCGAATTAAACAAAGGTTAATATATTCATTGGCACCCTAAATGAAGAAATTTTTGCACCTTAAAACAAACATATTTTATAGATTAAGTAAAAGATAAAATGGTTCTCATGCTTTGATGCATAAATGTCACATTCACCAAAGATTAAACAAAAACCATTAGGTTAACCATCGAATATCCTTAGAAAACTTCTTGCTCCTTTTCCATAAACGTAAATCTATGTCTAGATATAAATCTAGAAAAGATTTTTTTCTTCTCCTTACCAGTGTTGTCTGCTCACTCCGCTCCTGTGATCACAGGATATAATGTACATACTCTCTAATGCTGTTCCTATAACTTCACGGAATAATAATAGCAGGCTAAGAATTCAGCAGAATTCTTCCCTTGCAAACCTTCTCATCAACTACCACTAGTTAATTTTAAACAAGACAAATAACAGGGGGATTGGTTTATCTTAACAGTACTTATGTCCAAACAGTAAATGGTTTCCTCATCTGGCTTTAATGCCCATGACCCACCAGACCTGTTCACAGCCCTTCCCTAGCTTCGGATGTGTTTCTCCTCTGGCCTCTGGCTGAACTTGTTATATAGCTTGAAATAACAAGACTGAAAAACAAAGAGAATCATATTCAGCACTATATATTTTAAATTAATCTTTTCCAAAGTGTAGTTCATGGACCACAGCCATCAAAATAACCCAGATTAGTGTCAGACTATAGATTCCCTTAGATTCATAAATCATAAAATCATACTCTCTGAAAGTGGAACCAAGAAAACACAACTTTAACAAAGCCCATTGCTTTAGACCTTTTAACTATAATTTAATATGTTGCTATTGGTAAATATATCTACATATTAACTCTTTTTTCCCTCAAAAAATCTCAAGAATTCGTTATCCAGAGCAAACACTTTCTGAAATTATGGATGAGACTATCTTTTCTCCAGAATATATCTGAATCTCTTATGCCCAGCGCCTGTTTATGGTAGAGCTTCAATCAGGGCCTACTGAGCTGAACTAGGCCAAGCCAAAGAAAGAGTCTGTTTATAAGCCAACTAGAATCTACTCCTGAGACTTTAAGCATTCTAATTATTTTCTTTTCATTTTAATTTCTTCTCCAGTAATTGTCTATGGAAAAATGGATACCTTAAAATCCTATTTCTATTTATACTGTGAAAATGACATTTAGATGATAGATCACATAAATGTTTGTAAATACATTCAGAATAATCATTGCCTGAGAGATTAGTAGGAGACTGCAGTATTAAGATGGAAAAGAAACTTACTTTATAGTGTATATCCTTCAACACATTATGAATTCGGTTATGGCCATGTCACACTATTTCAATTTGGGGCCAAGTGTGGAAAACTTATTTCATGATCATGGAAGATGAAATTCTGTGAAGTGTAAGTATATTCTCATCTCTATTTAATCTATCATTCTCTGGAATAAATCTCAAACCTAAATTTTAATTCAAGATTTCTTATACTAGCCATGTGACCTTAATAAATTCTTTAAACCTTTTTAAGTTTCAGTTTCCTCCTTTATAAAAGGGGGTTGAAATGGTCCAGAAAAATTCCTCAAAGCTACACAATTAGTAAGGACACATCATTCAACCACTTTAAGTCCTTGGGAACCTCCCCCAAAGAAAGGAAAATAAAATTATTTAAATTTTACAGAAAACTGATTTAATAGCTGAGCTATGACAGGCTCTATGATTTTAACAACTCCTTTACTACTGTACACTCCCTTCTTAATCTTTAACTGTCTCTAGCACTTGCCAAAAATATCAAAATTGCCAAACAAATATCATCTTAATTAAATGAAGATATGCTTTCACCCGAACATGGTATTTCTCAAACAGGTGAATAAGGTCTAGGAGATGGAACAAATTGAGGTTTATATGATAAATTTAGAGATTTTTGCTCCTGGATTATTATTTGCATACCACAAGTGGGTGTAATTCTGATTTGCACCTATACTTTTAAACTTATAATAAGTACACACACATTTAAGGAAAACAAAAATATCACAATTCTAAAAATCAAATTGTCTTCATATATCCACAATCTTGACACTGCTAGTTGCCAAGGATGCCACATACTGCTACTTTCAAAACCTGTTATAAACAATAATTTTTTAAAGATCAAGAGTTAAATGATGTCTTAGAATCAAACAGGCCTCGGTGCCATCTTTTGGTGAAGGCTGCCTCTCTGTGGCAGAATACAATGTGTCATGTTCTCTGAAGGACAATTTTCTCTTATTTTTTTTAAACCGGTAGAAAAGATCTGTATAATATTCATAAATACATAGATTTAAATACAGTATTTTTACTACTTCTTTCAGAATATTCTTGGATTCAGGTTTGGAAAGGTCTTGGACCCTGAGGAACTGCCTCACTCACAAGCATGTAGAACAAGGGATGAAAATAATTATTTATGCAAGTAACAGAAATCAAGTAAAATACAATTGCTCAAATAGAATGGTCATGTTTGCTGTCTTTTTTGAAAGTTAAAGTCATTATTCACTTAAACTGAGTGACCTCTGCTGGTCAGAAAGACATACTTATTAACAGATATCGAGCCTACCAGAAAGCAGCTGTTATCTTAATTTCCTGAAGGAATTACTTAAAAATACTAAGTGCACCATAAGATGATGCTTCTTACTCACTTAAAGAACAATGATACGGGAACATATCCTATTTCAAACACTGAAAGCCAAGAAGCAAATATCAAGTGGATATCTTTGAAAAGCACTGATTTAATTGTTCTCTCGTCATTAATGACTACTGTTAGTCGTAATGAAAGTAGGCTTAAAAGACCTTCTTATTATATTTAGGAAGGACATATGTTCTACAATGAATTTTTTTAAGACTTGGTACTTTTAACCATATGATAAGTGAAAAAATTAGCATGTGTGCATTTTTTTAACAGAAAGGAACAAAATATCTCTCAATCACAAGCATGCAGCTTGTTATATCTCAAAAATAAAGGATTTACTTAATTAAGCAATATTATCACAGAAGTGACATTTACCTTATCTAGAATGGAACATACTCCCTCATCAGAAACAGTAAAAACTAATTAGAAGAAGATACCCAGAGGGCCATAGTAAACATTTCAATAACCAATATCAAGCTGCTTTGTTGTTTTCATTCAAGGCATAGGTATACCAAAAAGCATCACTGAGAAAAAACTCTGCAGATTCTTTTTTTTTTTTTTTTTTTTTGCATTTTAATGGAGGTCTAAACCTTTGGCATGAAGTATACCAATAAAAGTGCCAAAGAAAGTTGCCTGAAAAAAATTTTAGTCAAGAAAATTATTATAATTCCTCATTGCTAATTATTGTAATATCTCCTTCCCCTCTTCTTCTTCTTTTTTTTTAATCTGTTTAACAATGTCCAGAGGGAGAAAAAGAAACATATTTGGTCTCTGCCTCTGCAAATACTGAAATCTATTTATATGCAAATAAGCTATCCATTATTAGTATGAGAAGAGACTTGTGCATAAAGGGAGAAATAAATTATCACTAGAAACCATTAATGAAATCTATTTCAAAACATAACATTTTACAAGAGCCCTCATTCATGTACTATTTGTTTAAGCCTCGAGGGGAAATAGTGAGTTCTACACTTAGATGAAACCTGATACTATATTATTTCCCATGCCAATTTGTTTTGTAAAATGCATTTATTCTTTCCCTAGAAATGACTTGATAATTGTAACTCCAATGAGTCTTTTTAAGAGAACTTTATCATTGAAGTTAAAGTCCTATGTGTTTGTCATATAACTGCCAGACTTTTTAGGGGAGTTTATTTTTGCTCTGTTACAATAATTGTTATTCCCTGAGGTTTAAAAACATTAACATTCATTTTTATACTCTTATGGTAGTAACATAAAAATAAATGAGTTTTAAGAAGAAGGAACATGAGTCTTTCTGGAATAAGTTGAATTTCTATAGAGAAGAATAAAATAAGCAATAATCAATGCAGACTATAAGATAATTTCATATGCTTTCCCCATTTTCTCTATGGGTTTCTTATTTTATTTTTTATGTAAACTTTATTGTGTTTATCCATTTCTTCAAAAAGTCCAAATAGAATGTTAAATGGTATTACATTAATACATTAGACTAGAGAAAACTGGTATCTTCATCATATAAAATCATCCCATTCAAGAGGCTACCCTCTTGAGTTAGTAGAATTAGTTCCTCATTTATTCAGACCACTATCTCTGTCCATTATGAGAATTTAAAAATCCTCTTTTGCCTTCTAAGTTAATTCCTCAAAACTATTCCTTTTGGGAGATGTAATTACTTTTATTATTTTTTTATACATGATCACTACTGGTATAGAAAAATGTTACTGATTTTTATGTCATTCTTATATCAAGCAAGTGTGCTAAAATTTCTTATTAGTTTTAATAGCTTCTGGATTTTCAAAAGTTGTTTTGCTATATGATGCTATAATCTGAAATTAAAGATAATTTTATTTATTTTAATCCCTGTAGTTCTTCTGTGTTCTCAGGTATTCTCTCCTTAGGTATTGGTCTGAACCACCTACTTTGTTAAGAAATTTGGTAGTAGTGTGTATCCTTTTCTTCCTTCCTTTAAAATAATGCACAGTGTGGGTTTTAAGTTTATAACCTTTATCAAGTTAAAAAACTTACTTGTAATGATAGTTTTCTGAGTTTTTGTTTTATAAGCACACTAAGCAAATTTAACTAAGGTATCATTTCTACAGTTCTTTATTAAAGTATTTTTTTTAATGTTACAATATAGAAAAATGAAAACACCCTGAAATGCACTGCTAACTCTCTTGTCTCTGGCCTTGTTAATTTATCTTTGCTCTTAGATGACTAAGCAGTTTAAGATGAAATGCTCTGCCCATTACCCTCTACCATGCCTCATGCTGGCATTTAGGAGAGAAGAGCACAGGACAGTGAGGATGTGGTATTATTGTAGTAAGGAAGTCAGCTGTTCTACTTATTCATCCTAAAGCAAAGCCCACGATTCAACATACTGCTGCCTTCAACAAACAAGACAAAGTTTCAAATCAGGAATGTTGTTAAAAGAGAGAGGAAGAGAATAGTACTACTTATACTGCTGTACCCAAAGAATACCCAAAATAGTCTTTTTTTTTTTTTTTTTTTTTTTTAATGTATGACTGGACAGCAAAGTTCACCAGGCATATGACAGGAGCTAGCAGCATGAAAGACAAAAATCAAAATAAATTTTATAATGGGCCCTAGAGGAGAAAGAGATTGTTTAGAAAAATATAGAACTTTAAAAATTCAATAAATAATAGATAAAACACATTTATAATGATACTGCATCTATAAAACAAAGAACAATCAAAGAAAAAGAAAGTATTCTAAGAACACATAACTGTTAGTATAGAAAATTCAATGAAATAAGAAAATAGCCAAAGGGAAAAACACACCATGCAGAATACAGAGCTAAAGGACAAAAAGAGAGAAAGAGAGAATATGATAGAAAGCTAAAGAGACATTTAAAAAAAAATCTGGTAGGTCTACATCCAGAGTTTCCAGAAAGAGAAAATAGAAAACATTGAGGATTTAAAAAAAAATCCTCAATGTTTCAACAAAAAGAGTGTCCCCTACAAAGAGAAGAATATTCAAAATGCCATCTTGCCTTATCTGTATCAGCAAAACTGGATATTAGAAGATAATGAAGCAAAATAAGACAATGTATGAGAAAACTGAAGACATTTTGAAATATAATGTCCTGCCACCATTTCAATAAAATGAAAGTCCAGAGCTAATAATATACATCCTTCTTATAGGAAAACCAAGGCACACAAAAATAGATCAACAGAGCTAAAAGAAAGAGGACCCCCATTGGGGCACCTGGGGGCCTCAGTTGGTTAAGCATCTGACTCTACATTTTGGCTTGGATAGTTATCTCAGGGTTGTGAGTTGGAGCCTTGCATTAGGCTATGCACTGACAATACAAAGCCTGCTTGAGATTCTCTTTCTCCCCCTTTCTCTGCCCTTCCCCGCTCATGCTGTTTCAGTGTCTCTCTCTCTCTCTCTCCCTTAAAATAAATAAATAAACTAGTAAAACTCTTGCTTTTCTAAGCATTAGAGAAATATTCCCCCAGTTTTTTTCTGCAGAATTAAAGTTTTCACAGAATTTTAGTTAATGTCGTACATATAAAGTGTTCCTTAGTCAAATAAATTTGGGGAAAGTTGGATTGAACAAAGTTAAAACACTTTTCTTTATCACAGGTCATGACAGAGACTATGATATTCTAATTCACACATAACAAAGGACCAATATAATGTGTGCATTTTCTACCACATATGTTTGCTCATGGATTTCCCTCTTTTTCCCACTCTTCTTAGAGAGTTAATGTTTGCAAAACATACTTAGAAAAACTTTAATTTCTGGGAAGCCACCTTGGTTTCCAAATTTCTAGTGTCTATGTATATATATATATATATATATATATATATATATATATATATATAATAGTTTTTAAGTTTACTATTTTTGAGAGAGAGAGAGAGAGAGACCCCATGAGGGGCTCAAACACATGAATGGCGATATCATGACATGAACCGAAATCAAGAGTAGGATGATTAACCAACGCCCCTCTAGTGTCATTTTCAATGTACTAATTCTGAGACTGTAATTTAAACCTTAACTACAGTGTTGGCTAAAAGCACAAATGAAAGCCGAGACAAAATTACACTGAGGGCATTTTTTTTCTATTGTTATTAAAAATTCAAAGTAAATTACAGTTAAATAGTTCACATTTAAAAGCCATTTATATCATCTTTGGTTTTGGGTATTACAGAACTGTGTTTCTCAGCTTGCATAATCAGTCATCTTTAGCAATGCATAGTATTATCTAGCCAAACAATAGCTTCATCAGTTTCAGCATGTAGTATCTTCAGATAACCACAGAGTATAAACCAAAGAATTCCATCAATAGTGAATGGTTATTTTCTATGATTGGCCACAGCTGCAAGAAATATATTCATTTATATTCTCTTCAACCTCTCTATCCTCTAATAAAAAAAAAAAAAAATAGAAACATAGTATCTATAGTCTATCTGAAATTTGTGCAATAGAATTATTATGTGGTATAGAAAACACAAATATGAACAATGAGAAAAATGCACTACTTTGAGGTCAAGAAGTTAACTTATTTATAAATATTGGTTTAAAAATGGCCTTCCAGGGGCGCCTGGGTGGCGCAGTTGGTTAAGCGTCCGGCTTCAGCCAGGTCACGATCTCGCAGTCCGTGAGTTCGAGCCCCGCGTCAGGCTCTGGGCTGATGGCTCGGAGCCTGGAGCCTGTTTCCGATTCTGTGTCTCCCTCTCTCTCTGCCCCTCCCCCGTTCATGCTCTGTCTCTCTGTCCCAAAAATAAATAAAAACGTTGAAAAAAAATTTAAAAATGGCCTTCCAGTCCATCAGTGATATTTTAACTTTAATTAGTACTTTTTTTTTTTATTTCATAAGAGGCATACACACAAAAAAAGTCACCTAAATAGGAGGTAGAAATTATTTGCTTTTAGGTTCAAGAAATTTATTGTGTGGAAGTATTTTCCAAGTTGCCATTATCTTGACAATTTATTCATTTTCTGTTGTATATGGCCAAAGTAATTTATTCATGAACCTCTCAGAGAAATATTCAGGATCTAATCTTGGTGAAAGGCTTACCTGACCCAGGAAACAGAGTCACATGAAAATCTAAGGATACCTGCTGAAGCAGCCACTGAGGGGGGAAACCTGCATGAGAGAAAAGCTCAATTGGATTTATATAACCTGTTTGACCAAACTGAGTAAATCTCTCAGCAGACCCTATGGAAAGATTACAGCAGTGCTAGGTTACAGAAAAATATCCAAAATGTAAGCAAGCAAGGAAAAAAATACCTTATCCCTATAAATATCTTCTGGAGAATGTGTTAAAGAAATCTGTTGAAGGTGTGTGTGTGTGTGTGTGTGTGTGTGTGTGTGTGTGTGTGAGAGAGAGAGAGAGAATGAGAGAGAGAGAGAGAGAGAGAGAGAGAGAGAGACCGACAGACAGACCAAGACAGAGAGAAAATAGTGTATGACTTTAGACCTTAAAATCCTCATTTCATTTCTAAGGACTTGTGCCTTTGACTAATTTATGGAAAGAAAGCACCTGTTACCAAGATCAGAGGAAGATTTGATGGATGCTAGTAGACTATGGGGGAAAATAAATGACTTTGGTTACTTTGCAAATTTGGAGAATGGAATATAATCTGTGTGACTATAGTTCCTTTTGTCTTGATGATGCTACCTGGATGGGTGATTCAGTTGGAATTTCCATATTAGATTAATGTTATCAACCATTATTGAAAGAGAAATGTGTCAGAAACTGATATTAGATATATTTTTTGTGATAATACTGTGACTTTACAAACCCTGATTTTGCGGGGAGAAGTCCTTTCCTCTCTTATATAACCCAGAACTTGAAATACTGAACAAGGTGGGTAAGGTAAACTGGACTTAGCCCATAGATGGAAGACTCGAAATCAGGCTGCCTCCACCATCATAAACAGTTGCAAGGAGTATGGCAGAGAAAGAATTTAGGTAAAAGGCCACAGCAAAAAGTACAAAAGAGACCAGCCAAGACTGATAAGATTTATCACAAGTGTCCAGAAACACATCCTTCATAAAGTCAATTCTTTTTAAAGGGGCTTTTGTTTCAGGCATGAATTGAAAGAGAGATAGTAAGAAAAGCTACTCCCTTTTTTAAAGTATAGTATTATTGTTTTGTTTATTTTTAAGATATGCATTGAAGAGTATCAAGAGCTAAGAACTCTATTTTGGTTGCATTAAGAACAATAACCATTCTTTTAGATTGATGCTGCCCAAAAGGTTAGTTTATTATCTTCCACATCTAGTATTGTGCAATTGCACAAAGTGGTTGTTTTTGAGATCAGATTAAATACACCTAGTTCCAAGCTTTAGAGAAATGTTTACA
Organism: Herpailurus yagouaroundi; assembly: GCF_014898765.1. Lineage (NCBI taxonomy): Eukaryota > Metazoa > Chordata > Mammalia > Carnivora > Felidae > Herpailurus > Herpailurus yagouaroundi. The sequence goes on along the minus strand of NW_024412376.1, from coordinate 86,290,511 downwards.
TCTTGACCATTGTCTCATTTACATGGACTTCATCTTATATACACAACTAAGCAAATCTAAATTTTACATCATTATTCTGGAAGATTATGGTAAACCAAAGATATGATCATTTGTTTCCAACCTACTCAGAGCTTGAATCACCTATTAAAGTTGATATTTCATTTTATAATGTGATATTTCATTTTGCATTTCTGATCTGTACAAAATGATGTTAACAAAGATTCTCATTTTATTAAATCTTTTGTTCAATAACGTCCTAATTCATTTAGCATCTTGGTACTCAGGGATCCAAAGGGGAAAAATAATAAAGTCCTACCTCAAGGATATACCAGTACAGTGGAAAGGGGAGATGAGACAAATGCACATATGCCTATACCGTAAAATAGAATAAGATTAGTATTATCAGTTCTACAGGGCTCTAAAAGAGAGAGATTTCATCTGGTTGGCAGAATCAGGAAAGATTTCATAAAAGGGGACATTTGAGATAGGCCTGGAAAATGCGTAGAATTTTGTTAAACAGTTACAAGCTATTCCCAGGTGAAGGAAACAGCATAAGCAAAACCTTTATATAGCAGAGCATGAGGCATGGCTTGGAAACTAAACAGTATAATTTCACTAGATTATATAGTAGAAGAACACAGTGGGAGGGTGAGAATAGAGAAGATAGAACTAGAATGGAAAGTCTGGGATCATAATATAGAAGTTGAAGCCTTTGCACTTATATAATGGTCAACAGCAATGAATTGTTGGTGAAGTTGGAAATGGTAAATTCAGAGCTGCATACTAGGAGACCTTGAACCACTCATTTTCCAATATATACGATAATAAAGAAAATTACTTCTAAAATGGTATTCTTTTTTTTTCTTTTTCCATAACATTATTTCCTATACAATAAACTAAACATCTTATCTATACTACTCAGATTATGTAATATTCACTATTCCAAATAGTGTAGAATAGCTGTGACAAGAATAAGCACCTAGGTAATTACTGTGTGGCCTTATCAAATGGGTCTTTAATGTTGGAGGTTGGGGGAGTAGAGTTGAGAAGATCAATATTATCTCCTTATTATTGTATATTAAATTTCCACAAATGTTGTTTTAATTTTATTAAACATTTACCAGAGGAGTTTATTTTTAAATTGTAATAATAGTTTGGATTCTTCGAGCTGATTATTACTATGTTCAGAAAATTAAATCAAATTAAAGTTTTAAATGGGAGACTCCAGTAAATTCCTTTCTCTTTGCCATCTGTTTTTCCCATAAAAGAGCAAACATAACGCTTTTAAAAGTGTTACTCCAATTACCAATGAAATTTCTATTCCCCTTAGTTATGCTGAGCTGGTATTTCTTGAAATAGTTCCTTATAAAATAGCCTATTCACTCAACCTAAAAACACACTACCAACCAATGGTTTAAGAAGAGGTTTAAGAAATGTACCTACAATATGGTGTAATTTATGAACTTATATTGACACTTCCAAACTAGGGCCTATGCCAGAACTGCTTTCAGTCTCATTTAAGTCATCCTTACCTGCTCTTTCAGAGCACTCTGAACAAAAATAAGAATAAAATTGTATAGAAAAGTGTCATTAATTGGTTCAACATATCAAATTCACATCAATAAAGAGCAATTATGGCATATTAATTTTATTCCTTTTTAAATCAATCTATAAAAGTATGTGTTAATCTCTGTACAAAAGATATTTTAAAAAACTAAAGATATTTTTTCTTCTTCATTTTCCCCTTTAGTCCATTGATTTCATGAAATCATCTCATATACTCACAAGGCCATAAACTGTGCTATAATTATAAATATCATAGTTTGATATATCTCATTAAACACTTTTACCATGAAAGATTTTTAGTGGAATTAAGACTGTCATAAATAAAATGTAGGAAAAGCTGTTATCTTAATATCTATGGGAAAACACAATGTATGCTATGAGAGCTTAGCAAAAATTGAATGAATAAAACAATTTTATGCTAATTTATATGGAACGATGTTGTTCAGTGAACCTAGATTAAAAGCAGCTATGAAAACTTGGGAAAAGCTTATACCATATGTGCATATGATTTTATCTTTACAAAATATTTCTCTGAGTCAATTAAAGAGCAGTTAAGAGTAACAAAATGAAGGTTCTCAAAATTACATTGCAATTCAATACTTGTTTGAAAAATAGTTAATCTTAACATCTGGATTTCTAATCTTCATTATAAAATGTAGTATGAGAAGACGACAGTCATTTGAGATAACTTATCCTTTGGTTTTAAGTGCCTCATCTTTTTCTCTAAAAGTTCTTGGATGTTCTAGTTGTCCATTTCTGCATAATGTTTTAACCTTCATATCTAGTTTTGTTTTCTTTATAAAGATGGTCATTTGATAATGACAGATGAAGTGTGGCTGAATAAAAAGTTATGAAACAGATATACTTATGAGAATTACAGACAGTACCAATAATTTATTGTTGAGCCTTCAAAATATTCTGTTACAATGTACACACATAAAGCCATATCAATTTGCATCTTTAGCTTACTAAATTAAAGGCCATCATAAAAACAGTTTTAAAGAAATGCTATATATCATAACTTAGCTGAAATGATATTCATGCTTTAATCCATAGATTTTAAAGCTGAAAGTACTAAGAAATTATTTGTTCCAGGCTTTACCCAATGGAATGCTTTCTGCAGTATACTTGCAATGTGGTTATCCAACTTAGCTGAACTTCTCTAGTAAATTCTTACTGGCATAAACAGAAGGAAGAAGACTTTACTCATAAAGAAAACTACTGGAAAGTAACTTTATTTCAGCATATAGCACATACAAAAGACCAAAGTCCTGGCTTATGATTGTGTCAGGATTTAACAGATAGTGGATAATATTGTAATATAATATTATACTCAAAATCTAGTCAGCTATATTATAAAGCTATAGATGACTAGTAGTGGGATTAAAAAAAAAAGGTTTTAAACAGCCTAAACAAATTATACTGACAGCATTGTTGCCATCTTTTTTAAACATTTGTTTCCCTTACATGGCAATGAGCACAGCAGACTCGAACTTTCTGCACACTTCTAAGACATCTCACAAATCATCACAGTAATAGAGAATTCATAAGCTCTAAAATACCCCAACCAACAGTCTCGGATGCACTGCAATACATCATTTCAGCTAAGTTTCCAAACCTCACAGTAGGTACTTTTATTATATCCATTATTGAATGAGTAAATCAAAAAGTTATTGAGAGACTTGCTCAAGGTCCCATAATTATTAAGAGTAGCAAAGTTGGAGTTTTAATCGATGCTGCCAAATCCCTAACTAGATACTTTTTTTTGTAGTTTCACATTTTTATTTAAATTCCAGTTGTTTTACATACAGTGTAATATTAGTTTCAGGAGTTGGATTCAGTGATTCATCACTTACACATAACACCCAATGCTCATCACAACAAATGTCCTCCTTAATGCCCGTCACCCATCTAGCCCATCCCCCACGGCCCTTCCCTCCAGCAACCCTCAGTTTGTTCTATATAGTTAATAGTCGGTTTTATGGTTTGCCTCTTTCTCCCTCTTTTTGCTCCCTATGTTCATCTGTTTCGTTTCTTAAATTACACATATGGGTGAAATCATATGATATTTGCCTTTCTCTGACTGACTTATTTTGCTTAGTATAATACTCTAGTTCCACCCATGTCATTGCAAATGGCAAATTTTCATTCTTTTTTATAGCTGAGAAATACTCCAGAGTATGTATGTACGTGTATACATACATATACATCTTCTTTTTTATTTTTTTTATTTTTTTAATGTTTATTTTTTGAGACAGAGACAGAGCGCAAGCAGGGGAGGGGCAGAAAGAGAGGGAGACACAGAATCTGAAGCAGGCTCCAGGCTCTGAGCTGTCAGCACAGAGCCTGACGTGGGGCTCGAACCCACAAACCGTGAGATCATGACCTGAGCCGAAGTCTGGCGCTTAACCGACTGAGCCACCCAGGCACCCCTACGTCTTCTTTTCCGTTCATCAGTCAATGGATGTTTGGGCTCTTTCCATAATTTGATTATTATTGTTGATAGTGCTGCTATAAACATCAGGGTGCATGTATTCCTTCGACTCCATATTTTCTAGCAGTGCAATTTCTGGATTGTAGGGTAGTTCTATTTTTAAATTTTTGAGTAAACTCCATACTGTTTTCCAGAGTGGCTGCACCAGCTTGCATTCCCACCAACATTGTAAGAGAGTTCCCCTTTCTCCACATCCTTGCTAACATCTGTTGTTTCTTATGTTGTTAATTTTAGCCATCCTGACAGGTGTGAGGTAGTATCTCATTATAGTTTTGATTTGCATTTCCCTGGTGATGAGTGATGTCGCACACGTTTTCATGTGTCTCTTAGCCATGTCTATGTCTTCTTTGGAAAAATGTCTATTCATGTCTTCTGACCATTTTTTAACTGGATCATTTGTTTTTTGGGTGTTGAGTTTGAGAAGTTCTTTATAGATTTTCGATACTAACCCCGTATCAGATACATCGATTGCAAATAGCTTCTCCCATTCTGAAGGCTTCCTTTTAGTTTTGTTGATTGTTTCCTACACTGTGAGGAGCTTTTTATCTTGATGAGGTCCCAGTAGTTCATTTTTTCTTTTGTTTCACTTCCATCTGGAGACGTATCTAGTAAGATTTTGCTATAGCCAATGTCGAAGAGGTTGCTGCCTGTGTTCTCCTGTAGGATTTTGATGATTTCCTGTCTCAGATTTAGGTCCTTCATTCCTACATTGGTTCATTGTCATGTGAGGGCATGACATTTGGAGTTGCTGCAGCCTCTTGCTACCATGAAGTACAAGGCTTCTGAGATTCACAGATCAGAAAGAAGGAAAGCACCTACATCTTTAATTCTTATTGTTAAATTATCTGAAACTGGAAGCACAAACCTAGAGTATATGGGGGGAGATAAATTCTCAAATGTGAAATGTTTACATATATCTCATAGTTTTAATGTGAATGCTATTATTTGGCCATTGTTCATACAATTCAGTGAGAAATTAAGTTATGAAAGTACACTATGGATGTCAGATATAAGACAGAAAGAATAGAAAGGTTAGTGCATTGAAAGAAAATTGAATTGCTCAGTGACTTATAATACTGACTTAACACTTTTCTCACAAGACTAATTTGGAAAAATTCTGATTACAAAAGTCAGAGAACAAAAAGGAAGGATGGGGGAGGGACATATTATTTTCCTGATCACATAAAGCAAGGGGCAACAAGCTTTTACTGTAAAGGGCTAGAAGTTAAATATATGGCCTCTGTTGCAGCTACTCAACACAGCCATTGCAGCACAAAACTAGCCATAGACAATTTATAAACAAAGGAGCATGAGTGCTCCAATAAAACTTTTATTTATGTACACTGAGATTTGAATTTCATATAATTTGGCACAAAATGGTGTTCTTATTTTTCTTTTTTTTCTTTTTTAAGTATCTAAAAATGTGAAATGACTTTAAGATCATGGCCATACAAAAATAGCTGGATTTCATTTGTAGGCCTTAGTTTGCCAAACCCTAAAGAAAAAGAATTCTAATGGTCTAATTATGAAACAAGTCTAATTCCATATATCCCATATATTCCCATATTCCCAGGGCTTTAGGAAATTCTATTTTGGGTGTCTTCTCTGTTCTCCAGGGAAGAATCTTATATAAAGAAGCATTCCCAATTAGCTGCCAGAGATTGCTGACAAGGGACTTCAAATCAATGTGTGCATCAGCGTCTATGAACAAAAAAATAAAATGATTCACATATTCACATGGAAAGAAAATCAAAGGTGTTCCATACTTTTTACCATTACTAATATTTCCTTACTTTACTCAAACCTAAAAATTTGGAAATTTAAGCCATAGTAAAGCTGAAAGAGATGGACCACTTTACCTTTTATGTATTTATTTATTATACTGGTTATAGAATACAAATTCTCATTATTTCTTATTCAGTATCACTACATGAGTGGCTCCTATTCACCCATTATTCATCATTTTGTGTCTTTTGCTAAGTAACATCGTAGTAAAAATATCTATGCCACAGGAGTAATAGCAATATCAAAAGAATTTACCAACTTAAATTAAGAAATAGTTCAGTCTGATTAATGAAATTATAAAGGAAATAGAATAATTTAAATGAATGTATTTTATTATTTCATTGATGTATAGGTAGGCCTAGGTAAAAACCTTTGGGGGTGATTTATTGTAAATAGCATGACCATACATCTCAGCCCAGAATAGTACCAAATTAGCACCCTTGTCCTGTGTGTAATTATTCACAGTGGTCTATTTCATTCTGAAAAGCATATCCAAATGGAAAAGAAATTATATGGTTTCCATAACTTTAGAAACACATGAGCCTATTTTGTAGTCTATATCTGATAATTCTATTTTCTAAAGTTCTTGGAAGAGGTCTAATTCTGATGTTTATTCCTTCTTAAAAATGATATATTATTTATTTGTGCAATTTTTAATTGTGGATTGTGAACTCATGTTTGGCAGGATTTATTTCTGAGAATCTCATGAGGACTAGGAGAGAGGTTTCTGCTCTGCCAAGCACCCTATTGATGGTACCACCATAAGACTACTTTATATATTACTATCTCAGGTTGAAGTCTTTCAAACTTATGAAAGTAGTATAAAGCAAATACTAAACTTAAGTGAGTAAAAATTTATGATTATGAAGTCTCAGGGAAGAACTTTTTTAATTCAGGCCAGAACAAAATGCTTTCTTACAGGTTTGTTTGTTTTGCTGATATTAGATATGTTTTTCTAGCCCATTCTTTACCTGATAGTGTAGCCTTTACAAAATCCTGGCTTCATATAGATGTAAGTTTCTACTCACTAGTTCTGAACCTAAATCCTTTCCTCTATGTGGGTATCAAAATACTAATTCTTCTTCTGCAAGACAATAAAAGCATTAGTAATCACTTATTACTCAAGAGACAATATCTCTTGAAAGCTCTTGAGTTCCTCAAGTTTAGCTCTGCATTTTAAAGCACGTTTGCCATATTTTATCCAGCATTTCTTTACAGTGTGAAGATTTTCAAAATATCTAATCTTCCATATTTCTGGAAACCAAATAGAATGGTGAGTGGGAAATAAAAGAATAAAACTAGCAAATAATAAGTTAAAGAGGTCGGAAGAAAATGTAGAGAATGAATACAGTTAATGGGGGAGATTTTCAAAAAAGACCTGATCAGCCAACTGATATAGCAACATAAGATAAAACATGAGAAAAAAGGACATTAACTTTATATAAGTCTGCTAGGAATGTAAGATTGTAAGTTCAGAGTAGCATTTCAGGTGGTGACACCTGAAAAAGACACCCTTATTTATTTGAAGAAATTAGCTGGAAACAGAGACACAGAGTAGCCTCCTAAGGCTGGATATACTTCATTAATGAAATTATTGTACAGATTTAAAAATTTATACAGTAATCCTAAGCATGGTGCTCTGTAGACACTAAATAATCATAGTTACTTTCTCTACTCCTTTCCCTTCTTCCATGAGAAAATTATGCAGATACTGTCAGATGCTATAAGGCAAGAACCTTAGAAAATAGAATTCTCAGATATAAACTCCCATGCAGGAAAGGGTTCACTCAGCAGGCCTCAGTTAATGAAACCAGCACATCTCCAAGAAAGGCCTGTCTTATGTGAATGACCCCAAATAAAAACTCTGGACACCAGTGCTCAGGTGAGCTTCCTTGATTGTCCACATTTTTCACATACTGCCACACATGTCTGTGGGAAAATTAGGTGATTCCATGCAATCCCACTGGGATAGGATACCTGAAACCTTGTGCCTGATTTCTTCTGGACTCCATCTCATGTAACTTTTCCCTTTGCTGACTTTATTCTGTATAATTTCATTGTAATAAATTGTGAGTATAACAGTTTTTCTGATTCTTGGGAGTTCTAGTGAGTCATCAACCCTGTGAGTGATCTCAAGGATCTTGAACACAACTACAAAGTAGTTTCCTATGTTTCCAAAAGTTATGATGAACATGAAGCTTGTTTCCAAATGGATATACTTTTCAGAGTGAAATGAGGCACTGTTAACAGTTACAGACAGTACAAGATGAATGATAAGGGTCAAATCAAGCACATTTCTATTAAGAACTTTTTATCATAAGAGAAAACAGAGGAACAAAAATCAGTAGGGAATTAGATACCTTGAGGAGAGAGTCAAAACTTTGGAACAGCCACTGTGAAGAGTATTCATTGAGTCAAATAGATACATTCCACTGAAATGCCAAATAGCTGTCAAGACTTCATTGTATTTATGAGCATCAGTTTGGAGTGGGTCACACATGCCCAATAAATGGAAATTTATTCCAGAGGCCCTCAGTAAATAAATTGAAAAAAACAAAGCAGATTTTGAGGATGGCTTTGAATTCTCACTCAAATACTAAATCCTGCCAATCCCCTCAGATTTTTTTCTCTAGGTGTGCATATTGTGTCTTCTCATTTTGGGTCCCTAACAGCTTACCAATAATACTATTGGCATAATACTCTACAAGTCCAAGTTCTAATCTAGAATCAGAACTATTTTATTACTTATTTTAATTAAAAAGTAGCACATGCTTTCATTATATCTACAAAGTAATATATATATATATAATGAATGAATCACTTCTTATACACAACTCATTATTTTGCTGCATTTATTTCCATTTATTTTAATGTAAATACCATTCATCATTGACACAGTTTTGTTTTGATTTTTTTAATGAGTTCATATCCTATAGAAATTTTTAAATGCTCCTTTTCTCCAATTGATATTTAACTAAAAGTATCTTATCAGCAGATCCTGTGTGCTTTTTGTTCCTTAAAGTTTATTTATTTTGATAGAGAGGGAGTGAGAGAGCACAAGTGGGGGTGAGGCAGAGAGAGAGAGTGAGGAAGAGAGAGAATCCCAAGCAGGTGCCATGCTGTCAGCACAGAGCCCAATGCAGGGCTCAAAACCATGAACCATGAGATTATGACCCCAGCTGGAATCAAGAGCCAGACACTTAACTGATTGAAGCACCCAGGTGTGCTGTAAAAGCATATCCTTTAAATGACTTTATTAGATTCCATCCCAATGAAACCATTTATCTCTTCATTTTTTCAGATGAGAAATTTGAAGCTTTGAGAAGTTAAGGGACTTCTCCAAAGTCACAGAGTTAGTCACATTAAATTTAGGACAAAAAAATAATTTCTCCAGATTTCTTGTTTAATATTTTCTGACTTCACTGTAATCTGCCCAACATAGTGCTGACCATTTAATCTTCCTAAAATATTGACTAAATCATATCACCCCTCTCCTTTATAGCATTGGCTCCCAACTCCACAGGGGAAAACATCCAAACTCTTACCCTAGTTTCTAGATTATTTAAAATCTAGCTTTGTACTACTTTCATTTTCCCTATCCCAAACTACTTTATATTAAACATCTGCTCAAATTTAACCTGTAATATTACCCTAGAATATAGCATACTAATTACAGGATCCAAGACTTTTTTTTTTTTTAATTTACATCCAAGTTAGTGAGCATATAGTGCAATAATGATTTCAGGGGTAGATTCCTTAATGCCCCTTATCCATTTAGCCCATCCCCTCTCCCACAACCCCTCCAGTAACCCTCTTTTTGTTCTCCATAGGTAAGAGTCTCTTATGTTTTGTCCCCCTCCCTGTTTTTATATTATTTTTGCTTCCCTTCCCTTGTGTTCATCTGCTCTGTGTCTTAAAGTCCTCATATGAGTGAAGTCATATGATATTTCTTTCTCCAACTGACTAATTTTGCTTAGCATAATACCCTCTAGTTCCATCCACGTAGTTGCAAATGGCAAGATTTCATTCTTTTTGATTGTCGCGTAATACTCCACTGTGTGTGTGTGTGTGTGTGTGTGTGTGTGTGTGTGTACCACATCTTCTTTATCTATTTATCCATCGATGGACATTTGGGCTCTTTCCATACTTTGGATATTGTTGATAGTCCTGCTATAAACATTGGGGAGCATGTTCCCCTTCGAAACAGCATACCTGTATCCCTTGGATAAATACCTAGTAGTGCAATTTCTGGGTAATAGGGTAGCTCTATTTTTAATTTTTTGAGAAACCTCCATATTGTTTTCCAGAGTGGCTGCACCAGTTTGCATTCCCACTAGCAGTGCAAAAGAGATCCTCTTTCTCTGCATCTTCACCAACATCTGTTGTTGCCTGAGTTGTTAATGTCAGCCACAGAATCCAAGACTTATGTACCTTGTTTCCCTCACCAAGATGTAATTTTCTTTTATCTCACATATCCAAATACTAAAATCCTGCAGGGCGCTATTCAAATCCTGTACCCTTCACAAAACTTTTTCAAACCACTCTAATTTACTCTAAATTTTTAGTCCTCTACATTCTTTTTATATAAATAGACTGTCCTCCAATTAGGTATAAATTATCTCAGTTATTCATTGGCATGTCAATCACCCCTGCAATGTTAAAGAAAAATACTCAACTATACCGAGTAGACTTGCTTTAAATTCATGAATGCAAACTTCAGATGGATTCCTTTTTTCAAAAAGTTCTATTGTAGTAAAATATACATGGCATAATATTAACAATTTTAACCGTTTGAAACAGCACAATTCGGCATCACTAAAAGCATTCACAATGTTGTACAACCATCACCACGATATAGGACCAAAACTTTTCAGCATCCCCAACAAAACTCTGTATCCATTACATGATAATTCTCCCTTCCCCATCTCCCCATCTTTGGTCATCTCTATTCTACTTTTTGTGAATTTGTATATTCTAAGTACGTCACATAAGTGAAATTGTACAGTATTTGTCCCTCTGTGTCTGGCTTATTTTTTATAAAATGTAATGTTTTCAAGGTCCATTCATATTGTAGCATACATCAAAATTTCATTCCCTTTTATGGCTGGATTATATTTCATTGTATGTATATAACACATTCTGTTTATCTATTCATCTGTTGATAGACACTTAAGTTGTTTCCACCTTTTTGGCTATGAACACTGGTGTACAAATATCCATTCGAGTCTCTGTGTTCAATTATTTTGTATATATACCTAAGAATGAAGTTACTGAGTCATACATTAGTTTTATGTTTCATCATTTGAAAAACTACCAAACTGTTTTCCATAGCAGCTGCACCATTTTATATTCCCATTTAATACACAGGATTCCAATTTCTGTACATCTTTGCCAACACTTGGTATTAGCTGTTTTTTTGGGTTACAGCCAAGCTAGAAGGTATGAAGTGTTATTTCATTGTGTTTTTGATTTTCATTTCTCTAGTGAACGATGTTGAGTATCTTTTCTTGTGCTTATTGGCCATTTACATATCTATATTGGAGAAATGTCTATCTAAAAACTTTGCCCATTTTTTAAAGTGGCTTATTTTTGTTGGTGTTGAGTTTTTAAATTATGTATAATATATGTGATTTGCAAATCATATATACATATATGATTTGCAAATATTTTCTTCCATTCAGTAGGGTTTTTGCCATCTTGATAATATCCTTTGATATGCAAAAGTTCTTAATGTTAATGAAATCTATTTATCTACTTTTTGTTGTTACCATTTGTGCTTTTGGTGTCATATCTATAACATCATCACCGGGTCTGACATCATGAAGATTTTTCTTAAAATTTTCTTCCAAGAGTTCTATAAAATTTTAGCTCTTCTTTAATATTTTATAAACTAATTTTTGTATATGGCAAAAGGTAAGAGTCCAATTTCATTCTTTTGCATATGGATGTCCAGTTATTCTAGCACTGTTTGTTGGAAAGGCTACCTTTCCCTTCATTGAACAGTCTTGGTACTCTTGTTGAAAAGCAATTAATCATATATGTGAGAATTTATTTCTGAGCTATCTCACTGGTATAAATATCTTTCCATATGCCAGTACCATACTACCCTAATTGCTGTAGCTTTGTTGTAAGTTTTGAAGTGAAGATATGTGAATTATCCAACATTATTCTTTTTCAAGGTTGTTTTGTCTATTTGGGGCCCCTTGAAATTCCTTGTGAATTTGAGAATTGGCCTTATCATTTCTGCAGATAAAGCTGTTATAATTTTGATTCAGATTGTGTTAAGTCTGTATGTGTTTTTTTAAAAATTTTTTAATGTTTATTTATTTTGAGAGAGAGTGCAAGCATGGAAGGGGCAGAAAGAGAGGGAGTGACAATCCCGAACAGGCTCCATACTGTCAGTGCAGAGCCTGATGTGGGGCTGGATCTCACAAACCAAGATCATGACCTGAGCCAAAATCAAGAGTCAGACACTTAACCAACTCAGCCACCGAGGCTCCCCAAGTCTATAGATGATTTTTAATAGTATTGACATCATAACAATATTAGGACTTCCTATTCATGAACACAGGTGAAAGCTTAAGGTCTTCTCAGGTCTTTTCTGAGCCTGAAACTTTCCCTGGGCATGCCCAGTGGCCTACTAAATTCCCTGTATGTGTGGTTAATTTTGAATGTTAAAAAGATAACCAGGTACTGTCTTTTTAAATCTCTTGGAAGCTGCTGTAGCCAGTAGAGGTTAAAACAACTGTGACTTGCCTTTTGCACCAAAATGATCAGGAAGAGCAATATGCAATTAGAACACAGAGCCCCAGCATTTGAAATACAAGGTCCTTATTGCCCACCCTGGTTCCAGCAACCCAAGCCAGAAACAGGGGTTGCCATTTCCACAACTGCCTGCCACGGGGTGGGTGTGAGGGTTGGGTAGTCACTACCATACTGAAGGTTGAAATGGACAGATAGTAACAACTCACCAGCTAAGCTTTCTACTAGTTGGTGAAGTATTCAGACAGGCTCCAGAGTTCCAAAACAAGCACTTCAGTTTGTGCCAGTACAATTGTTTTCTAGGAGGAGAGACAAATCCCTGGCCTTTTGTACTCTGCTATCTTCCCTGACTTTACTCCTTACCAGATGGGTTCTTAATCCCCTAATTTATGTATCTATCCCAACTTCTCTCCCAACACCCAGATTTAGGCATATAATTCCAACCTCTATGGACTTCTAATGCTACTACTCAATCATAATATTTCAGTTTGATCTATGTAGTCTCCCACTCCAAAATGACTATTTCATAACTTCTCTCTTTTTAGTCACTCAATCTTCACTCTCAGCCAATTACAGTACTTTCCATACCTCACTGAGAAAATCAAAGCAATCAGAGGAGACTTCCATGGACTCCCATTACTCTCTGCCCAATTACCAGCATCTTGCATATACATCCTACTCTCCCCTGTCTGTTACCATAGATCCATACTGAAAGCCATGAGAGCGAGAATCATTGAGGCCATCTTAGAAATCTACTTACCACATTCATAACACAGGAATATCCTGTGGCAAGTTTTGCTGACAGTAGTTTTGAAACACCATTATGGGTGAATGGGTGACTAAAATTAAGGAGGTCAAGTTAAAAAAAGAAAAAAAGGAGGGGAGGTTAATTAAAGGTTTTGCTTATTTTCAAACTTCAAAAACAAAAAATACCCTTTTTTTTGGCAAGTTTTAGGGGGAAAGGTATACTATTTAACTATTTTTATTTGTAAAATAAAAAAGTCTTTACCTACATATATATATTTAAAATTTAACAAAAAATGGCACACCATGTCCATTAGTGATTTAAGCATGTCCTCTAACAATATACTTATAACCACACTCAGTTTAAAGTATAAAATTCTGAAATACATTCTACCTGAATTACTGGTTTGTGGAAAGCAACCTAAGAGTTAAAAGGGAGAGAACTGTGCTCATATTGCATACTCTACTATTCTTTTCTTTTGTAAAGATTTATCAATATCTGCTCTACAAGTGAGTTATCTTTATTTATTCTGACATAAGCCTATTTTCCACAGACATACTGCCTTTTCTTTTCCCTAGGAATATAAATTATCTACTTCCTTAAAAAAATAAATATACTTTATATTGCCTTCATTTCTCTTCATCTTTATTTGATATGTTTATAAAATATTTGGCTTTCAAGAATATACTGGTACTGTATGTGTACGTAAATCTGTCCAATACTTTCTTAAACAAAGAGATCAGCTAAAACTTTATGTTAATTTATATTTACTGGCTCCCTGAAAATGCTGCAGACTGGTCAAAAGCTCTAAAGTTTGTATTCTTAGAAAATGATTCTCAATGAAAGATGTATAATATCCATCCTATTTTTATAGGTTCCTATCTCTATTCCATGCTATGTTCTTTGGTTTTAAATGTTATAAAGTCCTTGGATAAAAGTCTTAGGAAACACAGCCTGGTGAGAGATAACTGCAAATATAAAATAAATACTCATGACACCTGGTGCAGAATTCACATGAACAATAAAAAACTTTGACCGTGACATTAGTTTGCCCTTCAAATGTATGGTTCCTATTGAACCAATCAACATTGCCTGAGTTTATTTCTGATTTCTTCTAATCATCATTTTTCCCTCTTTGCCTCTTCACTTTCTCTTCTCTCCCTGTTTAAAAAATAATAATAAATTGCTCTTTCTCTCATTCTGCTCTCCCCACAAGAGCTATTTCAAATCTCCCCACTTGTTGAAGCACTAGAATCAATCACATGATTTCACGTTCTGCCTTACCATACTCTAAATCATTAGATAGACAAAATTATTAAAAGCACAAAAGAAGTATTCCCTCCTATATTCTTTATAGATTGTTCCAGTTCCCTCCATTCATACCAAGAAGCACAGGAGCATTTCCACTATTTCTTTTTTCCTCCTTTTAATTTCAGTAGAAGAAAACTGATAGCAGACCATCAGGAAAAAGTTAAAAATATATTTTTAAATTTACATATATCTGATTACATTTCAATGTGCTTATCACATTGCCCCCCACTTCTATTATCCTATCTGCTTTGGGTAGATGCACTCCTCTTTGCTCTAGCAAGGGACTAGAAAATAATCAAAGCAGCAATCTTATTACTATTGACTGTAACCCAAACCAATAATTTGTAAGAGCCTTATAAGTTATGAGAATGTACCCTACCATTTCAAAGCTGTTGGACCTTCCTCCAAGAAGTGGAAGCACCAAATCAAAAATATGAGAAAACATGACTTCACAGATATTTCCTTTATTTACACTGACTACAGCCACATCACATGGAGTATCCATGAAGTTGAAAACTTGATACAAGCTCTTTTATTTATAATTCAAATCCATCTCTTCATTATCTCACTTTCATCTTTTCTTCTTAAAAAAATATTCTTTGAAAACTCCCAGACCTCCCCCTAAAATGAAGTTAATTATATTACAAGCAGCTCTGCTCCTAATTAAGTTTAATCTACCACAAATGCATTTTCTCATTATCACTAACACGAGAATAAGGTCCTCTGGTTGGTAAATACTCTGCTCCATGAGATTGACTCCCAAGTGTAATATGGGCTTAACTCAGGTTTGTGGTCACAAGAAAGTTAACATTTAGCAAAATAAGTTCTGGAAATATTCTTCATGACACTCAACACCTTCCAGCATTCAGTGAGTTTTTTTTCTGTTTTCACTCCTAAACTAGATAGATAGATAGATAGATAGATAGATAGATAGATAGATAGATACCTAACACAAAACAATAGATGGCATTCTGATTAATATTAACAATACGCACACTGAGACTGAAATTTCCACTAACTCAAAGCTATCAAGTTTCCAAACAAATGTATTATTAGTGGTGAGTGAGTTCATCCTATTTCAGTACAGTGTGTTTTCCTTGTCATTTTCTTGTACACATTCAATATGGGTGTAGATAGAAGTCAGTAAGTTTAATAAATTATGAGATTAACAACTACATCATTAGTCTTATATTAACCCAACTTACCATATGAAATTAAAACCAAGAAACAATTTTCTCTGATACTTCAGTGAAGAAAAAAATTCTATAAGTTGTTGGTAAATGTTGCTAAACACGATAAATGGTAAATATTTAAATAATTTTAATTAAAATTATTATAGTCATTATTTTCACACTGATGGTGTCAGTCTAGACTTTAGGGGTTCTGAATTACTGGCCTTTCATCTTTTTAATGAGAACTAAAATGGTATATTAACAGGTATGGCATATTTTCCAGGGAAGAATGGCTTTAATTTATCAAAGTATCTTAGAAGGCCATTTGTGTCAGAATAGGGAGGCCCTAGAGGGCTATCTACAAAGAAAGTGCAAAAAAAAAAAAAAAAGGATCTAAAAGACTCTATTGGACAATGAAAGATATTTGGTTTTATTTTGTTCTGGCACTTTATACAGGAAAGAGATGAAGGACCCAGTAAATTAAGGAGACAAGGAAGTTGTAGATGGAAAACCAAGGAAAGGATTTAGCAAGATGTCAGAAAGCTGGCAATCATATACCTATAAGAAAAAGATGTTATAAAAGACTTAAGAAAAATGGATATGTTATATTTACATTTAAACTGTTTACTGATGAGACAAACAAAATACATTGGACAGTTAAAGAGATAGTGCGGTACTTTGCGGGAATTGAAGGAAAGAGTTGAATTTTGTTTTAGATTAATGGAGTAGAAGCAAAAAAAGAAGAATAATGGTGGCGAGATGTAAAGTCATGATCAAGGATTGGGTGGAAAGAGGAAATAAAAACAAGAGGTAGTCAGAAAGAAGTCACCAAGAATCTTCAGCACTACTGCGTGGTCAGGGAGTAAGGGGTTGTATTTTTAATGCATGTGGATAAGAAGATCTGGGTAGTTCATATTTGGGCTATTCAAATAAAACCAGAAAAATCAGGTGCCCATAACAAAATATAAAAATATTTAAGGTGCCAGCAAAATATTTGTTTTGCTGAAGTTTCAGGAACTTCTTTCCTGGAGTTTCAGATGAGATCTAAATATGAGTCACAAGAAGGGATGCTGCAATCCTTTATCTATGTAGGTAATAAGCCAGAAAGTTTTTAGAGATGCAAGATATTCTAGGAATTATAAATATCTGAACTATTGCAAGAGCCTCTTAACTTGTCAGTCTGCTTCCACTGCTCTTCTTTCCAATCCATTCTCAACACTAGCACAAGTTTTCTCAAGTATGAATCTGATGTGTTACTTCCCTATTTAACAGCTCCTGATGGCACACCAAGATTGTTCGTGATTTAACTCAACATAGTTACATTCTCAAGTTCTGCTACTCTCACCATCACCAGCCACATTATATTACTTGTTTTCAAGTTCATCTATTGACCTTCATATACCTTAACAGAATTGATTATTCCTAAGTCTTTGTTTCCAATGTATTCTATTAAAGAACTTACCATAATAAAATCCTAGCTACTGAAGTTTGAACTCATTCACCATGCTAAAATCTTAAGGACAGGAACTAAGGTTTGGGATTTATGTCTCACACTCTATAACCTGCCCAAGCCCTAGGTCTAATGGGTGTTCAATAAATGGTTTTCAATTAATGACCAAGGTGCTGTAAGTATCTACCCTGGAAAGTAAATGAGCCAAAGCAAGTATACACGTATACATGTCTGAATACATGTATTATTCGGGAGGTGGTGATTTCATTTTACATGGTACATATGTCAAAATACAATGACATTTCGGGGCGCCTGAGTGGCGCAGTCGGTTAAGCATCCGACTTCAGCCAGGTCACGATCTCGCAGTCCGTGAGTTCGAGCCCCGCGTCGGGCTCTGGGCTGACGGCTCAGAGCCTGGAGCCTGTTTCCGATTCTGTGTCTCCCTCTCTCTCTGCCCCTCCCTCGTACATGCTCTGTCTCTCTCTGTCCCAAAAATAAATAAAAAACGTTGAAAAAAATTCAAAATACAATGACATTTCAAGGATGATGGAAAGAAGACACAAGCTTGAAACAGTGAGTTGAACTATATGGTCTTCAAAGTTTCTTACAACCCTGTGGGTCAACAATTTTATGATTAATATATCGTGAATGGAAGAAAAAGAAATTCAGAAAGAAAATATAATGCTAAGCATCTATAGATGGTCATACTGGAAGAGAAAATACTCTACTTCAGGTCCTCAGTGTCTCTGTGTGTACCTCATTAGCAAGGATCTCTGTTAGTTTCCTATTACCATTGTAACAAACTACCATGAACATGGTGACTTAAAACAACACAAATTTATTTTCTTACAACTCTGGAGGTTAGAAGCTGAAAATGGGTCTCACTGGTCTAAACCCAAGGTGTTTGCAGAGCTGCATTCTTGTCTGGAGGCATGAGGGGAGAATATATTGTATCACCTTTTCCAGCTATTTGAGGTCACCCACATTCCTTGCCTCATGACACTTTCCACCTTCAAAGCCAGCAATGGCAGGTGGAGTCTTTCTCACAATACATCACTCTGACTCTCTTTTTCTCTTTCACTTATAAGGATGCTTCTGAACATAGAACCTTCTTGAAAAATCCAGAATAATCTCCCTATCTCAAAATCATTGGTTAGCAATGTTCACCTAAATACCCCTCCCATATACTATGGGTTGAATTGTGCCTCCTAACAGATATATTGATGTTTCAACTTCCAATACATCACATTGTGACCTTATTTGGAAGTAGGGTTGTTGCAGATTACTTAAAATGAGTTCATATTAAAGTACTGTGGGCTCTTAATCCATTATGACAGCTGTTATAAACAAAAGGAGACAGACACACGAAGAGAAAATGGCCATATAATGATATAGGCAGAGATTGGCATGACTCATCTACAAGCCAAGGAATGCTAAGTATTGCCAGCAAACACCAGAAGCTAGAAGAGGCAAAGAAGGATTCTCTTCTACAGGTTTCAAATGGCACATGGCCCCCTGCTCCCTTCATAGGAACTCCTTGTCTCCAGAGCTGTGAAACAATACATTTCTGTTGTTTAAAGCCAGCCAGTTTGTGGTAATTTGTTATGGCAACCCTAGCAAAGTAATGCATTGTATAACAGAACATATTCACACATTCTTAGGATTAGGACATGGACATCTTTATGGGGCCATTATTCTGCCAACCATAGTCAGTGCGAAAATGATAAAAAATAGAATACATTTGCCCTCTAATCAAGAAAGAACAAGATAAATCTCTTTTTGGAAAATGGAAATAATCATCTTTTTTTTCCCTTCTATTTTATATAGTATCCTGAGGCTTTTATCTACTTGGAACTTCTATTAAGAATTACAGGTCACTTAGCAACAATTTTTAACCACTGCTTTTTCTATTGATTTCAGTATTAAGTGAATTAAGTGCTTATCTAATATAATGACTACTTCAGGTTCAGTTTAGGAAAACATATAATTTAAATAAAAAATTAATAGCCAATGGGATGCCTGGATGGCTCAGTTGGTTAAGCGTCCGACTTCAGCTTAGGTCATGATCTCACACTCTGTGAGTTCGAGCCCCGCGTAGGGCTCTGTGCTAATAGCTCAAAGCCTGGAGCCCGCTTCAGATTTTGTGTCTCCCCCTCTCTCTGCCCCTCCCCTGCTCATGCTCTGTCTTTCTCAGTCTCAAAAATAAATAAAAACATTAAAAAAATTTTAAGAAAAAATTAATAGCCAAAACATAGACTAGTCACCATGACAGAGCTTAAATAAACTAGGGGGAAAAAAAATCTCTAACTGCTCAGTGTCCTCGAGTTTTATTTTAAAAAAAAGGAAAAAAAAGTTTCCACTCTAAATTTTTAGAGGTTATTTTTTAAATTTTATTCTATTATGGTAAGAACACTTAACATGACATCTACTCTCTTAAATTTTTTTAAGTGTACATTATTGTTGACGGTAGGTACAATGTTGTACATGAGATCCCTAGAGCTTATTCATCTTGCTCAACTGAAACTTTGTGCCACTGATTAGTAACTCCCCATTTTCCCTCCCCCACTTCCTGGAAACCACCATTCCATGCTGAGCCTATGAATTTAGCAATTTGAGATACCTCATATAAATGAGAACATTCAGTACCTGTCTTTCTGTGACTGGCTTATTTCACTTAGTATAATGCCATCAATGTTCATCCATGTTGTCTCACATTGCAGAACTTATTTCTTAAGGCTGAATAGTATTCCATTGTATGTATATACCACATTTTAATTATCCATTCATCTGTCATTGGACATTTAGGTTGATTCTACATCTTGGCTGTTGTGAATAGTTATGCAATAAACATGGAAGTTCTATTATCTCTTCAAGATTCCAATTTCAGATTTTTTAGATAAATACCCAGAAGTAGAATTAATGGATCACAGGGTAGTTCTATTTTTAATTTTTGAGGAATTTCTATATTATTTTACATAGTAGCTATACCATTTTGCATTCCCACCAAGAGTGTCCAAGAGTTATGATTTTGCCACATCCTTACCAACATTTGTTGTCTTAGTTTTTTTGATAATAGCCATCCTGACAGGCATGAGTTGGTATCTTGTTATGGTTTTGATTTTCATTTCTTTGATGATTAGTGATGTTAAACATTTTTTCATATAACAATTAGCCATTTGCATGTCTTCTTTGGGACAATGTATATTCAAGCCCTTAACCCACTTTTAATCAGACTATTTATTTATTTATTTATTTATTTATTTATTTATGCCATTGACTTGTAGGAGTTCCTTATATATTTTAGAGACTTAATATCTTATCAGATATATGCTTTGCAAATATTTTCCCCTATTCCATGGGTTGACTTTTCACTGTTCCTTTGTGTGCAGGAGCTTTGGGGCTTTTAAAGACATTTAAATCTGTATTCAGCACAGCTTGTATCTAACAACCCTTTTGAAGGTGATAAGACTGCATTCCTTTTTCTTATTTTTAAATATATAAATATATATATATATTTATACATATATATATATTTATTTATTTATATTGGAAATGTATATATTTCCAAAGATCTTTTAACCCCACAAAAGCAAAATGACATACTTTGCATTTTTTCATTCTGTCAAATTCATCTTTCTCCTTAATAGAGTAGGATTAACACATTTGTCTTTTGAGATAAGACACATTATGTGCTGTTCCCTAGTGACCAATCTTTATAGGAACATCAGGTTCAGACCTATTTTGCCCATATAACTAGAGGCTACTAACAGGAGGGACGGGAGAATGTGAATGGGGACAGGTAAAAGAATGAGAGCTTTTGGCCTAATAGAAAGCTTTCTCCCTAAAAAAAAATGAATCTCATTTGCCTTACAGATTTGCATACCATTAACAAATATGAACACTTATTTCAATTGTGAGGAGCATGTAGCTAAAATGCCCGAGGGGAAGAAAAAGTATGGAAAGAAAATCTTATTTTACAAGAGCAATGGAAAAAAAAATCAAAGGTACTCTCTCTTATTTGAAAAATATTTTATATTAAATACAAGACCAAATACATATTTGAAGTATTCCAAATTGAAAACAAAAAATATCCCAAGACAAACAAACAAAAAACCTACAACAGAACAAGTCATTCAAGAACTCTTCAATTTCTTAGGAAGTATTTTCATTTCCTTAGCTTTCATTATTAGATTATGAAAATATATTATTCTTAAAATCATATGGCTAAAAAAGAACAATGCATTCCAGCTTCTGCATAAATGTTAATAATTTCCTTTCTCTCATAGTCAAAGCATCCTGGTTAAATCTTGCTAACGTTCTTTCAATTCTGACTCTCAGAGGACCTAACTACAAATATAATAATGTATGTAATATTTTTAAAAAGAAATATTGGACAAAAATCTTAACACTAGAAAATAATAAGGGGCATCTGTGTGGCTCAGTCAGTTAAGTGTCTGACTTCAGCTCAGGTCATGATCTCAGTTTGTGAGTTCGAGCCCCACATCAGACTCTGTGTCGACAGCTCAGAGCCTGGAGCCTGCTTCGGCTTCTGTGTCTCCCTCTCTCTCTGCCCCTCCCCTCTTGCACTGTATCTCTTTCTCAAAAAATAAATGAACATTAAAAAAATTTTAAAGAAAAAGAAAATAAGAGCCCTCTATCACAAGAAGAAAATAAAGGTCAGTATGTAGTTATCTGTATACTATTAGTTACTTGTATAGCATATAGATGTTAAGTGAGAAATTTAAACATGGTACCCTAAATTACCTGAATCCTGGATTTTAGAAGGCAAGAGACTAATGCTTTTATGTGCAAAGATAGGCTACAATTCTGCAAAACAAAGAATGATTTAAGTCCAATGGCAAGGATTTTAAGATAAAGCTTTCAAGTATATTTAAGTTTCAATTAATTCTACATATTTCTATTATACAGTTTATTGGATTTCAGGCAAAAGCTTTTATGAGATGGCATGAACTAAGGATAAATAGGGACCCTATAAGTAGGTTGACCAAACGTCCCTGTTTGACCAGGACAATCTTATTTTATGCCTGTTGTCTGAATATTTTTTTAAATTTTTTTAACATTTATTCATTTTCAAGAGACAGAGACAGAGTATGAGTGGAGGAGGGGCAGAGAGAGAGGGAGACACAGAATCCAAAGCAGGCTCCAGGCTCTGAGCAGTCAGCATGGAGCCCAACACGGGGCTTGAACTCATGAACCACAAGATCATGACCTGAGCCGAAGTCTGACACTTAACAGACTGAGCCACCCAGGCACCCCTGAACATTTTTAATTGAATCCTTTTTGTCACAGGATACAAAAATTAATGTACAAAAATCTGCTACATTTTGATACACTAATAATTAAGCAGGAGGAAAAGGAATTAAGAAAACAATCCCATTTACAACTGTACCAATAATAATAAAATACTAGGAATAAACTTAACTATAGATGTGAAAGACTAATACTCTGAAAATCATAAAAGATGATGAAAGAAATTGAAGATGACACCAACAAATGGAAAGACATCCCATGCTCATAGATTGTAAAAGCAAATATTACTAATGTGTCTATGCTACCCAAAGCAATGTACACATTTAATGCAATCCCTATCAAATACCAACAGAATTTTTCATAGAACTAGAAAAAATAATCCTAAAATTTTTATGGAACCACAAAAGACCCCAAATAGCCAAAGCAATCTTGAAAAAGAAAAACAAAACTGGAGACATCACAATTCCTGACTTCAAGTTATATTACAAAGCTATAGTAATCAAAACAGTATGGTACTGACACAAAAACAGATACATAGGTGAATGAAACAGAATAGAAAGCCCAGAAACAAACCTACAATAATATAGTCAATTAATCTTCAATGAAGGAGGCAAGAATATGCAATGAGAAAAAGAAAGTCTCTTCCACAAATAGTGTTGAAAAAACTGGACAGCTACATGCAAAAGAATGAAACTAGATCACTTTCTTTATACTATATTCAAAAATAAACTCAAAATAGATTAAGGGCCTAAATAGGAGACCTGAAACCATAAAAATCCTGTAAAAGAACACAGGCAGTGTCTCTGGCATCAGTCATAGCAATGTTTTTCTAGCTATGTCTCTTGAGACAAGGGAAACAAAAAAAAAAAATAATAAACTATTGGGACTACATCAAGATAAAAAGCTTCTGCACAGCAGAGGAAATAATCAATAAAGCTAAAAGACAACCTCTGAATGGGAGAAGATATTTGCAAATGACACATCCGATAAAGGTTTAGTATCCAAAATATATAAAGAACTGATACAAGTTAACAACCCAAACAACAAATAATTCAATTAAAAAATAGGAAGAAGACATATTGCTCAAATGAAGATATACATATGCCCAACAGACACATAAAAAGATGCTCAACGCCATTCATCATCAAGGAAATACACACACACACACACACACACACACACACACACAAACACACACATACACACAGACACACACACAAACATATACAATGGAATATATACAATGACAAATCCTTCCATTTGCAAAGACATGAATGGATCTAGAGAGTATAATGCTAAGCAAAATAAACCAGTCAGATTAAGAGAAATACTGTATGATCTCACTCATATGTAGAATTTAAGACACAAAACAAATGAACCAAGGAAAAGAGAGACACCCAAACAAAAAAAAACAGTCTTAACTATAGAGAACAAACGAAGGGATATCAGAGGGGAGGTGGGTGGGTGGATGGGTGAAACAAGTGAAGGGGATTAAGAGTATACTTCTCTTGATGAGCACTGAGTAATATACGGAATTGCTGAATTTCCATATTATACACCTGAAACTAATACTACACTATATTTACTTAATTTTAAAAATTAAAAAAAATTAAATCTAAATTTAAATTTAAATTTAAAAATACAAGATATAAATAAAGTATTCCATGTAGATGCAAACCAAAAAAAAAAAAAAAAAAAAAAAGCCCTTTTCACTCTCGAAGTCCTCTTAGTAGATCACTCTATCCAAACAATTAAATCAGGATGACTAAGCCTGTAATTATCTTCTAAAGTTGTACCTTGTAAAAATGTTTTAAGTTATGTTTATAATTTAAAAATTAAAAAATATATATAATATACACATTATTTACATCTAGTAATTTATTTAACTTTTTTAAATGTTTATTTTTGAGAGGGAGAGGGAGAGAGAGAGAGAGAGAGAGAGAGTGCGCGAGCATGAGAGGGGGAGGGGCAGAGAGAAAGGGAAACAGAATCTGAAGCAGGCTCCAGGCTCCAAGCTGTCAGCACAGAGACTGACGCAGGGCTCAAACTCACAAACTGTGAGATCATGACCTAAGCTGAAGTCATACACTTAACCGACAGAGCCACCCAGGTGCCCCTTCATCTAGTAATTTATTGCTAATATATCACAACGAAATAGTAGCAGAGTCCTCTCCAGGAAGTTGGCTCCAACTCGAAGCTAGCTTTCTTATCTCAGCCTGGTATATTTCAGGTAATTGAAAAGCAAGAAAGGGTTGATAATAAGTGGAATAGAAATCCACATTGTGATGCACCTACCTGCTTAGAAATCCAAATTTAAGAAATTCAAGTCTACTGGTTTGGATATAGTATAGGCCAGAAAGTGAGGCAACTAGAAATTTAGATTATGAGACCATTACTATGATTTATGAGGAAATGTAAAGGGTGTGAGAGTTGGAGGAGAAGGAAGGTTTAAAGCAATTCCATTTTTTTTCTAGTTGGAAGAGGGTAAATTCTATAAACAACAGATCAGTGTTCTTCAGTTTTGCTACTCTGTAGAACAGTGAGCCATAAATATAGCCTATCTAGACTTTATCAAGGTATTTAATACTGTCTTTCATTATATAAATGCACAAAAAGTAGATTTTTTTATCTGAATATACCTACTTCACATTCAGCTACTCTATATACTACACTGTACCTCTCATAAGAATCAAAGCAGACAAAAGCATATCATTCCACACAATCGCTTTATATTCAACAGTCAGTCCTCACTCTGACCTCAGTTGTTGTTTTGTTTGTTTGTTTTTTAATGTCCTTAGGAATCAAAATTTCTTTAGGCTCATTTGATCTTTACTTTTACGGCTTATTGAAATCAGCCTCAAAACTCATTTCATGATCTTGTTTTCCCTAATATAGTTATTTCTAACATTCTAGAGAGAGCCACTCCCTCTACCACCTCTAGTCCCACGGAATAAACTCAAGACCAACCCAACCGGGACAGGGTATTTGTTCTGTATGATATTACATAAATGTTACTGATCCAATATCAGCATCAATCAGAATGGATAGTTCTGTTGACTTTCTTGAAATTGTGTTCAACCCTGTTTTTATCTTCTCTTAGATGATGATACATTTTTCATGAAGATGAAGTCACATTTTTCATTGCATAATAATTGAGATTAAACATTTTTAAGATGGTCTGCAAGGCCTACATGATTTGGCCCAAGCCCACTGACCAACCCTTAATTTGTACAACACTTATCTACTCTCCCTTTAGCTATACTTCCCTTTTTTTTTCCTTTTTTTCTTTTTCTTTTTTTTTTTTTTTTTTTTTTCAGTTCTTTGAATGTGCTATGCTAGGAGTCATAGAACATAATGGTACCTCTTCCTGGGACACCCTTCAAATTCAGCCTCCAAAACATATTGCACACATACACTTAGATTAAACTTTTATAGACCTCAGCTTAATTGGCACTTACCTGGTGGTGGCAGTCCTTAATCTGTAGAACAGAACCCTTCTTTATACACTCTCACAGAATCCTTTATTTTGTAGCATTTACTTCAGTTTGCAATTATAAAGTATTTGTATAATAGCTGATGATCTCCCGCCTCCAGATTTTAAGACATATTATGCGGTATGAATTTTATACCCTACTGGATCTGCCATATTCAGCACAGTGGCCTACTACAGAGAAAACACACCATAAATAATTGTTCTTTTGTAGATTAAAGAATACAAGGCTGGAAAGATAAAGAATACGTTAAAGGAGAGAATCAGTACCCAAAATAATCTTGGCAAACTGGAAAGGTAAGCGACAGTCAGACCCAGGGGTGCTAGATGATAAGTAGTAAATGATAAATTTAAATATATCACCTATCCTCCACACAGTAAGCCTATGAAGGGCCTTGTCACAGTCTCCAAATTAGTTTTATTATTTTAAGTGCTGATACTCTGTTATAATTCTTAGATTTCATCCTACATTTGTGTTCAATTGAGTAAGCATAGAGAATATAGTTAACATTTAGTCACATGGTACATAGCCCAGGAATTTTCTAGAATGGTCATGAGAACTAGTCATGATCAATAAATAACAGAAGTCTACTCAATAAGATTGCTAAACAGATGTTGCAATATGGGACGGAATTAACAATGTAGAATCTACAGTAAGGACAATAATAAGACTATTCAAAACTACTCAGAATACTCCTGGTATACTGTCTAATCTTGGGAACTTCACTTTAAGTGACATACTGAGAAAGACAGGACATGGTTTGAGACTGTTCATGATTGTGTTGTCATTCTTAACTGTTTGTTGTCCTTCCTGTAAGAGGCTTGTAAATCCCTGCCCTTTGCTACGTGACTTAAAGTGTCTCCCAGTGAGAGATATAAAATTTCCTACCCCATTAATGTTACAATTGGATGTGTGACTTGCTTTAGCTAAAAATTAAAAAATGAGTAAAAGTAAACTGTATATGTAAAATATGAATAAAAAGATATATGCCACTTCTGAGTAAACACTGCACATTTTTCCTCTATTAAAAGATTGGCAAGACTTAGAGGCTGCTCCTTCACCCAAGGTTCTAAAATGAAGAACTTCAGCAAATACATAGCTGACCTATTATGTCAGTGAGTAATAAACATTGTTGTAACCACTAAAATCATAGGATTGTTTTTTACCACAGCAAAGCCCAGAGAAAGTTAATTAACAGTGTCAAACAAAATAATTAAAAACTGTGAGACCATTTCATATAAGGAATAGTTCAACACACTGAGATGTTCCATTTGTTGAAGAAAAAAAAATGTATAGGGACATTGTAGCACTATAGATGAGGGAGCACTTTTAATGAGTGGTCAAATACGAGCGTTGTAGAACTGGTTTGAGTATTCTTCATGGGTCAAGTTAGGACCAATAACTGGGAGCTTTAGGGAAACCCTGATTTCAGCTCAATAATAGAATTTCCTACTTGCATAGGTAGTCAAAAACGAAATTGGCAGTTTTAGAATGCTTGTAAAGTTTCCTGGCATTGGGAAGTTCAAATAGCTCAGTACATTTAGTTGGGGTATTTTAAAAAGATTCAAATGTTGGTTGGCTCCATAGACTATATAGACTCTTTATAAACCAAAATGCAAAATTTATAACAAAATACAGAAGACTTGAACCCACTTTTCTCCAAATACTCATTGTCCAGTATACGTTGGCTTTCTTCCTTTCATTCTGTTCTTGTTTAAACATTATAAACAATAATTGGTAAAGAAGAAAAGATTTCTTTTAAATAAGTCATATGCTTCCAAAATTAACAGTCTAAGATCGGATATAGCAGTCATATATGAGACAGTAATACCATTCACAAAGATTTAAATATTTAAAATAAAGTAATTGAATTTTAAATTAAAATAGGAAACTACAAATACAAAATTGCTTTTGGTTCTAAATATTATTCAAAAATAAGACTAACTAATGAGAGCACAGAGATATATAAAACAATGCTCCATTTTCTATATGCAGAATATGATTTCTCCTTCATTTATGAGTCTATGGTGTATTTATAATCATTAGTATGACAACTAATAGGACATTTGATTATTTTAATTTACCCATCCAATATAGAATTTGTTGAATGAAAGAATGTAATATCAAAATGAACCAATCAGGGGCGCCTGGGTGGCGCAGTCGGTTAAGCGTCCGACTTCAGCCAGGTCACGATCTCGCGGTCCGGGAGTTCGAGCCCCGCGTCAGGCTCTGGGCTGATGGCTCGGAGACTGAAGCCTGTTTCCGATTCTGTGTCCCCCTCTCTCTCTGCCCCTCCCCCGTTCATGCTCTGTCTCTCTCTGTCGCAAAAATAAAATAAACGTTGAAAAAAAAAATAAAAAAAAAATGAACCAATCAACTTTATATTTAAAAATTAACGAATTACATCTTCAGAAGAATGTTCATGCTTGCTTTTATAAGAAAAATAACTATCAAGTAAGTTCTCTTTTAGTACTTATTTTTGGCATACAAATAAAGTCAATGCCATCTTAAATAATTAACATGTTA
The DNA here is from genome assembly GCF_014898765.1 of Herpailurus yagouaroundi. NCBI lineage: Eukaryota > Metazoa > Chordata > Mammalia > Carnivora > Felidae > Herpailurus > Herpailurus yagouaroundi. The sequence goes on along the minus strand of NW_024412376.1, from coordinate 86,261,938 downwards.
AATTGTGGCTGCCAACATCTGTTTCTTCTATTCCTTCTAATTAGTTCTCTTATATTCAATTTTAGTTATCATAGAGGAATGTTCAATTTTATCATACATTGTAATTTTTTTCAAATAGGGACTACACAGTCACTTAATATTCATTAAATGTCAATAATAAATTCAAAATAACTATAAAATCAATATTTTAACAGTATAAAAAATATCTCACTATCACATCCGAAATTTCAAAATATTTAGCATGAGTAACTGTAATACATTTTTGGACACATTAAATTTCTTTAGCCTCAAATTTAGAAGCTCGGTGGTTTTTATGACTTAAAATGTAAATGAAACTCAGCTGTTGATAATTTGAGAAAGGCTTTAAAGTGTTTAATCCATTACCAATTATGTTTGCCTTTTTATTCTATTAAAATTTTGATTAAATACAAAATACCTTGCATTCTTTTAATCAGTCTTTCCATTTTTTAACCTATAAAAAACCACAAAGGGGTGCAATGAACCAGGGAAAGTTTGGTTTTATTTTCCTTTCTCCTAGTTATTTTTTAAGTTTTATCATTTGTCATTTATCATTTTTCCATCAGTCTCAATGATTCATTTGGTAGAAAAAAAAATTTAGATTATCCTGAGTATCTCTGACAATTAAACATGACAGCATGTTTCAATAATAAACTATAGCTTCTATTAGAGTTTGAATTTCACCGCATTTACTATACTGGATTACAAAAGGAATTAAACCTTACATAATTTGTTTCCATGCAATTTGTTTTCATATTTAACATTTACAAAATTACAATTTTTGAATCAAATTCCCCCCAAAATTATTGGCTTTGTCTACAAAATTAGGAAATAGCTTTACATAATATGCATTTTTCCTTATCATAATACATCCATAAAAGAGCTAGTTTGCTTTGGCCTTTTCCTAGAAAACTGGCATTTTAGAGAAAACAGGAAGTGATTGAAATTTAACAGAGAGTATGAAAGAGTCAGGTGGTGAGAAGAGAAAATCGGAAATAATGAAGGGAAAATATAGAAGCAACCCTTTGATTCCAGGCACACACAGATGACCTGCTAACACAATGACAGTTTTAAAGACACAATGCAAACTGAAGCTTGAAATGAGCAGGTGTGCAAAATGAGGTTTGCTCTCTTCAAACTTTGCCAGTGACAGAACATGCCGAGATTAACCTGCTGGACAATGAGAGTCACATGGGGCACATCGAAGTTGCCCCAGTTGCCCCAACAATGGCCACTCTAGATCAAGTCAATAATCATCTGACTCCCAGACATGTAGCTAACAAGCCCAGCCAAGATCAGTTAAGCCTCCTTGTCATCCCTAGATGCTCCTGGAGGAGCAAACAGTTGCCACCCAATTTTAGGGTCCTTTGTTACATAGTAAAAGTAAAAAACAAATAATAATACCAAATAGTTTGCAATTATTAGGTGCAAATTTTGGACATTCTGACAATTGTTACCCTAAATGGAATAAAAGAGACCTAACATAACAGTTAAACACTAAAGGAGACTACTGTCACAAAATAAGCAGCTAAGAAAATAATCTTATTTCAAATATACTTAAAAAAATTCTTATATTGTTATACATTTGATCATATCTATTTGTAATACATATTAGAAATTCTGAGAGATGATATGAAAATCATGTACGGGCATTGGTTACAAATAGGCTTGGATTCAAATCCTGTCTCCACCATTTATTACTATCTTATTTATTATTATTATTTTTATAAACTTTTTATTCATTATTGCCATGGGAAAATAATGTAATTTTTTGTGGTATGGTTTTCATCTATAAAGTGGGATTTGATATTACTCCATAAAATTAATAGTGACGACTAAAGAACTATTACAGGGAACAAACTTATTCACTAATTATTTCATTGTTTCATTCATTCAACAAATAGTTACAGAGCATCTACCATATGCCAGGCACCATTTTAGGTGCGAGGATATGGCAGGGTACTAACTAGGCAAATTGATGTTCTGGGGTAGCATACTAACAATAAGGAATGAACATGTAAGTATTAATTGAATTTGTGACATGAAAAAAGTACTACAGATAAAATAAAATGAGGTAAAAGGGCCTATGAGTGCTAAGTGGGGTTGTTGAGGAAGACTTTTATTTTAAGTTGAGATCTTTTTTCTTTTAATTTTTTTTAATGTTTATTTATTTTTGAGGGAGAGAGAGAGAGCACAAGTGGGAAAGGGGCAGAGAGAGAGAGAGAGAGGGAGACACAGAATCCAAAGCAGCCTCCAGGCTCAGCTGTTAGCACAGAGCCCCAGGCAGGGCTCAAACTCACAGACCGCAAGACCATGACCTGAGCCTAAGTCAGACGCTTAACCAACTGAGCCACCCAGGTGTCCCTATTGTAAATTGAGTTCTTAACAGAGACCAAAAGAAGGTGAAGAAATGAGCCATGTGGGTGTTGGGAGGAAGAACAATATAGGATGGAGCTCACTCGGTAAGTTCAAAAAACTGTCATATACCTAGAGTACAGGTGAGCAATGGACAGAGAAGAAGATGAGTTCAGAGAGGCAGAGGAAGCCAGATCCTACAGATTCTTACAGGTCATAATAAGGACTTTGTTTTTTATTCAAATTAATACTGGCAGCTACTAGACATTTTGAACAGAGGAGCAACATGAAGATAGACTGTATGGGCAAGAGAAGAAACAAGATTAGTTAGGAAAATTCCTGCAAAGATCCAGCTAAGATAGCTTGAACCAAAGCATTAGCATTAAAGGAGAGGAGAAGCTATTGGAATTTGGATATATTTTGAAGACGGAACCTGTAAGACTTGCTGATAGATTGGATTTGGGATTGAGAGCACAGAAGAATCAATGATAAGGTTCTAGTCTAAGAAACATGAAAATGGAACTGCCTTTCTTGAGATTGGGAGGGCAGTTAAAGAGCGGGTTATAGGAGGTAGGGGTGGGATGGATCAGGCATTTGATTTTGGACAATCTTTCTTCTTTTTGTTTGTGTTTTGATTTGTTTTTGAGAAGTCTGTTTAGCTGTCCAAGTAGAAATGTTTAATAGGCACTTGGATATTCAAGTCTGGATGGAGTTCAGGAGAGAAATGTTGAACGCTGACAGTAGGAGTGCCCTAAAGTTCAACTTTAGGTTGGGTTTTGAGATAAATTCTGTTATTCCACTTTGGAAAAGTGAATATATTGCCTGTGGGCGTTATTTCTGGTACTTGTGATCATGGCTGTTACCATCAGATCCTGCCAGCATCACAACTATTATAGGAACAAAGCATGCTGTATCGATGTCAGGCCATTCGGGAGTGATTGAAAGCACACAGTGGTTTAAACAGAGAAAGTTTAATATAAAGAATTATTTAACTATGATAAAAGAGTTATAACTAGGATATAAAAAAAACTCTATATTTTTCCCTAGGGCTAAAGGAGAGTGCCTAAGGAAGGACAAAGATAGAAAGGTGCCATTCCTTCCTCAGGTTGGATTTCAAAGTATTTTGAAACCTACTGGGAGACAAAGAAGTCTTCTGGTTTTCACAGCTCAGAGCTGGTCTGTAGTTGATGAACAAGCAGGAAGCATCCCTCTGGAGGGCAGGACGGGGCAGTAAGGGAGGAACAGGTGGGACACAGATGAACACAGCTAAGCATGTGAGCATGTAGAGGGAACTGGGGTTCTGATGCAGCAGAAGGCTTGAAGCACACAGTGTATATGTGAGCCATTGCCAGTAGGCAGCATGCAGACATGCAGAGTAGAGACAGGTGTGGAAACTAACTGCAGCCAGGGAGCTGGGCATATGAACATGCAGAGAGAGCAGAAGCCCTGGTCCAGCAGGAGGCCTGGGCACAGAGTGTCCATGTCTGGAGGGCCATAGCATAAGAACCATGGAAAAACAATCCTGGGTGGGTTATGATGAGCAAGCAGGAATAGGGATGACAGTGTGAACAGGAAAACTTGAGGCTGTGGTATCCATGTTGAGAGGGTTATGGGAAAGTAGTCACCAGGACAAGGGCTGCAAAGTTACTGAGGGTCTGTGCATTCTAGATGGATGGCTGCAGCAGCATATAACCAGATGGCTTTCCTCCCATACTGCTGACTCAGCATGCAGTGGCCAGAAAGAGCAGGGGAGCCCCTGCCTCCTACAATGTCCCTTTAGCACCCTCTACTGAGAAAGTTCAACATCATATTCAATGAAAAGGAGAAATGCTTAAAGCAATTCTCCTCTATCCATTTGCTGCAGCAAGTGTTACAGAGCGAATTTGAGGCTGAGAGGCAATAAATAGATAACTGGCATATATGTCATTAAGATTTATTATTAATATCTGGATAGTCACTCTCAAATATAGGCAAGCATTCCAAAAATAACTTTAAGTTTAAATTCCCTATGTGTATTAAATGTTCAAATCTATCATTCAGTTGTAATTGCATGTTTACTGCTGCAGGAGGAAATGATGATTGTGTAATTTGAAATGTTATACATAAAACACTTATTAATAATTCTCAGCTATCTAAATAAATAGCAAATAGATTGACAGTTAACATCCCTTTTATCAGAGAACATGTTAGCTATGTAACGTTAGGAAAAATAGATCCCTTTTTAATAATAAATGCTTATAGAAACTTAAATAAATCATCAGAAAAGAGTTTTTGAGTATTAGCTTACATCATAATGATAACTTTTGTAAAATATTTGATATACTAGCTCCATACATTAACTAAAATAACCATTTCTGCATGTATGTATTTTGTAGTCATTTAATTTTTACTCAGGACATAAACCTCAAAAGAAAAAAATTCTATTTGGTAATTCTTCTTAAATACACCGAAAACCCAAAAGAAAGGTGAGTTTTATCTCTTTCTCACAAAAAAGAAAAATCAGCAAGCTATCATCAGACGGTTGACTCAACACTAGTGAGGAACCCAGCTCCTTCCCATCATCCTCTCCCACTCTATGTGGAACCTATTGTTTAACCTCAAAGTTACATACTGCTCCAGAGAGGAAAATGGCTACCAGAGCTCTGAGGGAGAAAATGAAATGGAAGGGGCAAAAGACATCACCTGTCTGTCTCCACTTTACCTATTCTTCCCACATGTCCCACACAATGATGTCCAAACTTATGATTACACCTAGCTGGAATGGACTACTAGGTTTGTAGTATTTTATCTGGATACATTACTGTTCTGAATCGAATTAGATTCCAAATAATACTGAAATGTAACTAGTCCATCCTATCTACCATCCTATAATAGAAAAGCTGATAAACAGAAAGGATATAAAGCATGTGATAGAGGAAAAAACTGGAAGAATTATTGGGAACAAAAAGGGATGAAGTAAAGTTAATGTGGTCCTTGGAGAACAGCACTTCAGTGTTAAAGAGAAATTGACAGAGATGAAGTCAGGAAAACAAGACAGAAGCAAAAGGCAATCATTTATTTATTCGCCTGTTATATATCAGGAACTACTCTGGGATACTGCGAATACAATAGCAAACAAGAGAGAGAAAATCCTTGCCTTGATGGAATTCATATTCTAGTGGATATTACGGGGGCAATAAAATCACAGAGACTCTAAATAGTAGGTTGGAGACCAAACAAAGAACAAAGTGGCCCTTGATATTCATATTATCTACAACAAAGCAAAATGGATTCTCAAGGTCTCACTAAACTTTTAGGGAAGGAAGAGTCTAAAATTACAAATGAGCACAATATGGTAAAGGAATCGGTATTGATAATTACTATTTTAAGATATACAAAATGTCACTAATGTTTTAAATTTAGGGATGCTGCATTTATTATTTAAGTAAATATAAAAAATTAAGGATTTTCATTATATACGTTCATATTGTATGTGTGTGCATTCATCCATATATATTTTATATGTGTGTGTTTTTACATGTATATATACAATTTATTTACTATGAGCATTGTTAAGTTTAATTGTTAACTTGGTAGGATTATTATCATCCCATTTTACAGATAAGAAAATTGAGTAACAATTTATTGGGCAATAACCTGCCCATGGTCACATAACTTGTAAGTGACAGAGCTGAGATTCAATTCTGGAAGTCTGGTTCCAAAATCTGTTCCCTTAGCCAATTCATTGTTTCCTCTCCATTTTTATTCATTCAGTCTACCTAACCTTATTTTTTGTTCCCATTAATCTTAATTTTGTTATCATTAAATTTTCCTTAACCCCAGCAACAGTAAGAGGCTGATTTATGAACAAAATATTTAGGGAGATGAAAGGATTAGAGAGAGGAACAAGGAGAACAAAGACAAGATCTGCCAAGTGTGTAGAACAAGTGGCATTTAATATATTATTGGAATAATGAGTAGAATTTTCAGTTGGAAATATGGGCAGAAAGACTTTCCCTATAGGGAAGAAGAGAATATTTAAGCATTAAAGCCATAAACCTGAAACTGATATAACACTGTGTATCAACTGTATTTCAATAAAAATAAATAATAGAAGTATTAAAGCCTTCATTATCTACTAGTTTAATAAAATTAAATAGGCCAATCAATCATAAAAAGATGATCTCTGAAATATCTCTAAAAGGTATGTTATTTATTGTTGTTATTTTTCAGAGTAGTGGGATTTGGAGAGGCAACATTGTGAGACAAAAAAATCACTGGAGTGCATGCCAAAAATCCTAGAATTTGGTGCTGGTGCTTTCAGTTTGTTAATTTTCAGAATAATAAGAGAATAGTGTTCAATCTATGCTGCCTACCTCACAAGTTTAAGAATTATAAGGGCTTTTCTTCAGTGCTTTAAAAACTATTAAGTATTGTTAAAAATAGAAGGTTAGGTCATTATGCTTTTTTTTTAAATTTTTTTTTTAACGTTTTATTTATTTTTGAGACAGAGAGAGACAGAGCATGAACGGGGGAGGAGCAGAGAGAGAGGGAGACACAGAATCGGAAGCAGGCTCCAGGCTCTGAGCTTCAGCACAGAGCCTGACGCGGGGCTCGAACCCACGGACCGCGAGATCGTGACCTGAGCAGAAGTCTGGCGCCCCTAGGTCATTATGCTTAATCACCATCATTATACAGAGCTCAGTAAATAAAACTTAGAGGATGATCACAACGCACTTCACACAAGAGAACTGATCCAGTAATAACTTCACAAAAAATGCAGAAATACATGTTCCCGTTTAGTCAAAGGGGATATATTGTCAAGTTCAGTTTACAGTTAAGTTTCAACATTTGCCTATATAGTTTGTCAGTTTTTCTCCCTGACAATTTTTAGCCAAAATTTTATCACAAACTAGTCACTTCTTTTCTTTTTTCTTTTCTTTCTTTCTTTCTTTACTTACTTACTTAGTTACTTACTTTGAGAAGGAGAGAATATAAGCAGGGGAGAGACAGAGGGAGAGGGACCCACAGAAAGGATTGTAAAATCAATGAAAAGTTTTCAGTTTCTTAAATTCTGTATGTAACACCTACTCCGTGGGAGGTTTCACAGTCAAATATAAAATATAATGTTAACCCCTACCATTTTGTTAACTAAAAAGAGATATTAGTTAATTTCGCTACTCTACCTTTCATTATTTTAGACTAAATAATATTGACCCTAACACTTGCTTTAACTAGAATAGAAATTATCTCTCTTCAATTGTTTTTCATAGTGGATTAACCATTCTCCTTATTTCTCATATTATGCCTCTGATATTCAGCCTCAATCTATCAATTTTCTACTTTTAGAAGCTTTCAAAGATGAGGATTAATTATATGCTCTCTCTATGGTCTATTCATTATTTGTAAAATTAAAATTTAATTGCATAAAATCATGGTAGAATACCTCAATAGTTTGGGTAATTTTCTGTGTCAGAAATTCCATTTTTTACTAAAGTACTATCTGCTACTTTTCTGAACCAAATTTTCTTGATTCACTATCAAATTGCCTCTGCCAATTATGTCTGATAATAACATTTCACTACTAGGGATTTAAATAATGATGTTTATGTTGCTACAGGGGTGTGATATTGAATATAAGAAAAAATCACTAGAGAAATTAAGACATCAAAATGCATTGCCAATAAAGTTTTAATTTACAATCACTAAATATTTTTCTGCCCCGTATAAACCAACTACAAATAATTTAAATGCAGTTCTATATTGAATCCGTAGGAATATAGCAGAATCTTGGCCCTACAATCTCTTCTTCCCTTATTATTCAATGATTTATGTTACTTAACATTATATTGATGTTTTAAAGAAAAAATACTAAAGATTAACACAGGAAATAACATTTTCTCTAGCTCAAGTAATTTGGACTTATATAATTAATTGGCAGTAATTAAAGAGAATTATACAATGAGTCCACAAATAATCTATGAATGTGTCCTTGTTGATTGCTTCATGTATGATTATTTAATTATATTTCCTTAGAGTAAAAATTAAATAGTTATATATATTAAAATATATATATATATATATATAGTTTGTATCTATATCCATAATATAGCTACTGAGAAGAGGAGAATATATATTAACATATATGTTATTTTATAAATATAATTTTTCCCCCAGAAAGTCCATAGTGGGAAGAAATGCCATTAGACTAAATACTGAGAAACCTACATTTTAGTCTTGGCTCTTTTTTTCACAGGCTTTTTAATGGTTGAACATCCCTTAACTCTTGGCCTCACATTCCTGATTTGTAAGCAGAGATTGGATCAGATGATATATACAGTCCTGTCTACCTTAAAGATTCTACAATTCCATGAAATATAATTTCAAGATGTGTCCAAAGCCTTTATCCTGCATAGATAAAATTCACAAGAATCAGCTCTCTTTTTCTTTCACTTGGATCAAAGGTGACTAAAACTGATAAAAGCAATTTGTTCAATTCTTCTTCATGACAAGGCATTCCATCAACTCTGACCTAGGTGCCTATCAAATACAACTTCTGATTTAACAGTTCACCAGTTACATTCTTAACTATCATCAAGTTCTCATGAATGAAATTTTGTTATAGTTCATTCTACCCCATCTCTGTTCATAATTTTAACTCAATAATATATATGGGCCTTAGAAATATTGTCCTATAATATGTGAGCTAATTTTATAAATATTTCTAATAACACATTTGAAGGAATGCACTCAACCAACTTTTCTCTCAGTCGTACACTAGAAGACTATTTTCCAAACACGAATGATTAACTTTCTTCTTCTCCCTAGATGCTTATAGTTGACTTTACTCCCCCCCACAGAAAACAGTGAAGATAGTTCAATGATGATATTTACAGTATTTATCTCTATAAATAACAAAAAGAGATATGCAAGATAGGGAAATTGTGCTCTTCATCACGTCATTTCATTCAACCAGTTAAAAAACTACTGAAACATAAGATAACATTATCAGGGAGAATAATATGCTATTTTTTAAACCCATAAATATCATTGCTAAACAACAAAGGGGAAATGAATGAGAAGTCTTACGTGCATTACATCTATAAATTCTGACAAAATTATTCTAATGTAATTTTTCTATATCACTTCAAAAGGATAATCATCTGTAAACGTGTTTTTCAATGAACTCTGCCTGAAATGCTTTTGAATTTTCTGATCAAAGATCAAAAAAATATTTTGCATGAAAAAAATAATAAAGGCACTACAAAGGTCTTATATCCTGCTGTAACTGGCCTAGATAACAAATATATATACATATATTTTAAAGTAAATACAAGCAGCATAATTTTACTTGTCTTTAAAGTAAATTATAATTGTTGTGTTAAATCCTATAATATTTTTCCAAGAGTTTTTTTAAATTAATGGTAATTTGATGAAAACAAAACTTAGCATATATTCAAAAACTGTTCATCTAGAAGTGTATACCACCCTAAACAAAAGCTATTGTGAAAGGCAATTCCAAGCCATTTATATCTTATCTTAAATATAAACATTTAATACATTAGAACATCATGTAAATGATGAAAAAGTTTCTCCTTGAAGTGTACTACTACAGATTACTCTTGCCACCATGAAAAGAATGATTTTAAGTCATTGTGTAAGGTTTTCCAAGCATTTTCCATTTCAAGTAATAATATAATTTATAATAAATATTATTTTTATAGGTTTGCGTTCATTCAAATGAATAATTGATGACTAGAATAAGAAAATAGATCTCTTTTTTAAAATTTGTGTTCAGATGTTATGGTGGTTGTGACAGAAAGATAAATGTGAAGGAGAAAATGGGAGAAGGGCAAAAGCAAAATATATGCATCAAGGTTAAGAGAAAAATAAAACACAACAGAAAAAAAAAAAAAAAAAAAAAGGCATTTTCCCCCACCTGGCACCAACTTCTCTTAGGAAAAGAAATGGTTTAGATTGGAAAAATACCTTGATTAGCTGATTGGAGATGGGAAGAGAAAATTCAAGGGACATAGTCTTTATGAAGAGAATAAAACACACAGCAAAATGTAATTCAATAATATCTTCTTAAATGTTTCCGTGTCTGTATTCATGAGGGATACTGATTTGTTGTTTTCTTAATGAAATGTATCTGTATGCCTTTGTTATCCAGGATATGCTGGCCTCGTAGAAAAGATAAATAATATTCCTACCTTTTCCATTTTCTAGGAAAGTTTCTGTAGGATCACAATTTTTTGTTCCTTAAATGTTTGTGCCTTAAATTTTCTTGTCAAAAGATTTTTAATTAAAAATTAAATTTCTTTAGTAAACGGAACTGAACTATTCAGATTCCTTTTTCTTGAGACAATGTTGGTAATTTCTGTCTTTTCAGAAATTTGTCCATTTCATCTATAATATCAAATTCTTTGGCACAGTGTTTTCCATAATGTTTTATTATTATTCCTTTAATGTGTGGAGAATATGTAAGATGGCCACTTTTTAATCTCTCACGTTGCACAGAGAATTCAAGTAAAACATTTTTATTGCAAGTATATAGGTGGTTAGATTTTGTTGTATATATCCCTTATATCTTTCTAATGTATATCATCTTTATCTGGTTAGTCTACTTAATGGTTTACCAATCTGATTAACTTTTTTTAAGTTTATTTATGTATTTTGAGAGGGGAGAGGGGCAGAGAGAGAGGGAGAGAGAGAATCCCAAGCAGGCTTCATGCTGTCAGCCAAACCAAGTGTTGGATGCTTAATCGACTGAGCCCCCCAGACATTCCTGATCTTATTGGCATTTTTAGAATAACAAATTTTTTTTTCATTATCCATTATATTTTGTTTCATTTAAGTTTCAAAACTTTCTTCTCTAATATAAACATTAGGAACAGCTCAGTGCAGTATGGCATATGAGAAAAATCACTGATTTTGGAGTCAAGGTAGACCTGGGTTCTAATCTTGATGCTGCTAGTCACTAGCCATGCTACTATTTTTTTATTTTGTTACTAAAATGGAGAAAATGATACCTGTTTCACAGAGTAAGGGAGAGAATTAAGAGAAAATATGCATGCCCAACTTCTCAGATATTTTTATTATGTTGTACAAATAAATGTCACACCTAAAACTAAAATATTCATGTATCAATTATCTTAATTTTATGGTAACTAAAACATAATGAAAAAAGATATAATAACTCATATAGCATTCCCAATATACAAGTGTCTCATCAACTAAAGCATAAAATTTTCCAAAGCACAAAAAAAAATTAAGGATAATTTCAGTCTCCTATTTTAAGACTATGGTTTTCCATTAGCTAGTTAAAATCATTATACGATGGTTTTACTCTTTTATTTAATCCACAGTCCATGCTATCACTACATCTGTCAGGATCAAATATAAGCACTATATAATCGCCCTATTCAAATTTTATCCATTTTCAAATTCTCAAAGTATGGATAATTATATAAGAACTATAATACAAAAATAAAACTAAGTCTCACAATTTTCTGGTGAATTAATAAAAATTTTTATGTAATTTTTCAAAGGATTTTTAACTGTATCCCAAACATGTTTTTCTTTTGAACCCCTACTAAACAAGATTAATGCCTAAATTGTTAGCCAGTCTATGACTATCTGGGTGAAACAGGCTGGGTCTATGCCCATTACACTGAGACAATGGACTTTGCAAGGACAACAGACTATTTTCTTCTCATTCCTTTCTTTCAGTTTTCTTTTTGGTAGTCTTCTCTTAATTCCAAATATGTAAAAATTTCAGACCTCTAAGAAATGAGTGATTGCCCGCTTAAGTAACAGAATCCTAACCATGAAAGTCAGGCTTAAGTGAAAAGTTTAAAAAGGAAAATTTAAAAAAAAAAAAAAGAAAGAAAAGAAAAAAGTTTTCAGCCTTTATAATAACTTATGACTTTACATTTATTTCTTTGATGATTTGTTTAGTTTCTATTGCTCCCACTAGAATTTAAACCCCATGTAGGCAGGAATTTTGTCTACTTTTGCTCATCATTATATTCTAGTACCTAACAAAGCTCACCAAGAACAAAGTGTTCAATGCATTTTTAAGATAAATGAATTGATTAATCAACTAAAATTAATGAGTATGACTCTCTCTCCCTCTCTCCCCAATATAGGCAATTATGGGAGGAAAAAAAAGTAAAATCTCCTCTAAATTCACTTTTCTCTAGGAAAACTGAGAAGTCTCTTCAAAAATAAATAGATAAAAACAAAACAAACAAACAAACAAACAACAACAAAAACAGAACTTTTCATCCAGGTAGTTTGATTAACTAAGCTACTTTGCAGACTTCGACAAAACATGTAGTTAATAAGAAATTCTTATGATGTAACAAGGTATAAAGAGATCCCATTTTTTGTTTTCTTATCTCTAACTCCTACAGTTTTCTGACTAGGTATGTAAACTATTCCACAGCAAAGGGTAGAGGACAGGTAACTATAGAAATACACAAAGAGGACTGAATACTGGATATCCTCAGAGATGCAGGTCTCAAGATGCACAGTGCTATGTAACTAGCGACTAGATTAAGTAAACTTCTCTCTCTGATACTCCTGATATATAACATGACAGATCACAACTGGAGTTAAGAGGATGTTTTAAACTTTGGAGAATATGGCTGTAATTTTAATCTGTACAGCATAAAAACTGAAGTGACAAAGTGAGCCAAGACATTAGGGAATAAAGATTCTTAATGAATTAAAACTTCCAAGTTTGCTTTTGTTTCTACATATATTTCTAAATACATTCTGTGCTAGTGTGTGGCACTCCATACTGTGAATGCCCCATTAAGTTTCACTTAGGTAAGAGTATCACTAACGTCTCTGCAGTAGGGTATATTTTTTGCTGGCTTTCAAAAACTGATGGTTTACATTGCTTTCCCCAGATTCCAGCCCAGTACTAGGTACCCAGCCCCCTAGGTACTCAATTTTTATACCCAGAGAAAGTATAGTGGAAGCAGAGATAGGATCTATTGTATTCAAGGAACTAAATTTTCATCTATGTAAAAAGAAACTGAACTTCAAAAGAATTTAGCAGGTGACTTGGGGCTCATTAGCACCAGACTTCAATCAAATGTGCTATATTTCCTCAGCAGTTAGATTCCCTCAGGCTTATTGCTGCAGAAATTGTATTATCTATTTTTTTTTTTGCTTTATTGAGGTATGATCAACAATTAAAAATTATATATAATTAAGGTACAACATGATGGTTAGATACATGTATGTATTGTGAAAGGACTACCATAATCAAGCTAATTAACACATACATCACCTCACGTAGTTACTTTTTTCTTTTTTTGGTATGATAAGAACATTTAAGATTCACTCTTAGCAAATATCAAGTATACAATACAATATTATTAAATATAGTCACCATGCTGTACATTAGATTCCCAGAACTTATTCATCTTATAACCAAAAGTTTATACCCTTTGACCAGCCTCTCCCATTTTGCCCCACCCTCCAGCACCTAACAACCATCATTCTATAATCTGGTTCTATGAGTTTGACTTTTTAGGATTTCACATATAAGCAACATCATATAGTTTTGTCTTTCACTGCCTGGCTTAGTTCACTTGCATAATGTCCTCAAAGTTCATCTATGTCATTGCAAATGTCAGGATTTACTTCTTTTTTAATAGCTGAATAATATCCTATTATATATGTATCCCACATATTCTTTACCCATTCATCTGTCAATGGACATTTATTTAGGTTGTTTCCATTATCTTGGTTATTGTGAATAATGCTGATTGACATGGGAGTATACATATCTCTTTGAGACACTAATTTCATTTCCTTTAGATACATATCCAGCAGTGAGATTTTTGGATGATACTACAGTTCTATTTTTAATTTTTTTAGAAACCTCTATACTGTTTTTCCATCATAGTTAAATTTACAGTCCCACCAGCAGTAAACAGGGTTCCTTTTATCTAAACCCTTGCTAACATTTGTTATCTTCTTGTCTTTTTGATAAAAAGCATCCTAACAGGTACGAAGTAATATCTCATTGTGGTTTGATTTGCATTTCCCTAGTGATTAGTGATGTTGAGCATGTTTTCATGCGTGTGTTGACCATTTGTATATCTTCTTCGGAAAAATGTCTGTTTAGGTTCTTTGGCCATTCAGGTTCTTTGGGTTATTAGTTTTTTGCTGATGAGTTGTAGAAAAAAAAGGTCCTTATATATTTTAAATGTTAACCTCTTATCAGATACATTGTTCTCAAATATTGACTCCCAATTCCATAGCCTGCCTTTTCATTTTGTGGATTGGTTTCGGCTGTGCTGAATAAAGCATCTTTGTTTGAGGTAGTACCAACTTGTTTATTTTTGTTTTTGTTGCCTGTGCTTTTGGTGTCACATCCAAAAAATCATTGCCAAGATGAATGTCAAGGGATCTTTACCTATGTTTTCATCTAATATTTTATGGTTTTAGGTCTTACAATCAAGTCTTTAATCTATTCTGAGTTAATTTTTGTGTATGGTATAAGATAGTGATCAAATTTCATTCTTTTGCATTTAGATATCCAATTTTCCCAGCACCATTTACTACAGAGGCTTTCTTTTCTCCATTGGGTATTCTTGGTACCCCCGTCATAGATTAGTTGACTATTTATATGTGGGTTTATTTATGGGCCCTCTATTCTGTTCCTTTGGACTATATGTCTGTTTTTATGCCAGTACCATACTCTTCTTATTACTGTAGCTTTGGAATGTAGTTTGAGACCAAGACGTGTGATGCCTCCATTTTGTTCTCAAAATTGTTTTGGCTATCATATCATTCTTCCATATCTTTCCACTTATTTCTGTTTTCTTCCATTTAATTCATCAGTGTCTTACAGTTTTCAGTATATATATTTTTCACCTCGGTTAAATTAATTCCTTAGGATTTTTTTTTATGCTATTGTAAATGAGATTGTTTTCTTGATTTCTTTTTTGGATAAGACTTTGTTTAATTTTTTAAACCAAGTTTTCCAGTGGTTATAAGTTCACTACACATCCTAGACTGTGACCTTCTTCCACCGCAGTCATTGTTTTAAGAAAGAAAGAAAAAGTTACAAATATAATGAATGTAAAGAAATAGAAAGGGATACAGGCATAAAATTCAGAAAGAGGAAGATATTTCCCCTATCATTTCAACATATTTTATATGATGAGATTTCTGTGAGAGGTCTCCTATTTTAGAATAAAAATATTGCCAATTGTATTAGTTTTCTATCGCTGCTGTACGAAGTTACCACAAATTTGGTGGTTTAAAATAATACAAAAATATTATCTCACACTTCTTTAGATCAGTCTGGTGGGGTTGGATTATTTCATTGCATCTACCTCACAAAGACCAGAATAAAAGTGCCTGCAGAGATGCAGTACTTTCTGAAGTCTCTAGAGGAGAATCTGTTCCAGAAAACATTCAGATTTTTGCCAGAATTAGGTTCCATACAAATGTAAGAGCCCCCATTTCCCTGCTGGCTGGTGACTATTCTCAGCTTCCTGAACCTGCACGTATTGCTTCACTCAAAGCCCTCCTCCTCCATCTTCAATGCAAGTAGGGAAAAGTAGAATCCTTCTCACATTTTAAATCACTCTTCTTCCTCTTTCTTCTGCTGCATCTCTCGCTGACTCTTATGCCTTCTTTTCCCAATTTTAAAGGCCAATGTGATTAGATTGGACCCACCTGAGGAACAGCATTTACTTCCATCTGTAAAATCCCTTTGCCATGTAACATAAACATATTCAAAGGCTCTGGAGATTAAGGCATAGGTATCTTGAAGGGGCGGGTGAGGTAGGATGGCATTATTCTGTTCACTAAGCCTACAATTACGACAATTAGTTATTTAGCATTCATAACATTCTAAACATAGCGGTTACTCAAATTCCACCAAACTTTTGCATAATTTCTAAGTAACCTGAAGTACAATTTATGCTTGTACTCTGTAAAAGCAAAGCAGACCGTTGGAAGGTGTGTTTTCATTATTTCTTACTGATATAAGTTCACTTCAATTTGTATTTAATAAAACCTTGCAGTTGAGATATGAGAACCATTCTGAAAAAGTGCAGTGAGATGGAAAACTGTCTTTCTGAACTTTTTCCTACACTAAAAAAAATCACAGTATAGTTCAAACAGATAGGAATTGTTAACAATCTCTGAAAGCATGTACCCTGCAATGAATTTAATTTAATCTTTACAAAATAACTTGACTGGAAAACACAGTTCAGAAGGCCATGCTGAACAATGAAATTCATTTATAGCAAAATAAAATGGCTAAGAGTACAACTATTATCTCCACTCCATACACTACACTGATGTTATGATTTTATGTAACTCCATTTTTCTGCCTAGCACTGAATGCAATTTTAAAGTTGTCAAAGTCAAAAATACTTTAGAATACAAATAATCTCTATGAAATAGTTTATATCACACTGAATCTCAAGATGATATTTTCCTTCTAATAATTTTACAAACCTATAGTCTTATTTTTTATTATAGTCAATTAGGAAAGATTAGTGAAACTTCAATACCTCTACTATTATCAGGATTATGAGTCACATAAATAGAACTGATGTGGCATTATCAAGACAGTAATCACATAAAAAACTATTTTTGCAAGGTGACCTCAATATGCAGCAACCTGTTCTCTTTTTCTGCAAATATGCATATTGTGATACACCTTACAAATAATAGTATGAATTACTTTTTAAGATATAAATATACATACATACCAAATCTACAACTTTGTTTAGTGATACTAATCTTTAAAAATAAAACTAAATTCATACTGCACACTTCTAGGCAGAAGATTACTTTGCTAATTGTGTGAAATGTATAAGTCATAAAATTCAACTAGTCCAGAAACATTATAGCAGTAATGAATAGCTCACAATATAGTAGTCCTCTCACTTGTCTGTTGGGGGTACATTCCAATACCTCCAACAGATGCCTGAAAGTACAGATAATACTGAACCTTATATATACCATGTTTTTCCCTAATCATAACAGACATATGTACGATAAAGTTTAATTTATAAATTAGGCACAGTAAGAGATTAATAATAACTAATAGTAAAATTAAAAATATATATTTAATAAAAGTTACATAAATGTGATATCTCTCTCTCTCTCTCTCTCTCTCTCTCTCTCTCTCTCTCTCTCTCAAAATACATTAAAGAGAAAGGAAAACCATAAGACAGACTCTTAAGTATAGTGAACAAACTGGACCGGAGGTGGGCAGGGGGATGGGTTAAATACATGATGGAGAATAAGAAGTGCACTTGTGATGAGTACTGGGTGTTGTATGGAAGTGTTGAATCACTAATTGTACATTTGAAACTAATACTGCACTGTATGTTAACTAACTGGAATTTAAATAAAAACTCATATGTATATATAGTATATTATTACACACATTATTGTACTGTATTCACTTTTCTTATTCTTGTGATGATATAAGATGATAAAATGCCTATGTGGTGAGATCTACAGTGAGGTGAGCATTGTGCATTGATGTAACATTAGTTTAAGACTGACCTTGTAACTATACATCGAAAGGAGGACCATCTGCTTCCCAACCACAGCTGACAGCCAATAATGGAAATCTTGGAAAGGGAAACTGCAGATGGGAGGCGGCCACTACTGTACTCTCATAGTGAGAAAGGATAGGGTATCAAGTCTAAAAACAATAGGGTTACTAAAAGCTGGGACTATCTCCTAAACAACAGTAACAATGGATTTAGTGACTTTCAGGTTTAACATGTAGACTCTAGAAATGAAAGGTATATATATAGATCTTCCTTGACTTACAAGGGTTTCTATCTTGATCAACCCATCTAAGTTGAAAATATTAAGTTGCAAATGCATTTAATACATGTAGCCTATGAACATCATACCTTAGCCTAGCCTACCGTAAATGCACTCAGGACATTTTCATTAGCCTACAGTTGGGTAAAATCCTCTAACACAAAGCTTATTTTATAAAAGTATTGATTATCTGATCTAATTTATAGAATACTGTACTGAAAGTGGAAAACAGAATGGCTGCAAGGGAACAAAGTGGTTGTAAGAATATCAGTTGTTTACCCTTGTGATGGAGTAAGTTGACTGGGAGCTATAGCTGCTGCCACCACCCAGCATCACGAGAGAGTTTCCTAAGGCATATCGCTAGCCTGGGGAAAGATCAAAATTCAAAATTCAAAGTACATTTTCTATCAAATGTGTAACACTTTCACACCACTGTAATGTCAAAAAATCGTTAAGTCAAACCATCACAAATCAGGGACCATGAAAAATTTCTGAGAGACTGAAAGTAGGTAACATTGAAGAAAACTTCAGTCCAGGGCATGCACTGAAGGAGAAAGAAGCATGCAGGACAGAACTTACAGAGAAAGGCCAGGGTCATTTGAGGTACTTGAGCAAGAACAATTAGGCACTATCACTTACCTCTTCCAAGAAGCCACATAAGTCTCTGTCCTGTATTTAGCCAGAGGCAGATGTGGAAAGGTGCCTAGAACAGAGAGATTAAGTGGAACAGCCAGGACAGGGACATAAGGGGAGTGTCTCAGATGGCCAGTGAAACACAGTACCTGAAGAAGTACTCCCATTGATCGTTACAGATTAGCTGTCTTTTCTTCTTACTGGAAACAGTTTAGAGAGCAAACCCTAATAGCAACTTCCCCTGCCCCAAGTGGGCTACACCAACACATGCATTCTAGACTCTAACAATCATGTGACCACGTGCTCTGGTTTTCCCAGGACTTTGGTCTATGCCTATAGTTCTTGTGTCTCATTCAATTTAGTATTTATTTTGAAAACAGCAGCCAAATTTGAGCATAATATCATGTAAACTATCTAGCAAGTAATCTCAACTTTGAAGATGAGCACAAAACCAAGTACTGACAAACATTTAAGGAAAGACAACTCAATTAAAGGGATATTTTTTAAAAACCTCATAACCTCAGGGCACCTGGGTGGCTCAGTCGGTTAAACGTTCGACTTCAGCTCAGGTCATGATCTCACGGCTTGTGAGATGGAGTCCCGCGTCAGGCTCTGTGCTGACAGCTCAGAGCCTGGAGCCTCTTCAGATTCTGTGTCTTTCTCTCTCTCTCTGCACCCCACCCCCCTGGCTCACACTCTGTCTCTCTCTGTCTCTCAAAAATAAATAAACATTAAAAAAAAACTCATAACCAAAGAAACAAAGTGAAAGGTCATTCAGAATCATAATTTTAGATCAGAATATTTAATGTCTTAAGACAGGTAAACGAACACATGTAAAATGCTAGAAAATTCAAGATATAATAAAGTAAATAAAATACTAGAGAAGGTTGGTGAGACAATATGAGAAGAAATAATTACTTGTAGTTTCTGAGAATGAGAAGAAATCATATGAGCTCAGACTGAGAGGGTTCAGCTAGATCCAAGCAGAATAAATAAAACAAACAAACAAACAAACAAATAAAACTTTTATATCTATCCAAGTTAATGAAAATTAAAGACCAAAAAAAAAGAAAAAAAACTCAACTCCCATATGATTGGAACAAAAGGAAGAAAATTACATTGACAAAAGAATGTTCAGTACCAGTATGAGACACAAGAAGACCACTAAATAATATGAGACACAAAGAGATCTCATAAACAGGTAGAGATGACAGATTCCCAATAAAGAGATAACAATTTGAGGACTGAACTGTCAGCAGTGACAATGGAAGTTTGAGATTGGTGGAATGACACTTTCAAGTGCTAAGGAAATTAGATATCAAGCAGAATGATACAGCCAGTAGGGCAATATTACAAAAATAAGGATGACATTAAGACATTTTTATATTTTTTAAAGTTAATTTGTTCAAAATTAAACTCCTGATTGTCTTTCCAAAATCATCACCTCTTAGATTTGTCTCCATCTCAGTTAATGGAAAATCTCCCGATAGTTGCTTAGACCTAAACCTCTAAGTCACCTTTGGCTTCTCTTTGTCTCACAGCCTATATCAGAACCAGTGGCATATTCTATAATGTTTGCCTTCAAAAAATATCTAGACTATGACACTTAGCACCACCGTGACAGCCAGTACTCTGCTCCAAGCCACTATCATCTCTCATTGATACAGCAATAGCCTATTAACTGCTTCCTCTCTTGCTCCCCTCCAGTCTATAATATACAGAGTAGACTTGTTAAAACAAATCACATCAACAGTCCATTCAAAACCCTCTAATAGCCTTCCATTTCACCATGAAGCATGACCTACCAAACCATGTATCATCTGGATATACATGACATCTCTGGGTACATCTACTAATCTCCAAATGATTCTTTCTGCTATAGCCTTACTGGCTTCCTTGCTGTATCTTGAACTTGCTAGTCCCTCCTGTAAAATATATTCCATTTATCTTCAATGCATTTTCATTAGACACTTTCATATTCCATCAGTTCTTTCTGGTCTTGATTCAAAAGTCACCTTCCCAGTAAGGATTCCTTTACCTGATCTAAAATTTTATGTCATATATTTTTGCTTTATTTTTTCTGCTACAGACATAAGATAAAACACAACTATATATTTTATATTTTATCATGCTTATTGCCTGTCTTCCTCCCTAGAATTCCCTCCTAGAATTCCTCCCTGTCTCCCCTCATGAGAGCAGGGATTTTTGTATGTATATACTTTATGCCGACTACACAATATGTACTGAACTGAATGAACAAATGAATGAATGGAAGCACTTATCACTAAAGTCTATAACTAAAGGAATTTCTAAAAGATATACTCCCAGAAGAAGAAAAATGACCGTGGAAGGAATGTCTGAAATTTAAAGGAGATGAAAAAAAAATTATAAATATGGGTGAATCTGAATAGCACTTTATTGCAGAAAACAATTCATCACGTTAAAGAAAACAAAGATCTTGATGACACGTAAACTTTATTAAGTGTGCATGTAGCAATACCAAGGGCATTTACTAAAAAAGAGAAATTAAGGGTATATGGTTCCAAATTAGTAGGAAAAACAAATGAAACAGGGTGGTGGTAGAGGACGGTGGAGGCCCTAAATCATTTCAAAGAAAAAAAAAGACAAGAAATACAGAAAGTAGAGAACAGAAAAATAGAGATTTTGTCACCTGGTTATCAAAACAAAATCTACCTCTTTCCTGAATGGGAAAGGGTTCTCACTAAAAAAATAGTTGGAAGTAAAAGGATGAAGAATAATATGCTAGATAAATTCTAACAAAAACAAAAGGCTGATATAGCTAAAAGTATGAGTAAAGATAAAGAGGGGCAATATAACATGATAAAACGTTCAGCTCAACAGAAGGCTATAATATGTAGTCACCTAATAGTATTGATTCAAAAATTTGTAAGTGAAAATTAAACAGACCATTAGGAGTAATTGTAAAATATATCATTATAGTGGAGTTTTTTGACACACCACTCAGGGTAATTAATACATTAAGCAAGGTATAGAAGATATATTGGGGCGCCTGGGTGGTTCAGTCAGTTAAGCATCTGACTCTTGATTTTGCCTCAGGTCATGACCTTATGGCTCGTGAGTTCAAGACCCACATCAGGTTCCGTGTTGACACTGCAGAGCCTGCTTCTGATTCTCTCTCTCTCTCTCTCTCTCTCTCTCTCTCTCTCTCTCTCTTTCTCTCTCTCTCTCTCCCTCACCTGCTTTCTCACTCTGTCTCTTAAAAAATAAATAAACAAATAAACAAATAAATAAATAAACTTAAAAAATTTTAAAGATAGAGAAGATATGAAAAATTCAATTAATAAGCTTAATCTAGCTGACATCTATAGCATTATATCCAATGACTGGAAAATACACATTATTTTCAATTGTAAATGAAATATTTACTAAAATACTATGTATTAGGCTATAGAACGAGTCTTAAGAGATTTCAAAACACCGACAATATGTAAATAACATTTCTTGACTATAAAATTTATAATTTAGTTAACACACAATTACAAAAATGTTTTTAATAAGGCTATAAACATTTGAAAATTTTAAATACAATTTTAAATAACATAGGTCAAAGGAGATACAATAATGTACATTAGTATAAATTTAGAACTGAATGGCACTTAAAACACTGTAAGCAAAAGGAAGTAGCAAAAAGTAAATAAATGTGGTTGCTTTAAGCCATTGTCTGCTTACAAATAGACCAATAGCTAATTAAAAACTCCCCAAATCTTTCTTCCTGAAGCTAGGAAGGAGCAAAAAAATCTGGTAACAATGACTGATAAAAAAAAATTCAAGAAAGTAATATTATAGGCTAACCTCATTCCTAAATATATGTACAACAATCCTTGAGATAATATTGTATATCTAATTGTGAAAAACAAAGCAACAAAATGTCTATAAAATTATTTAAGAACTATGATAGGAAAATAATTCTTTTTTTTTAAGGTTTATTTATTTATTTTGAAACAGAGAGAGAGAGAGAGAGAGCACAAGAGGGGGAGGTGCAGTGAGAAGAGAGACAGAATCCCAAGCAGGCTCTGTGCCATCAGCACAGAGCCCAATGCAGAGCTCCAACTCATGAACTGTGAGATTATGACCTGAGCCAAGACCAAGAGTCACTCAACAAACTTAGCCACTCAGGTGCCTCAAAAGGGAAATAATTTTTAATCAAGATACAAAAGCAATGACTTTAAGGAAAAGATGAATAAATTCAATATTAAAACTGAGAAGTTGTGTTCATCAATAGAAATCATTAAGAAACTGGAAAACAAATCAAAGTATTTACAGTATGTATAACCAATAAATATAACCATAATATATTAAGAACTACTAATCAATAATAAAAATAATTAAAAGAAAAGAGATATGAAAAGGGACTTAAAAAAATTATCCAAATGGCCAAAGAGCATATGAAAAAGGATTAAATTTCACTAGTCATCAGGAAAATGCAGAATAAAGCCTCAGTGAAATACTCCTAAACCAGAATGGCTAAAAGAAAAAAGACTGACAACACTACAGTTGGTGCAACTGCGGAGCAAGTGCAAATCTCATGTATTACTGGTGGGAATATAAATCACTACATCTACTTGGAAAAACTAAAACATCCCCTGAACATACATCAGACACTATGACCCAGAAACTCCATTCCCAGGCATATGAATCAAGAGAAATGCATATTTATATACACCAAAAATATATCAACAAGAATATTCACTATAACATTTTTCATGAAAGCCCTAAACTAGAAACAACCCAAATTTCCATCATAGCAAGATGGATATAGAAAATCTGATACATTCTCATAATGAGAATGAACTAATGACTGCCACCTGAAACAATATGGTTTACAGACCATTCAAAGTTGAGAATGAATTCATATACAAAATAGTGTACACCTTATTACTCAATTTACACATAAGTTGAAAATAGTGAAAATAAACCACTGGTGACAGAAGCCAGAATAATGGTTAGCGACTAGGAGAGAATTAGGGGAGGGGTTAAGGATATTTTGTTTCTTCATTTGACAATGCTTACATGGGCAGTTAAATTTATAAAAATGCACTGAGATATAAACTAATAACTTGTGTACTTTTCTATAATATTTTAATGTAATGATTTTTATTAGGAGGTAAAAGCCACAGGCTTCATTGTCTCCTGAAAATATAAATTTGATATTTCTGTTATTGCTTTGTAATATATTTACAATAAAAATTACATATGATACTCAAAATGCTAAGAGATAGATACACTGAACCTATGTTGGCATAATTTAGCTTTATATATAAAAGTAGACTTTTAAAATATTTTATAACACTGTAACATTTCTAAGAATTCCACATTTCATTACATTTCCTCAAAATGCAAATCATTCTGTAGTGAAAGAAAAAGTCTGCACATATAATCTCAAGTTCAGAAATGAAAACTTTTAACAACATGGAATGATGTTTTAAGAGAATTGTAATGTATTCAGGTAACCAATGCTGACTCTTCAAAGTAAGGTACAAAAAAATCAATTTTTATCACTTGAAATCTATTGCAATTAGAGAGCAATGCCAAGTCACTGACACACTAATGGGTTTCGAAATATTTCAAAAAGAAAAGGAAATTGCTAAGTGTTTTAATTGAAATGCAGCTCTAGTAAGTATAACAAATTGGATAATATAATTTTTCTGTAAAGCTGCCGTATAAAACTATCATAACAGTGTTGAGTTTTAATAAATTTATAGCATTGTCTATATACATTTTACATAAAGTTATCCTACACTGAACTATTTAAAAACTTTTATTATATCTTCTACTACAGAAAGAGTTGTTTTTCTGTGTTCCAAGTGTCTGAATTCTAATTTAATTTTAGAACAGTTGTGTAGCATTTCCAAAGAGGATTGGCTCTACACATGGCTTGCTAGAAAAGAATATTCTGATTGAAATATATTTTTATGAATTTAGCTGCAACTGTAACCTACATGGAAATGATTAAACTTAGAGTTAGACACTAGATTTTCTAATTCCTGGGGTGTAAAATTAACAGTTGCAAAACCATACTTTCTGACCACAAAAAAAAAAAACCTGTAATAATTACACATAAAAAGTAGAACCACTTCAGGGTGTCTGGGTGACTCAGTCAGTTAAGCACCCAACTCTTGGTTTTAGGCTCAGGTCATGCTCTCAGGGTTTCCTGAGTTCATGCCCTGCATCGGGCTCTGTGCTGTCAGCACAGAGCCTGCTTGGAATTCTCCCTCTCCCTCTCTCTCTGTCCCTCCCCCACTTATGCTCTCTCTGTCTCTCTCAAAAATAAACAAATAACCATAAAAATTTACAAGTAGAACCACTTCAAGAATATCACAATCTTCCCTTTTCCTATCTCCCTCTATCTCTTTAATCCTGCCTTCTTGTCATTTAGTTAATAACATTTTATCCTTTGAGTCTCCTGATTTCTATGATTATATTCCCTGGGCTTAAAAGAAACATCCCCTCTCCAACAAACACACACATTTCTACACTTTATTATCATTCAACCAGGTCAAGAAAATCTATCTTCCTCCTTCCCACCCATCTTTCCTTCTTTTCTTCCTATACCTCTCCCCCTACTGTAA
The DNA here is from genome assembly GCF_014898765.1 of Herpailurus yagouaroundi. Lineage (NCBI taxonomy): Eukaryota > Metazoa > Chordata > Mammalia > Carnivora > Felidae > Herpailurus > Herpailurus yagouaroundi. The sequence goes on along the minus strand of NW_024412376.1, from coordinate 86,236,511 downwards.
TGCTAATATCATACTATGGTCAATAAAACACTTTAATGCTGGAGCAGTATTTCAAGGACTAGCACAACTTACTCCTGGTGCATTTAGATTTCTTTCAACCACCAATTTAGAAACTATGGTGAATATGTAACCAGACATGAGTCTAGAGTAGTAAGTTTGGCCAGTGACACACCTGGCTGCTATTCAGAATTAAAATTACAACAGAATAAAGCTCATATCAACTCTCCCACCCCCACAAAATTTCTTTTTGCTTTCTCCCTTAAGATTCATTTCCCCATACTATACACTGGGGAAGGCAGTATGAAGATTGTCTCATTCTTTTTTCACATTCTCCACAGCATGGTAGGCCCTTCATTCCTCCCAGGCTTGTAGAGTCTGGGGTGAAGGGGTAATGGGGAGTTATTGCTTAATGAGCATAGAGTTTCAATTAAACAAGATGAAAAGAGTTCTGAGGATAGATGGTGGTAACGGTGGCAGAACATTATGAATGTATTTAATATGACTGAACTGCACCCTTAAAATGGTTACGATGATCAATTTTATGTTATGTGTATTTTACCACACACAAAAAAGAACTTAGAGACCAGTACACTAATAATGTTCCAATCCATTAAAAAGAATACATTAAATCTCCACTTGGCATCAGTGTCATCCTATCCTTTCCAGCCTTTAACTGTAGAGATTATGCTTTTCATTCTCAAGGATTAGGTCTTTGAGGGCATTCACTCCTAATAAAAACTAGTTCCATCAATAATAAATTCTAAAAACTAATAATAATAAAAATCTGACCTGAGGTGAAGATTTCATGAATCAAGTTTTTCTTTTGTTTTGTTTTGAGGTGTTTTTTATTTTGTTTGTTTGTTTTGTTAGGGGTGTGTGTTTGGGTTTTTGTTTGTTCGTTTGTTTTACTGTTTATTTTTTAAAGACAGAGATAGAGACAGAGTGTGAGTGGGGGAGGGGCAGAGAGGGAGACAACAGAATCCAAAGCAGGCTCCAGGCTCTGAGCTGTCAGCAGAGAGCCTGATGCAGGGCTTGAACCCACAGACCACGAGATCATGACCTGAACTGAAGTCCAACGCTTAACCCACTGAGCCACCCAGGCACCCCAAATTCAAAAAGCAGATTATACACAGAAGAAAGAATTAATGAACTGGAAGAGAAGGCTAAATAAAATACCTACATGATGCATGGGGAAACAAAAGAATGGGACAGGAAGAAGAGGTTGTAAAAGAAAACAAAAGTAGCTATGTTTAATTGGAGTTGAAAAAGAAGGACGAGGGGGAGGAGGAATATGAAGGAGAAAAGAAAGAAGAGTGAAAAGATGCAATCTTTGAAGATGTAATGACAGAATTTTCCATAAACGGGAAGAAAAAAAAGACATCAAGGCAAACTCAAGAAGCAGTATATAAATCTATTAGGATAAATATACAGAAAAGCACACCTAGATACAACTGAAGTATTCATGGATGGATGAATAAATACAGAAGGTAAAGGTACAATAGAATGTTATTCAGCTAGGGCCGTCTGGGTGGTTCAGTGGGTTAAGTGGCCGACTTCGGCTCAGGTCATGATCTCATGGTCTGTGAGTTCGAGCCCCGTGTCGGGCTCCGGGCTGATGGCTCAGAGCCTGGAGCCTGTTTTGGATTTTGTGTGTCTCTCTCTCTGACCCTCCCCCATTCATGCTCTGTCTCTCTCTGTCTCAAAAATAAATAAACGTTAAAAAATTAAAAAAAAAGAATGTTATTCAGCTATAAAAAAGAGAAATTCCTACCATTTGTGACAACATTGAAGACATTATGTTTAAGTGAAACAAGTCAGACAAAGACAAGTACTATATGATATCATTTACATGTGGAATCAAAAAAAAAGAAAAAGAAAAGAACTACTAATGCTTTTGTCTAGGAAAAACGTTCCTAAAATTTGGAATAATGAGTAGAGATGGTGTCATTTGCCCTTAAATTATTCTCTGTAAATCCAAATCTCTTTCATAAATAGAAAAATTATCTCATTCTAGTGATATTACAAATTACATTATTATATTTATACTGGCTGCCTCCTCATTGTCTAGAGAATTATTAGACTAACAAGGTGAGAATGGGTAGACGGCTTAAACTTTCCCAAGCCCAGCTTCCCACTCTTGGCAGAAATCTATCCCAAAGCATTATGAGCAGTTAAATCATCCAGCTTATGCTTACATAACTCCATTAACAAGAAGCCTCCTGTTGTTTTTTTTTTTAATGATTCGTTTTTTTTAATTTTTTAAAATGAGTGATAAAGTTTTATGAAAATAAATTTTACAAAATAAAGACAGTAAAAAAGACATTGTTTTACACTTTTCCAAAGACCTGTAATATCTGGCTTAACAAAAGATAACTGGATTTTCATATTTATTTTTGTATTCACACTTACAATACTGTAAATCAAGTAGCCTCTGGTAAACAGCACTGTCAATTGCAAGTAAATGAGAGTGAAAAAACAAATAACATCATACGAAAATAATTTTGCCCTACCAGACTCCTGTAAGAATTTTAGGACCTCCAGAGATTCCTGGACCAAACTTTGAGAACCAGTGTTCAAGCAGCTATTCTGTTTTCTCTTTTTTCCTCCTGGATATACCAACATCCATGTCCCTTAAGTTTTCATTAAAATGCTTAAGTCCTTCATATCTTTCTTATCCCTGTCCTCATCCCTTAGTACCCAACAAACATTATCAGGCCTTCCCTAATCCGCATCTACACCCCCTCCAGAAAATGAGCCCATTTTGCATTTATAATAACCTTCTCTATGACTTATTCTTCAAAGAACCTTTCATAACTATAATCACGGAGTGTTTTATCTTACCTCAAAATTGCATACTGATGTATGGATGTAACACAGAAGGCTCACTTTTAAAATTATTATTGAAAATTCATTAAATAGCTATTAATTGCAAAGACTTGGCACATAGACACTCAGAAGCCAAATATCAACTTCTTTTATATCTCTAGGGCTTTGAGTTTTGATCTTCCTGTGTCTGGAACCATGTAGGCCAAACTTCTATTTACTGGAAGAGAAACTTAAGGGGATTTGAATTAAATAGTTTTTTCTATTTCCCTGGAGCATATGGTTAAATTTGGTATATTAAATTAAATGCATGTGCAAAACACCTGTTGTTCAAGGTTCTTGTGTAATAGACTCATATCTGACTCTCACAGTAAATTATAACTTTATGATGAGACAGCACATCTGCCATGGTCACCAATATATTTTATGAGCCTAACACTGCCCTACAAAAGTACAGAGCTCAGGAGATATGTGCTGAAGGAATGAATGTATTACATCATTCCCTTTCATAGGTGTTAGTTTCTAGTTTAACTGATACTTTCTGACTCATTTCAATAAAAGTTATTTCCCTTAATTCATTTCGCCCTGACCGGGTGAAAATATAGTACTTACACCTCATACATTTGAAGAAGTTTCCTAACTCTTGAAGCAACTTCCTCCATTAAAAGGCAATTAAGTTGTTCTTATATTCCCAAAATTTTCATCATTTTAGACAAAACTTAATTTGGGTGTTTTGTTTGTTTGTTTGTTTGTTTGTTTGTTTGTTTGTTTTTTGGTGTGTGCGCTTTTTTAAGTAGAGTCTATGCATGACTTGGGGCTTGAACTCATGACCTTGAGATCAAGAGTTGCATGATCTACCAACTGAGTCAGCCAGGTGCCCTGCTACGACTTAATTTGATTAGCTTCATTCACATTTGAAGGTCAGTATCAAAGCAAAGAGTACTCCTTATGAATTATAGGATTATATAATGAACCTAGGATTATATAGTTGACCCTTGAACAACACAGGTTTGAATTGTGTGGGTTCATTTGTACATGGATTTTTTACAGTATAAAACTATAAATGTATTTTCTCTTTATGACTTTCTTAATAACATTTTCTTTTCTCTAGCTTACTTTATGGTAAGAATGCAGTATATAATACATATAATATTCAAAATATGTGTAAATCAACAGTCTGTTACCAGTACAGCTTTCAGTCAACAGTAGGCTATTAGTAGTTAAGTTTGGGGGGAGTAAAATTTATGCATGGATTTTCAACTATACAGAGGGTCAGCGTCCCTAATGCTTGCATTGTTCAAGGGTCAATTATATAAATGCATACATTTGTAAAACAGTTTTCTCTTTGAAAAATTACCATAAAATTTAATAAGCAAATATTATTTTTAACATTATTTTCATAGGTAAAATGTCAAAAAATTTTAAAAGATATAGCACTTTGAACTACTACAAATTTATATGTAATTATAAATTCACATGATATGTCATAATTATTTGACAAATCAATGAGGATTTGCCACTGTGTACCTTCCTGGCTTACTAATATACTATAAACTGTTTGTAACCTTACTCTTTCTATGTTTAAGAAACTTATATTAACAGCTGCTCCTCTACCAAGGAGATATCTGCACACCCATGTTTATTGCAACATTATTAACAAGAGCCAAGGTATGGAAGCCTAAATGCCCAACAACAGATGAATGAATAAAGAAGATGTGGTATGTAGAGACATGGGATATTTTTCAGTCATGAGAAAGAAGGAAATCCTGCCATTTGCAACAACATGGATGGACCTTAAAGATATTATACTGGGGCACTTAGGTGGCTCAGTAAGTTAAGCATCCGACTCTTGACTTCTGCTCAGGTTTTGATCTTGTGGTTCATGAACTCAAGCCCTGCATAGAGCTCTGTACTGACAGTGTAGAGTCTGCTTAGGATTCTCTCTGTCTCTCTGTCTCTCTCTCTCTGCCTCTCTCTCTCTTAAAATAAACTTTTTTTTAAAAAGGCATTATAAAAAAAATAAACTTTTTTTTAAAAAGGCATTTTAAAAAGTGAGATAAGTCAGAAAAAGAAAGATAAATACTGTATGATATCAATTACATGTAAAATATAAAGAAAGCTGAACTTATAAAAAAAAAAGAGAGAGTAAAATTGTGATTGCCAGGGGCTGAAGACTGGGGGATAGGAGAGATGCTGTTTATGGGTACAAACTTATAATTAGTAGGTAAGTAAGTCCTGGAGACATAACACAGCATAATGATTATAGGCAACAATATTGTATTATAAACATGAAACTTGCTTAGTGACTAGATCTTAATAATTCTCATCACAAAAAAGAAATGATTATGTGACCTGATAAAGCTGGTAGTTAATGCTACAATGGCAATCATATAGCAATATATAAAAGTATCAAATCAACCTTATGTTGTATACCTTAAACTTATATAATGTTATATGTCAAATATATCTCAGGGAAAAAAAATTTTAACAGACCTGCTCATCCATTTGCAGTAAATTTATATGTGATTTTGGAAACAACTGTTATATAGGGGACACTAAAATTGACCTTTATTATAATCATCTGTGGACATTTTTCTCCCTTGCTAGATACCAGGAATTTGAAGACAAGGATTGAATAATTTCCCTTTATTCATAGCACAGTGCCTGAAACATAATATGTGCTCAAAAAACATTTTTTATAAATAATGAATGAACAAAACAATTGAACCATCTGGGTCTTATTTCTGTTTATATTATTTTCTATCTGTGTTAATATGACCAAATTTTCTCCTTTTTTTAATTGCCTGCCTTTTAGTTTTCTCCTTTATAAATAAGGACAGTGATCATAACTCATAAGGTAGTTGTGATAATCCAGTAATGAATGTGAAATGCCTGGGAAACTTAAAACTTTCATTCAAATATAATACATGTCTATTTTAATCATTAATTTATCTAACTGAGCCACCTTCCTCTTTGTGGCTTTTATCTACCCAACTCTAATGTTCTCTCCGACCTTCTTAGATGATTTCAGAACATGAATCATCTTATTACATTACCCTATTAAATATTTCTAAAATAGTTTAATATTACTATTAATAGCCTTTACAATCCTGGACTTTCTAACCTTAATCTTGATCCAACTTTAATTGTAGGCATGAACATACCTTCAACTTAACAATGACATAGAATATCAACTTCTTATTCTTAAACCACATCACCTTTGAGACCTATAATGAAGCCTTGTCTTGCCCACGCATCAATTATTCCATATTTTTACTTAGAACTAACTTTATCTGCCTTCATTTGTCCCCTTTCTCTGCTTAGAATTTGTTATCTAGTGCTGCATTAAAAACTACCCCCTCAAAACTAGAGGCTTAAACAACAATAATCATTTGTTTCGATCAAAACTCATGCACTTTAAGCATGACTCAGAAGAGAAGATTCATCTCAGCAGCACAGGGTATGGTGTCAGCTGGGGCAGCTTGACTGGTGGGTGGAGGTTCTTGTACTTCCATTCACTTACAAAGCTGGCTAGTCCGTGCTAGAGGTTGTCCCTGAGCTAGAACTGGGGGCCTCATTTTCTCTTCACAGACCTCTTTATAGGCGCTTCGTTAAGGCACTGCACGATGGCTAGTTTCAAGAGTAGGCATTCTGAGAGGACCATCCAGAAGTGCACGAAGTTATTATGATTTAGCCTTGGCAGTCACATAGCAATTCTTTTGCCATATTCTATAGAAGAAATACCAAAAGTCCACCATGGAATTGGAAATAAACTCCAATACTCAATGAGAGCAGTGTCAACACTGCACTGTGTGAGGAACATGTAGGATAGAAGATATTGTGGCAAAAATGTGGAAAGCACAATCTTCCATAGTCCATTCTCTGGCTACATTTCGTATCTCCTATATGTAAAATACAAGCCACCCTGTGAAGGACTCCCAAATTTCAACCTGTTGTGGCATTAACTTGAATCTCAGGATTTTGTCATCTGATTCTGATTCAGATGCGGATGAGACTCCTGTTTTAGTACTTCCGTACAACTCTTTGAATACCGTTCCTCTCCATCGAAAGGCCTTGAACTAAAGAGACAACTTATCTGGCTCACAGACAACCTATAGCCTAATGGTAGAACAGACATAAGATAAAGGCTATCAATACAGCTACTCAAAGGTAGAAAAACAGGAGGGACATAGCAGTCATAGGCTCAAGGCATTTCAAATCCAGTGGAGTTCATATTGCCAGTTCCTAAATTAGGGTCCAATCCTAATTCCTAGGAGTTGTTCAGTATGTTTCATTACTCCATTCTGTGGGCTTCTGGTTCTGTCTTCTAAGTTATCTTTCTTTTTATACAAGAAGTAGCCCATGTTTGCAACGAGGTGGTTTTTAGCCAACTTCCTATCTGTAGAAATTTGAGAGTCCAAAGTCTTCTTTTTATTCTATATACTGTGTCTATCCTTCTTAGTTCCAAGCCAATGTAATTTTTTAAAGTGTGGCCTCTTTGTTTTATTGATTTATAATTCACTCCATTATATAATGCTATACCCACAAAATGTATAAGATAAGATCTCTTCTATATATTACCTGTCTATATAAAATACACATGTGTCAAATATTTCTTACATTTTTACATCATTTTCTACTTTAAGGCTATAACTCTATGTCAGACTGATTATATTATCCTTTATATTCTAAAATACTGTATACAAGTTCCTTCCAACCCCCACTCCCACATACTTATTCTCTACTTCTCAAATGAAGCTTTTCCCAAAGTCTCCAAAAAAAAGTGAATAACTCTGAAAACTCAGTATACCAGGCATAGGATAATTTTGCCTATAATATATGCTTATTAATAAATATGATCATGTTCAAATTGTATATAAAGAGCTTACTTGAAATATATATAAACTGCCCAATGAAATAAAGTTAACTTGAGGTTGAAATGAATAAAATTAGCTCATTTTCAATAATATTTCCGCCATTTTTAACAAAGATATAGAATCAACAAATCCTCAATACTGATCTGATCTATTTTTGCCCACACTCAGAATTACCTTGCATTTTAACATCCCAGAAGCATTCTGGAAGCTATAGAAAAACAACAGCAAAAATTATGTATTTATTGCAGTAGGTTAAGTACTCACCAAGAGGGATAAACTGCATTTTGATAAACCCTATAGCATTTCTAAAGCTGTAATATTACAAACCACTGAGAAAATAGAATAAATAATTAGTTTTCACACTACACTGACTTTTATATCAAAGGTATTACTTATGTTTATTGAAAAAGTGAACAAAACTACCAACATGGTATATGTTCAATTAACTTCTAAGATAAATTATAGTTTTTTTTTTCTGAAATAATTTCCTATGGGAGTGTGATGCAGAAATCACAATGTTATTTTCATGAGAAATGATCTATACTTTCTACATAAGTCTCAGCACCTGTTACTATCAGCTTTCAAATGTGTTCTATGCTGCATATGTTGCAGAAACTTTCATTTATTTAACTATTTGATTTTAATAAACATTGTGCTTTAAACTTCAATTGTTTTTCATCTTAAAATAATTTTTAAGATCTAAAATCTTAAAATAATTTTTACTTACTATAAAGCAATGTATGTGCTTTATTAGAGGAAACAACTGAAAAGCAAAACAAAATCTTCTGTGAATCTAAGGTAGTTACTTATATATTGTTTTCTCAGTAAGTAAGGCCTTCCCTGATAACATTATTTGAAACTGTGCTTAACCCACTCTGAACTCCTACTCTTCCTTCCCTCTCTTATTTTTCTTCAAAGCATTTATAATGATTTGGTATTCATTCTTTTTTCTTTCTTCTTTTGTTTTTTTCCTTGCTTTCTTTCATCTACCAATTTATTGATCTATTTATTCTCTTAAATGTCTAATCCATTAAGTCTCTTACATCTTATATTACACTCTATGAAACAATGTTTCTATTTTGTTCACTGCTGTATCATAAGGCCCTGGAACAGTGGTTAATACACAAGAGTCCCTCAGTGTATATTTGTTAATGATTAATCAGATGAATCTTATCTTGTTACCAGGTTTAAATACATATACCATTTGAAAAATTTTCATAAGACTCTATCCAGTTGATGTATGAGAATTAACTAAACCCCATTTTTGTTTCTTTAGAACATTTTAAACTTTTCATTACTAGTGTTCTTTAATGAATCTCCATGATGCTTAAATTTTGGGCATATCATTTATTATTTCCCTAGGGTAATCCCAGAAGTAGGATTTTGGGGTTAAATGGCATATATTTGAAACATTGTGCCAGCCTGCCTTTGAGAATCACTGCTATCAATTTACACTCCCATCATGTTGTGTAAGAGTCCCCAGTTTCTCACACTCAATATTTTCATTCATTTTCTTTTTTTTTTTTAATGTTTGCTTATTTTTGAGAGAGACAGACAGACAGACAGACAGAGCGTGAGCAGGGGAGGGACAGAGAGAGAGGGAGACACAAATTCCAAAGCAGGCTCAAGGCTCTGAACTGTCAGCACAGAGCCCAATGCAGGACTTGAACTCACGTACCCGGGGAATCATGACCTAAGCCAAAGTCAAGCGCTTAACCGACTGAGCCACCCAGATGCCCTCATTCATTTGCTTTTTAAACAGGCTGTTAGTGTACCTGGGTGGCTCAGTTGGTTAAGCATCCAACTTCAGCTCAGGTCATGATCTCACAGTCTGTGGTTTCAAGCCCCATGTCGGGCTCTGTGCTGACAGCTTGGAGCCTGCTTCAGATTCTGTGTCTCCCTCTCCCTCTCTGCCCCTACCCTGCTTGCACTCTGTCTCTCTTGCTTGCTCAAAAACAAACATTAAAAAAATTTTTTAATAAAAACAAAAGAAAAAATAAACTTGCTGAGTCTTTCCCTCTTCTAAATGTCCAAAACCAGGTCAATAAGAGTGATAAAGTAATGTTTAAGCCCTTTTTCACTTAACAAAAATTTTACTTTACCTGAGCTGGATAAATCACAAAATCATTCACATGTCTATGAATTAACCCTTGACGCAATAAGAGTAGGTTGCTTTGTAATGTGATGCACTTCATTTAATAATTTCTTCATTAAATTTCTGTAATGTGTTTTTATGGGTTACACAACATTTAATGGTCTTATACTGATTGCAAATATACTACTTCCCTCTTTAATTTAGACTAATGAAAATAAATTTTATCTCTCTTAAATATATGCAAAAACTTGATTTATGAATATAACAAAACCACTTCCATGCTGTTAATAAGATTTCTAAAATAGGGGCGCCTGGGTGGCTCAGTTGGTTAGCATCCGACTTCGGCTCAGGTCATGCATGATCTCACAGTTTGTGAGTTCGAGCCCCGCATCGGGCTATGTGCTGACAGCTCAGAGCCTGGAGCCTGCTTCACATTCTGTGTCTCCCTCTCTCTCTGCCCCTTCCCTGCTCATGCTCTGTCTCTCTCTGTCTCAAAAATAAATAAACATTAAAAAAAAAGAATTCTAAAATAATTTGAAATAAATACATCACTATAAAATGCTGAGTGAATGAATGAATGTCCTGTAAGATGGTAAATAACATAAAAATATTATTCATTTATCAACCAAACTCATAACTCATATCATTTATCAACTTCAGTTCTTAACAATTTAACTACAAATGTAAAATATTCAGTAATCAGTTTTAATTTGCCAATTATTCTATTTATAGGTAGAAAGTTAACAATATGCATATTCTTTAAGTTTTGTAAGGCAAACCACTCAATTCTTAGTAATGTCATGACTCAAGGAACAAATATGGATAAGATGCTCTATAAATTCAATTTTATAGTTTCATTTATGTGTATATGTATATACACACATAACAACACAAAATTATTTTATCTGGCTTATAAAGAATTTGACATACAACCCCAAAAGGTCCTTCCTATTAATAATAAGGTAAAGAAAAAATACCAATGTTTAAATGAAAAATAATAGGATTAAAAAACACTTATTTTTTTAAAGTGTTTATTTACATTCCAGTTAGTTAATATATAGTGTAATATTAGTTTCAGGTGTACAATTTAGTAATTAGACACTTACATACACCTGGTGCTCATCACAACAAGTGCCCTCCTTAATCCCCATCACCTATTTAACCCATCCCCCGCCCTTCTGGTAACCATCAGTTTGTTCTCTATAGTTAAGAGACTGTTTTGTGGTTTATCTCTTTTTTCCCCAATGATTATTTGTTTTGTTTTTTAAATTTCACAGATGAGTGAAATCATATTGTATTGTATTTCTCCAATTGACTTATTTTGCTTAGCATAATACTCTCTAGCTCCATCCACGTCATTGAAAATGGCAAAATTTTATTCTTTTCGATGGCTGAGTAATATTCCATTATACTTATGGAATATTCCATTATACACATACATACATATATCACATCTTATTTATCCATACATCAGTTTATGGACATTTGGGCTCTTTCCATAATATGGCTAATGCAGATAATGCTGCTATTAAACATGGGGGTTCATGTATCCCTTTGAATTAGTATTTTTGTATTCTTTGGGTAAATTCCTGGATCATAAGGTAGTTCTATTTTAACCTTTTGGGAAATCCCCATATTGTTTCCCAGAGTTGCTTCATCAGTTTGCCTTCTCACCAACAATGTAAGAGGGCTTCCTTTCTCCACATCGTCACCAACACCTGTTGTTTCTTGAAAAAACATTCCACTCTTAACTAATTCTAAGATATGATATGAAATTATATTATCTATAGGATAAAAAATGACACAAAGCATATAACCAACAGAACTATTACCACTGTATCTTATTTTATAACAATGATTTTCCTTTTATAAATCACAAGACTTAACATATTTAGTTAGATGGTATTCCCAGGAAAAGTTAAACGGTATTAAAAATTATAAACAGATATGGGCTATTCTCATTTTAGACCAGAAAACCATATTACTATAAATACATTAAAAAGAATCAAGAATTCTCTGTCATATTCATCAAAAAAAAACCTAGCCTAACTGAAAAATCAATAAAAATGAGGAATCTATTTAGAGAGTTGATAATATGATGCCTGAATATCTTTTCCTTGATTAAATCAATGTAAGAGAATAGGACATATGGAAGTTAATTTTCAATTACCAAAACGAAGCATGGATATTAATTGAATTGGCCCCAGTCACCTACTGAATCTATGTTAGAAACATGTTTTGGATGGTACACCTTAAATAGTAGAGTAAATTTAAAATAATGAACAATTCTAATTACTACAATATTTGCACATTTTAGAGGAAATCAAATTTTATACATCATGATATCAGGTAATAGCTTCAGAAATCCATTTTTTCTAATCTGTTTATTATAGAGGCATGTGGGATTTCTGCTGTAATTTCTTTGAATTATAGGCTACTTTTAAGATGCAAGATGGCAATCTTGATGGATTATTAGTTTAACCAGTGTGATAAACTTGTTTCACTTAGCAAGCTGGCTACTCTACAGTTGTGTAGTGACTTTGACAGTCATTATGTCTTTGAATTCAAATAATAACTGTCTTTATAATGAAGATACTCCCCTCTCCCAAATTGTTTCAGAAGCTAGTACTGGCTTGACAACAAGAAGAAATATATTTCATATTATAATAAGGTTTTATACTTCTAAGGAGCTTCAGAGCTTCTGGAGATGACTTTGAAATTGTCTTATTAATCTTTAATATTCTCATGAGAGCCAAGTAGACAGCAAGTATTATCTGAATTTTGTAAAATAAAACTAATAAAACAATTAGTGAATTTACTTGCCCTAGGCTAAATACTGAAACAATGAAAAATCACAGTGCCAATCCTGACACTTAACTGAAACTTATACATTCCATCTACAATAATTTCTATGGAGAGAACAGTAAAGGCTGAGAGAAAAAATAATCTTCAGAAAATATGAAGTTCAACATAATTTACTTCAAGAAACCCTGAAATAGATATTTTTAAATTTTTTTTTTTAATGTTGATTTTTGAGAGAGAGACAGTGTGAGCAGGGGAGGGGCAGAGAAAGAAGGACACACAGAATCTGAAGCAGGCTCCAGGCTCTGGGCTGTCAGCACAGAGCCCAACATGGGGCTCAAACCCACAAACTGTGAGATCATGACCTGAGCTGAAGTCGGACACTCAACCAACTGAGCCACCGAGGTGCCCCTGGATATTTATTTATTATCTGATTGTGCTTGGTGATGGTGACCGTGATAGTACCAGAATTTCAAAGAACTAATTCCCCTGTTCCACTTCTGGGTGACCACATAATGAGTGTGGTCAGGGACACTAACAGTGTTTGAATTCTACTTCATAACAAAGCTGAAACCTGACAAAATCAACAATGGTACAGCAAACTCCAGAGAAAAAAAAAAGAAAATACACAAAGTTAAAATTTGACTTACAATGGACCTTTACGTTGGCAAAATACTTGATTCTTGAAAGAACAGTGAAAAACAAAGCAAGCCTCTATGGATTGTAGGCTTTCTAAGTATTCTCATTGGCTGACAGGTTGTAGTCTCCTAATTTGGTTCTTTATCAAAAACCCTTGAAAGAGTTTCTCCATTCTGTTTCATTTTTTTTTCTCTTCATATTCTCATAAGGAGTCACTACAACAGTTTGGTTGTTTAGTGGTAATACATTTCTAAATTACTGCTGGAAATGATTGTTCCTATTTTCTATCTAGTTTTCCTGTGTGAAATAACACACTTAACTGATTTATCCTCATTACCAGGAAAAGTTATTGCATTCATTTTTGGTCTAAGAAAACTATTATTAGTAGCTGGACTAATCCTAATTTTTAAAATCAAAATTACTTTGGGAATTTTAACCTTCCCAAATAAATGTTTATCTTTTTATATGGATGTTTTCTTGATACTTGAGAAAAATTAAAATCATTCCATGACACTAACATGATGTGTGTCTTATACATAGTTAAATTCCTTTCTCCTCTAACAACTCTACCATACTAAGAATTTTGGGTTATTCCCTAGTAGAAAATGACTTTATTAGTTTTAAGTTCAAATGAGTAACATTGTCTTTGGTAAAATTAAGGGACGTAAAACTCAAAAAAATCTTACGGCTGAAAAAAATCTAAAATCTTTCACTGAATAAAGCAGATTTTTTTTCATCTTATACATTTAAAAGAGGGGTATGGTAAATATAAAGGTATGTTTATAATATTCTATTTTAGTATGGAAACCTTAATTTTTTTTCCTCATAGCTTTAAAAACACAGTCTGTACTTACCTGGCCCATCAGTCATTTTCTCCAAGCACCGAGGAGCTGTGCTAAGAAAGGAGGTATGTTTCAGCTTAGCCGCAAAACTACGAGGTGGCATGTATTTATGTTGAACTTGGGACATCTCATATGATTTTTGAACATCATAGCTGCCAGGTGCTGGAATGTCCTAGAAAGATTTCAATGGATGAGCATAAACATATCTTATATGGAATATATCTAAGACTAGGTAGCATAGATGTTCACACTAAACAATGGCATAAGTAGAAAAATATGAAAATTTTCTTAATCACTTTTTAAAAAAGAAATTTAAAAGAGTATCCCTAAATTTATGGTCTCCTAATAAAAGTGTAAATTTGCTTGTCAAAATTTAAGGTTAAATAAATAGAATTAGGAAACTTAGATCCATATTCTTTAAAAAAAAATAGCCTTTATAATATAGATCAAACTTTCATTTTCAAATTTCACATTGAAAATCAAATTACATACAGGAATGAGAACAATAATTTTTTGTTTTCATAAGCAGCAGAACTATCCCTGCTATATCTGTTCTACATGACCATACTTCACTTCTTCTATGAATGAGACTGCTTATTTCATTTTTAAGATTCCAATTAAGTTAAAAGCCTTCCCCTTTCATCATTTATGGCTGTTTATATGCTCTACAGTTATATTAACATTTTTAATCAACATAAACCACATGGAAATTAATAACTACAATAATAATTCTAAACTCAATTAAATATAAATACCATTGCACAATTAATGCCTGTGAACTATTAGCTAATTATTTCAATGAAAAAATTTAACTCCTTTTCCTCAAATTATTTTAAAATAGAAAATGTTATATGTAACATATCTGTTCATCTCTATGATGTAGAAAGATGGAACTTTTCAAGTTTTAATGATTTTCTGGTACACAGGTGACTTTTGTGGCTAATGGTGTGCACTCTAGCACTAGACTTCTTGGGTTTCAAATATTTGTGCCTTACTCCTTTAGAGACCCTAAGCAAGCCACTTAACCTCTGTGATTTTCAGTTTCCTCATTTGTAAGTGAGAAAGATACTATTTACATCATAAATCATAGGGTTGTTGTGAGGATTAAATGAATTAAAACAGGTAAAATACTTAGATTGGTACCTAATTCTATAAAAGCATTAGCTAATCTTAACTATTCTACAAAAGCCAATTGCAATGCAAACAAGACAGAACTACCAGAGTTTGGACTAATAGGGGAGTATTATAATGCTTCAAATAAGTCAAACAAATCTGGATATTGAAAAATCAGACTTTTAAAGTCCATGTTTTATAAAACATACTTTCTCTGGTTTCTCATACCCTTGTTACCACCTCCAAGCACATGCCAACAACATTATTTTCTACTTCCAAAGAATCACGAAATATGGTAAGGGCACTCAACATGACTAGGGGAGAGATGCTTACACAAAACCTCACATTTCTGGTTTAAGTCCTGTGTCAAACACCAAATGCCACATCGGAAAGTCAACTAAGAAAGGTCAACGGTTCTTTTCTTCTGGCCTATATCAACAGAATATTTAGTAAGAGTGGGCTGAAGAGAAGCAATAATAGCAGTAGCTCCAAAGATGACTTCTGGATCTTTTGGGGCTGCTTCAGTAGCATGTGGAAGGAAAGTGGGAGAGAGTGTCAAAGCACGAAGAAATCGTGAATACACACAACATACTCAAGGGTATTTAGGAAAGCTTTGCAAAGATCTTGACTGTCCCTACTATACACTTTATTTTTCTTATCTGACATTATTATGGTTACTGCTTCCTGAACACCGTGCCTGGTGTCACCACCTATTCCTTTTTCCAGTGCCCAGCCTCTATATGATTGATGGCTATGGCTCTTGCCACATAGGAATCTTTTTTTTTTTTTTTAATGCCTTGAAGCAACAATAAGAAACTTCATCTGTGATCAGTTTTCTTCAGAAATACTGTGATCTCACCCAGGAAAATTCATCACACTATTTATCCTAAATTTCAATAGATTCACTGGCTCTTTTATTAAGTGAAAATATATTACCCTTGCTCATGATCACCTGTTCTTACAGCGTATTTACGCTTCTCTGAAAACATACTACCTTCTTTTATCCTTTATCAGTGCTTCTAAGTTCTTCTTACTCATCATCAATTCTCATTTTGTCTGACCAAGAGACTGATTTTTCAAGTCCATTTCCTAGGCAAATGATTGGTAAGATAAATCTGAAACAATGTCTAATAGCAATAATTTAAACAATACATATATATGGTACCCTAAACACCATTTCAGGAAAAACCAGTATGTGTAGCTAAGATCATCAAATGTCTCTGGGTGATCCTTTATACATCACAGAAAATAGGAAAGGCACATGGTGAGTGGATATGAAAAACATTTCTCATGGCTTTTTTTTTTACCCCAGTTATTTGTATCCTGTTCCTGTATTTGGAAAATTCAAAATACTTCCCAGCAGAATCTGAGTCCTGGTCCAAAAACTAAAAATGCCTGATTCGCATATTCCTGGTCTAATTTTTTAGCTAGGACATGAATCTAGGTCCTAGGCTTAAATGACAAACTTTGAACTGGCAGCCAATTATTCAAAGAAACAGCACTAAAAATTCCATTCTAGTGAGGGGCTGGCAATGCTAGAAGCTATGTCCAGCTCACAGAGGCAACAAGAGTAAGTACAGACTGAGGGAAAATGCCACAAAATGTCTGATGAAATAAAAGCTATGCCTCAGTGCAAATTAGAGGTAAATCTAAGGTATCCTGACTTTATCTAGAAAACTCAGGCCCTATCTAAAAATGACATAATCACAGAATTAAAATAATTGATGCATGTAAAAATCTTAGAATGGTATCCGATACATAACAAGCACTAGAACTTCCTTCTATTGCCATCATCATTGTCATTAGCATTATTATTCCTATTAGGTGTGACACTGCATGTAACCCTCAAAGATACCTTCCTTGCCTGGAGAGATGTCAACTGGATATTTAAAGGGAAAGCTGCTAGTATGTTAAGAACCAAACAAACAACAATAACAAAACTGAAAAGTAGTCAAGTTGTTGAGAATCACAAGAAGACAATGTCCCAGGCAGTTAAAAAAAAAAAAAATCACTAGTTTCAACCAGCTTCAGGGAAAGCAGGTCGCCGCATTTATGTTTTCGAAAAACTATTTCACATACTTTGTGACCTTATTCAATTCTGTCAAGCAAGTTGAAGCCCCTGTAAAATTCTCCATGCCCAAATACAAGCTTCTTCTTCAAGGTATTTGACAAATTTTGAACTTGGAAGAGTAGAAAGCTGAAGACTAAAGCTGAAACTTGAGACTAGAGGGTAGAACCTGCAGGAAGAAATAAGAGACCCTCAGGGTTTCAACCAGAAACTCAAAAGGGTGACAAGGGCAGAGCCACAAAGACAGAGTGGAATCTTAGTCTTGTGGCACTTCTCAGGTAAACCGTCACTAGAAGGACGAACCCCAGCAGTCTACAACAGACCTGACAGCAAGAGCCATATGACAGAAATCCGTGCACTAGACTTAACACTGTGGGTAACTGAACCACAACTACTCCTTTCAAGTTATACAGTAAATGCTCTTTCATATCTATTTTCATTTCTTTTCTGTTTCTAGGGACAAACACATCAATACAATGGTAGGTAGCATAATATAAGAATTATCACTATGCTTTGGCTGAAATAAGCTTTGATTACACCTTTTGGGTAGATTGTTCTGGCTGTTATTTCCTACCTACCTGAGTGTATTCCAGTCTAAAAATTTATTTTAAAATCCCAAATATATAATTATTAAAAAAATCACTAGAATGTATTTTCTAATGAAGCTTGGCCTATCAGTTAAGCGACTTAAGCAGACTTCAATGAAACTTTCAATCACAATCTTTAATCAAATGTATATATAGTATATATATATATGTGTGTGTGTGTGTGTATATATATATATATATATATATATGTCATAAATGTAGTGAAGTTTGCCTCAATATGCAGAAAACTTTGAGTAAAGCAATTTACCAATATGCTTATTCAAGTTGCTTCATTTTGGCTTTGTAGAGAATAAAGGCATTTCAGATAATAATCAAATTATCTTTGTTTTGCGTATTGCAAATTATAATTACAATCACATTACCCTTGCCATTTTTCAGCTTTCCTAACATTTGTCATCCTGAACACATGCCTCTTTATTTTTTTTTTTAAATTTTTTTTTTCAACGTTTATTTATTTTTGGGACAGAGAGAGACAGAGCATGAACGGGGGAGGGGCAGAGAGAGAGGGAGACACAGAATCGGAAGCAGGCTCCAGGCTCTGAGCCATCAGCCCAGAGCCCGACGCGGGGCTCGAACTCGCGGGCCGCGAGATCGTGACCTGGCTGAAGTCGGACGCTTAACCGACTGCGCCACCCAGGCGCCCCGAACACATGCCTCTTTAAATATCTGACTTAGGAAAGAATAAGTGTTATTTTAGAACAAAAAAATAATAATATATAATATTCATATAGATAGGAAATTATACTGTTTTGTGATAGGCAAAAATAGAAAATATTGATTTTATTTGCCATAATCTCCTGGCACACCAGAAAAAACTTTTTACCCTAATGCTGGTTTATGAAAGGAACTAAAATTGTAAGCTACACCATGGTACTTCAGGCTCAGTAAAGAATAACAAAAAGTGCTGATGGAAAAAATCATGTAGACAATAAAACCATTGATTTCACCTACTTTCTCTAATGTAATATTATACAATTCATACTTGAATCACAATTTTGCAGTTGTTTGCTGACATTTCCACTTCATTAGCGCCAGATAGCCTTAAAGTAAAACTCATTATCTTCCCTTTCCCAACTACCCAACCTTCTATCCTTCTTACCTACCTATAATAACTCCTTATTTAAGCAGGTCTGCAAATAGAAAGCTGGCATTTACTTTTCTTCACCTTCCTCTCCCATATCTAAAAATCATCAGTTATAACCATTGTAACATCTCTCCCTTTATCCTTTTCTTTTATTTTCTTTACTACCAAAACAATCTTGCTAAGGGCTCTAAAATATACCTGACAACTGTACTAACTGTCTCTTTAAACGTTAGGTCTTCTGTCTCAAACCATCTGCATCACAGTTGCAAATAAGTTATTGCACTAAAACATGACAGAATTCTGCGGGAAACATGCATTGGTTCCTGAGTGCAATGTGAAATTTTTCGAAAAATTATCTTTGGCAGTAAAAGTCTTCTTAAATTTGAAGGTGAATTTACAATTGTAAAACCCAGTTCAAGTAGGTCCTCTTCCATTCTTTTTTTTTTTTTAATTTTTTTTTTCAACGTTTATTTATTTTTGGGACAGAGAGAGACAGAGCGTGAACGGGCGAGGGGCAGAGAGAGAGGGAGACACAGAATCGGAAACAGGCTCCAGGCTCTGAGCCATCAGCCCAGAGCCCGACGCGGGGCTCGAACTCACGGACCGCGAGATCGTGACCTGGCTGAAGTCGGACGCTTAACCGACTGCGCCACCCAGGCGCCCCTCGGTCCTCTTCCATTCTTGATCACCCTAGCTAGAAGTGACAGCCTTCACTTTTCAATTCTTCTGTTCCTTATCATATAAATATACTTATCTATATAAACACATAAATATAAGTATACTGTATACTTATTTGTAAACATATAAACATACAAAGAGTTCATTAAACAAATATATTTATTTGAATATATATTTCTTTTTTCATCAATGTAAAAGCAGGAAGAAGGTATATAGTTATCTGATGCTTCCTCAAATAAGATTCTATTTACCTTATATATTTGCAGATTAATTTTCCTTTTACTCTCTCAAAGAAAGCTGACATTAAAAATCCAGGAGCATTGCGGCACCACAATAGCATTGGACATTTAGGCCCTTTCGTGCTTCCTCCTGTACCATTCTTTTTTTTTAAATGTTTATTTATTTTTTAGAGAGTGCAAGCATGGGAGGGGCAGAAAGAGGGGGACAAAGGATCTGACGTGGGACCCGCGCTGACAGCAGCAAGCCTGACATGAGGCTCAAACTCATGAACCATGAGATCATGACCTGAGCGGAAATCAGTCATTCAACCAACTGAGCCACCGAGGCATTCCTCTCCTGTATTATTCTTAGACTAGCTCATCCTTATGTTCTCAAGATACTGACCATAGCCCAAACCATAACATTCTCATTTCAGAAATGAAAGTAAAGGACAAAAGGCAAAAATATGTTTAATAACACAACAGCTTTCTCTGAAGAACTTTCCCAGTCCCATTACTTTTGCTTTCTTTGCATTAGTTACAAGTATGTCAAATAACTACCCTATAACTATAATAGAACTTGAAAAAAGGAATTGTTTTAGCTGGGCACGTTGCTCTTCAAATAAAATTGGATTCTGTTGGTAAGGAAGAAAAAGATAAATATATCTTTATATCTATATGTGGTTGGCAACTAGTAATCTCAGTCATAATATTCTCTGCCTTTGAGGGCACTAGAATTATAAACTATAACTCACTTCTAGAGTACTATCCAGGATATTAGACTATCTCACTCAAGAGCTATTTTGACTAGAGGTTTGTGGGCTTTGTTCTCTAATTCTTGCTCATCCTGTGGGTCTCAACCTTTCCTGAATCCATTGGCTGTCAGGTCTCCAGTGATACACGTTTAGGACACACCGCTCTTAACTGTCGCAGTTGTTACACTTGCCATTAAATAAATCTTCAATTACTTGTTTAATATCATTCATCTGCATAGGTATATGTAAACTTTTAAAGGTTCAGAAAGTATTTTGTTGATCATTGTATCTTCAGTGATGGCAAGTGCCTTGCAGTCACTAAGTGATCAATGAATATTTTTTAATCAATGAGAAACTATACGAGCTAATGAAAGAGTGAATGAAAATGTTAGTATCTACCTTGAAGTCATTCATCCATGTGTGGCCTTATCACTGAGCACCCCCCTAACAGCAGGGTTGCCATAATGCCTTGAAAGTATTTTCACCCCGAGTGCCTAAATTTGTCTCACATATAAACAGTTTATATTAAATGTGTGCTAGGTAAAGATTGTTCAAGTACTGTTTCCCCTAAAGATGTTAGGGATGTTCCTGTTTCTAAAAAAAAAAAAAAAAAAAAAAAAAAGAGGTATAACTTACAATCTCAGCAATGATGTAGAAATATGCATACATCTATTCATACTGACCAAGGACTGACTTCCACAAAATCGTTAGATAGTTAATTAATATTTTATGTGAGATGCATTTCCTTCTCTTTTCTATCAAAAAAGTAGACTTTTACTTTTGAGGCTTGAGCTTTTCATGACCACCTCTGACATTGGTTTTATAGAAAAAAAAATGTGTATCTCAGCAGATTAAAGTAAAACACATGAACAGAAATGGCCTATATAACCTTTCTTTTCCTGTAAATGCTAATGTTACTGAGGCAGAAAAAAAAAAGCATAGATTATTGCCAGTCCTAACAGTTCTAACTGACATGATAACATTTCTTCAGAGTTTCATCAACTCAATACAAATCCGGAAGTTAATTCTTTTGTAAGTTGAAAGTGCAAAGAGTTAATGTAAGTGATTTTTTAAAAGACCATAACTGTTCCTAGAACCAGTTGGACAGATTTAGATAAGGCACTAAAAATTATCTTGATAAACTTGGAAAACTTAATAGAGTTAAATTTTGAATGTGATTCGTGAGGGATGAAATCAAATGACCCCCTATTGTCAACTATTATGTTCAGTATGGCAAGAATTACCTCTTATATAAAAAGAAGGATCATTTTAAGGTAGTGCTATTGAAATACCATGGAACCTAGAGTCAGAATTGCTGGGTTATATTCACAGCCTTGTTATTAGCATCATTCATGCAGGCCTTCAAGAACCTCACTCATCCAAGCCCCTCTCACCCTGATGATGCTGAAGGTCATGTTCAGAAATATTTCATGGGTCACTGTGCAGGGGATGTGTTTTCTCCCTTCTCTTCTTCCTATGACATTGGTAGTGAG
The DNA here is from genome assembly GCF_014898765.1 of Herpailurus yagouaroundi. Taxonomy (NCBI): domain Eukaryota; kingdom Metazoa; phylum Chordata; class Mammalia; order Carnivora; family Felidae; genus Herpailurus; species Herpailurus yagouaroundi. The sequence continues at coordinate 86,214,416 of NW_024412376.1, read as the reverse complement.
ATGAGTCGTAGAACTATTTATATTTGGAAGTTGCCTCTCCCACAGTAAGCTATGAGTGGGCAGGATAATCCGGACTTCCTTTTTGTGAGGTATAAATATCTTAGCATTCCATTACCTGCATCAAAAATTAATTATGGCTGGGATGCCTGGGTGGCTCAGTAGGTTAAGTGTCCTACTCTTGGTATTGGCTCAGGTCATGATATCACAGTTTATGAGTTCAAGCCCCATGTTCGGGCTCTGCAGTGCCAGTGTGGGGCCTGCTTGGGATTCTTTCTCTCTCCCTCTCTGTGCCTCTCTCTCTCTCTCTCTCTCAAAACAAATAAACTTAAGAAAGTGAAATAAAAATAATTATGGTTATACCTAGACAGAGAAGAGTAAAGGTGATGACAGACAGGAATAAACTATGAAAAAGGAGAGAAAACAAGGTAATTAAGACAAAGGAGATAGTGAACAGGAACCGAAGCCTGCCTACACACAGAGGTAAAGATCCCTGGTAATGTTAACCATACAGTCAAATAATGTCTTCCATGTTATGACACATAGTTTATAGATCTCAATAGCAAAAGGCAAACTGTACATTTGAAATGAAGGAAATCAAATTATTCTCCCTGAATGTTCCTCTTAATATCTTTTCTAATGAATGAAATATATTTTAAATATACCATTTCCTTCTAGATTTATACTGCTTCACATAGCACTAAAGAATTGTTCAAGTCAGTTTATACTTGGTGTCAAATTTAATAGTACATTTTTTAGTGACACTAAATGTTTCTTGATTGAATAAAGAAACAAAACATGTAGAATAAAACATTAGATGAAAAAGCTTCAAAGGTTCTATCACTGTGTCTAAGTGTCATACATATAAAGGTTATAGCCATCTAAAAACATCCAAAATATCTTTTAACTTCATAAAGAATCAAGAAAATGATCATCTAGAATAATGCAAATATCCTACTTCTTCCTTTCCCTTTTTTTGAAAAGTTTGGTATATTGTTTCCCCTGTACTGTAAACAAAATGCTGCTTCAGTGATCCTGTTTTTAAATGCTACACTGTTTTAGTTTTGGTCTAACAAAAATTTACTGACTCTTTACTAAGCACTGATGCTAGTAACCATCCATAGTGAAGACTGTGGACTCTGAAGCTATGTTGTCTGGGTTCAAGGTCTGGCTCAGTATTTCTGCTAATCACATGACCATGGGTAAATCTTATGTCTCAATTTCCTCATCTATAAAATGGGAATAATAATAGTTCCTACCTTGGAGGCGTGTTGTAAGGATTAAATAAGTTAATATATGTGCAGCACAGAGTGCTAGGTGACACTATGAGAACCATGTAAATTTTAGTTATCATTATGCCTCATAAATACTGATATTTGGGTGATACTTGATTTTTCCCCAAATAACTACTACAAGTACTATTTGAAAGTAATATATTCTTCAATGTCAGAAATAAATTAATTTAAAACATGAGGGTTTTTTTTTGAACATGCAGTTTAAAAAAATATCAGTATATCTGTTTCAAATGACAAAAAGCACAAAGACTGACATAAAATTGTAACTTGGTTATGGGCCAAATATAATTTAACAAATATCTTCATTAGACATTAAAAAAAACCCAAAACTTAGAATAGAGTCCTCTGTCATTTACTAACATTATTAAATAAATGTCATGCTCTAAAAAACAAACCAAAAAAAAAACCTCTTTTCTCCATACATTTCATGAAGATGAATCAACTCTTTTTAAAAAGTAGTATTTATTGAACAATTTCAAATGACTTTGTTAGAGTTATTGGAAATCTACATTTCAATATATTAAATAAAATGTAAATTTTCTAGTCCCAGGTTCTGGTTTTGTAGAATACAGATACTTTCATCACCTTAAAGATACAACTATCATAAGAAAAGTGAATTTCTTTATAAAGATATTCCATATTAATGCCTATATAATAAAAGGCAAAGTCAATTTCACATGCACAGAAGCATGTGGGAAAAAAAGACAAGTGCAAGAGAAAGAAAAAAGAAAGTTCATGGTTTCAGCTTAGAAAAGCACCTAATTCACATCTCTCATGGATTCACTCCAAATTTGCCAGAGAACTCATAGGAAAAATTAAAAAGAAACATGCACACGCTCACACACACACACACACACACACACACACAGCAAAATGAAATGAACAAAAAAAAAGCTAACAAACCAGATGTAAAAAGGGATATCTAACTTAAATCATATAGTCCTGATTGGCAAACAAAAATTGGTATAAAACATTTATTTTGTTTGTTTAGCTGAAATATAACATCAATTAGCATAAAAAGAGATACTGCATCCTGTCTCCACTGTCTATTGCTGGCTTAGAGATCTAGGATCTATATCACATAGATTACTGGCCCAGTATAGATCACCTTTGATGTAACTGCATATTGTTCTATTTTGCCTTCCCATTACTACACTACATTCTCACTGTAAATATTTAAAATACAAAGTAAAAAAGAAAATCCCTCTTTTACCAACCTGGACAGTTGGACTCACTGAGTACAATATCATTGTATAATATTGTACTGTACAATATTATACTACTCTATTACTTTAACCAGCCTTCACTAGTGAACATTTAACTCATTTCCACTTTTGCATTGTTATAAACAATTACATAATAAATTAAAACATATTCACATATGTCTATGTACTTCTGGGCAAATGCCAAGATAAATTCCTAGAAAATAAAATTGTTAAGGTAAGGGATATGTGCAATTTAAGTTTTGGTTGAAATTATCAAGTAGTCTCAAAAAAGTTTTAGCAATGTAAACTCCCCCAATAGTACAGGGGCCCTTGAACAACATGAATTTGAATTACATGGGTCCACTTACATGCAGTTTTTTTTAAATAAATATATTGGAAATTTTTGGAGATTTGCAACAATTTGAAAAAATACACATATGTACCGTGTGGTCTAGAAGTATAGAAAAATTTAGGAAAAAGTTAGGTATATCATGAGTGAATAAAACATATGTAGCCAGTATTTTATCATTCACTACAATAAAATATTTACAAAGTTAAAATGTATCAAAATGTACACACACACACACACACACACACACACACACACACACACTTACAGATAGCACATGGCACCATTTGCAGATGAGAGAAATGTAAACACACATAAAAATGTAGTATTGAATAGTAACTGTATAAAATTCACTGTAGCATGTACAGTACTACTGTGATAATTTCGTAGCCATCTCCTGTTACTGCTGCAGTGAGCTCAAGTGTTGCGAATATCTGCTTAAAACACTGTGTGACACTAATTCCTCCACATGAACAGTTTCTCTCTCCACTAAATTGCCTACCACAGCAAAAAGTGATCTCTTGTGGTGCTCACATATTTTTCAACATGTTGAATACAATACTGTTAGCCCTCAATAACACCATAGGACCCATACAAAGTGCCACTAGTGATGCTGGCAGTGCTCCTAAGAAACAGAAAAACAGTCATGTCAGTATAAGAAAAAGTTGAATTGCTGGAAATGTACTATAGATTGAGGTCTACAGCCTGCCATTCCAAAATAAATGAATCCAGCATTAAGGGCCAATGTAAAAAAAGAAAAGACAATTTGGGAAGCCATCACTGTAGCTACACCAGCAGGCACAAAAAACCCTGCACTTTTTGTGAAATACTTTTTTATCTTGTATTAAAAATGCAGCTTTTTGTGTGGGTGCAGGATTGCTATAAAAAGTCATACCTATAGACTCTAATATGATTGAAGGAAATCTGAAGTCATTATAGGACAACCTAAACCAAAAAGAAGGTAAAGGAACTAACGCTGGAGAATGTAATGCCAGCAAAGGATGATTTGAGGCTTTTCAAAAGAGGTGTGGGTTTAAAAAATGTCAAGATAACAGGAAAAGCAGCTTCTGCCCAACCAAGAGGCAGCAGACAAGTCCCCAGACACCACCAAGGAAATCACTGAAAAGAAAGTATATCTGTCTGAATAGGTTTTTAATGCAGATGGAAGTGCCCCATTCTGAAAACAAAAATGCCAAAGGACATTATTGGTAAGAAAGAGAAGCAAGCACCAGGACTTAAGGCAGGAAGAGATAGGTTAATTCTACTGGTTTGTACAAATGCAGTCACTTTTATGATCAGGACTGCCCTTACGTCTAAAGCTGCTAATTACCTATAAAGCTGCTAACCCCCAAGCCTTGAAGGGAAACGAGAAAACATCAGCTACCGGTCTTGTGGTTATACAAGAAGGCTTGGACAAAAACCCTTTTTCTGGATTGGTTTTATCTGTGCTTTGTCCTTGAAGTCACGAAGTACCTTGACAGTAAGGGACTGCCTTTTTTTTTTCTTTCTTTCAAAGTGTTTAGGAGTTCTTTAATTATAAAAAGAAAGGCAATGGGATTATCTATCAGGTTCTAAAGGTACCCATGCATTAAATCACTCAAATTCTATCTTAAAAACCAAAACCTTAAATTACAGTACTATTAAGCTTCCTTATAGTAAGGAATAAGACCAAGCTATACTAGGGTACAAAATCCTGAAATTCTTGGCATGAAAATGATTTAGTAGACATCTGGTTTATTCAAACATTAGGCCTACTGAAGACAGAATTAACAGAGCTCATGGAGTAGGGAGAAAAAAAAATCCATACAGCATCTGCTTCACTGCAAATTTCCGGGGGAAAATTTTATGCATTCTGTACTACAGTCTTACCAGAAAGCATCCACATGTGCTTGATACAGGTTAACTTGAATAGGAGACTAGAAACTTTCTGTACATTCAACTGGGCAAGTAGCATTAATGATGCAACTTTCAGAAACATTTTTAGGCATAAGAAATAGCACTGCCTACAGTGAGAGTCTTTGATAATCAAAGAAAAGAATATCACTAAATATAATCTTACAAATAAGAAGGAAAATATATGCATTTTTACCAAAGCATTGCTTTACATACCAGGAAAAATGTCACAATGAGATCCTCTATAAAATTAAAACATTAATTGTTATACTCAACTTTAATCAATTCTGAAGTTATTTTGTGGTATTATAAATCAGAGAAAAAAAACAATTTAATCTAAATGCAATTTAGGTAAGAAATGAAGGACTAATATGGAAAAGGAGCAGCACTTCTCTGGCTAACTCATTTAAAAAATGCCAAATAAAGATTTTCAGTCAAATTTTATTAAACACAATAAAAACAGATCACCACTACAATTCAAGAGGATAATCTAAATATGCACTTGACAATAAAGCACATTTGAGTATGGAGTGAAAAAAAAAAGTTTTCAAAAAAACCATCAAATGTATCATCTCCAAATACCCAAATAATAAATCACTTCTGCAGGCCTTTTGTTGGGTAGAATCATAATGAACTGAAGATTTATTGCTATGAAAAAAAAATCTGTAGTACAGTAACATGAATCTTGGTATTAAGCATAATTAGCTGAATCGAGTTAAGAAGTTCAAAATCTAATAAGAAACGTGTGTGTGTGTGTGTGTGTGTGTGTGTGTGTGTGTGTGTGTGTGTGTGTGAAAGTCTATAAGCCAGTTGACCCAAGAGCAACCGAGATATCTAACCTGTTCAGTGAGAGCAAATATTATTTTAAATTTTGTTCTTTGAAGGCATTTAAAAATTACAGTTCCAACAGCCCATAAACCAAATGAAAAAAACTGTAGAAAGCAATTAACCACATTCAAAAAGCCATTTTTTTTTTCAGCTCAATATCAGTACCTCAAGGGGAAAAGAAAAGCATCCTTCTTTTGATACTGGACAATGCCCCCATCCACCCCATGAGTTCAACAACAAAGGCATAAAAATGGTCTACCTTCAAACACATCTCTAATTCAGCCTTTAGATCAGGGGGTCAAAAACACCTTTAAGGCTCCTTACACATGGTACTCTATGGAAAGCACCATCAATCCTATGGAAAAAACCCCAACAGAGAGAACATCATTAAAGTCTGGAAGGATTACACCACTGAAGATGCCATCATTGCTATAGAAACAGCCATGAAAGCCAGCAAGTCTGAAACAATAAATTCCTGCTGGAGAAAACTGTGTCCAGATAGTTTTTTTTTCTTTTTTAAGTTTTTACTTAAATTCTAGTTAATATACAGTGTAATATTAGTTTCAAGTGTACAATTTAGTAATTCAACACTTAACATACAACACCCGGTGCTCATCATAAATGCCTGCCTTAATCCCCATCACCTAATTACCCCATCCCCCTACCCACCTTCCCTCAGTTTGTTCTCTATAGTTAAGAGTCTATTTCTTGGTTTGCCTCTCTTTTTTCACCCTATATTTGTTTGTTTCTTAAATTCTACATATGAATGAAACCATATGGTATTTTTCTTTCTCTGACTTATTTCACTTAGCATAATACTCTCTAGCTACATCCACATCATTGAAAATGGCAAGATTTCATTCTTTTTGATGGCTGAGTAATATATTCCATTATATCTATCTACCTATTGATCAATAAAGAAGATGTGATCTATCTATTGATCAATGATTAATATATTGTTAAGATTAACAGATAAGATAGATCACATCTTCCTTATCCATTCCTCAGTTGATGGACATTTGGGCTATTTCCATAATTTGGCTACTGTAGATAATGCTGCTATAAACATGAGGGTCCATGCATCCTTTCGAATTAGTGTTTTTGTATTCTTTGGGTAAATATCTAGTAGTGCAATTGCTGGATAGTTTTCTTTTTAACTTTTTGAGGAACCTCCACACTGTTTTCTATAGGGACTGCTCCAGTTTGCATTCCCACCAAAAATGCAAGAGGGTTCTCCCTTCTCCACATCTGTGCCAACATCTGTTGTTTCTTGTGTTGTTAATGTTAGCCACTCTGACAGGTGTGCAGCAATATTGTAGTTTTGATTTGTATTTCCCTGATGGTCAGTGCTGCTGAGCATCTTTTCATGCATCTGTTGGCCAACTGTGCTCTTTGTAAAAGTGTCTATTCATGTGTCTAAATGCTTTGCATTACTTCATATGACTTACAACAAATGTAATTTTTTAAAAAATCATGCAAAAGACTGGAGATACAGCAGAAGAGGTGGGAGGAGACAGTTTCAAGATAAGTATTTTGGAAACATTAAGATCTAATAGACACCACACCAAAAGAATGAACAGATGACAGCTTTATGGAGAGGAGTACTTCTGAACCAGTACCAGATGATGAGGAAGAAGATACAGAAGAAGCAGTGCCAGAAAATAAACTGACATTAGTCAATGGGACAGAAGGGTTCTAATTACTTAAGACTGCTTTTGACTTCCCTCATGACATAGACCCAGCACTGAAACTAAAACAAATGGTGGAAGAAGGACTGATTGGTATCATACAGCAACATTGTTAGAAAAATGAAAACAGCAGAAAAGTCAGACAGAAATTATGTGTATATTCTGTAAAGTTGCACCAAGCATGCCTGCCTCTTTTGCCTCTCCTTCCAACTCCCCCACCTCTTCTACCTCTGCCACCCCTGCGACATCAAGACCAACCTCTATTCTTCCTCCTCCTCCTCAGCCTACTCAATGTGAAAATGATGAGGATGAAGGCCTTTATGATGATCCACTTCCACTTAACAAATAGTAAATAATCATCATAGCCAATCAATATAGCCAATAAACTTAGCGTTGTGTGTCTTTGTGTGAAAATCTAATAACTGTACAAGAACTGTATGAGATGGTTTTGTGTCATCATCATCATCATCAGTGGCTAAGTATTAATCATGTGGGACATCATGCACAAACCTGTATGGAAGTGGTAGCCTATCCTCACATAGGCATAAAATGAGTGATATTTAATATAAAAGTAGTAAGGTGCTCATTTTCTTACTGCCTTATAACTTTGTTTTCAAAGGATTACATTACTGTACAGTGTGCCTCTCTCTCTCTTATCACTGGAGAAACTGACTATCATCACAGGTAAGTGGCTTTTAAAACAATAACAATGTGTCCGATACTGCATTATGAATATTATTGTAATACTTTATGCCATAAAAATTTTATGATTCATTCATTAGTGGCTAGGCTACCATAAGGCAATCATATCGCTACTTCTTCATTATCAATGCATGAATCATCATACCTGTAAATAAATATAAATTTCTTTTTCAAATTATCTTTTCATTTTTGATATCTAGTGTAATACATATAATAGCTATAGTATTTTTGTATCATATAAGATAGCATTGATGTACGCACAGACACTTCATTTTTATAAACAATGTAAACTTAACAGTATCAATAAATACAGCACAGTACTGTATATATATTTCTTCTTCCTTATGAGTTTCTAGACATTTTCCTTCCTCTAGCTTGTATTATTGTAAAAATACAGTATATAATATATATATAAAATGCAAAACATGTGTTAACTGACAGCTTATGTTATCAGTAAGGCTTCTGGTCAATAGTAGGCTATTAGCAGTTAAGTGGTGACCTCAAAAGCTATACACAGATTTTCTCTTTTTTATTTTTTATTTTTAGAGAGAGAGAGAGAGAGAGTGCGCATGCAAGTTGGGGAGGGGGGCAGAAAGACAGAGAGAGAATCTTAAGTAGGCTTCACACTCATCACAGAACCCAATGCAGAGTTACGATGAGCATCGAGTCCAGTGCTCAACTGAGTGAGCCACTCAGGCACCACTACACCACACATTTTCACCTGTGCAAGGAGTTGCTATCCTCTGCCCATGCATTGTTCGAGGGCCAATTGTATATCTATTTCCCCTACCTTTGCCAACACTATTATCTTTTTTAAAACTCCCAAATGAGAAACATTTTCCTTTTTAAAAATCTACATTTCTTTAATTCCAAGTGAATTTAAGCATCTTTTCACATGTTTACTAGGTTTGTATGGATCATTTTCTAATTAAGTTCATCTTTTTTCTTTCTAGTTTTGTAATCTCTTTGCGTATACTAAGGAAATAGTCTTTGTCTTCATATGCATTTAAAATATTATTCCCAGTTTATAATTTTCCTTTGACTTTATATATGGCATTTGTCTTAAGGTCTGGAAGTTTTCAGTTTTGTTTATTTGTAATAAGGCATTTTGTAGTAATCTTTATTTAGTTTTGCTACAGAAAAGTGTTAAACTTTATGAAGTCACATTTTCCTGAGGTTTCCTTTATAGTTGCCCTGTTTCCTACTTTGGATAATTTTTCTTTAATATTTAAATATTTAGTCAATTTAAAATCTGCTTTATAGAAAAAGTATTCAACTTATGTTTCTGTAGCTACTTGAAATTTGTCACTCTCAGAATATAAATATTACCAGCACAGAATAGGAGAACTAGTCACAGAAGATAGCATTGAAGGAAGACCCATCAAAAAGCAAAACATTATAGTCAGGGATAGACAGAAAATGATATGCTAGCAGTGCTTTGCAGTGTACTTTTCCATTTACTCCATAGGTTAAAAGAGCTGAAAATAAACTTAGAGGATGGGGGGAGGTGGCAAAACTCAATCCCACAGAGTTGCTCTAGGTGAATGCCTACTAGATCAACTTGAACAGCAGCTGTAGATTAGATGATAAACTATCATTCAACTCAATAGTAAGTAGGTTTAAGAAGAAAACCACAAACACCAAATGTTGATAAATACTGGGTTTAGATAGTCTTATCATTATTTGTGCATGTTTAAAATGTATGGCAGCATGTGAGTTTGATAGAGCAGGATAATGAATGTGAAAACCTTTGTTGTGTTATTCTCTATCCTTTTCCATAGGTTTGAAATATTTCCTAAACCAAAGATTTAAAATGGTGTGTGAAAAAAGAACATAACAAGAACTAATATAAATTTATTTGGCTCGTTTCAAGATGATATGGGTCTTATAATTGCAAAACAAATAACCCAAAGGAAAAAAATCAATAAAAGTGTAAAAAAATTAAGATTTTTAAGATTATTGCAAAACATTTACAGAAAATAAATTCCAATTAGTAATTAACTATAACTAGTAATAGTTCTTGTTGCTAATGGGTTCTTTTCTATAATACATGAATATCTCTTAGTAATAAGAAAAATATAAATTTTATAACATAAAATAGAAAAAGACATGATTGTTAGATTTTCAAATTAATAAAGTCAGCTAATAAATAAAAATCAATGACTAATAATCAAAATAATGAAAATTGAATATTTACTGGGAATCAGCCAACAAAGCAACATGGAAGGATCCTGAGCTTCCCTCCTCCCACAAATGTACTAAACATACAGCTACACGTGCAACAATTCCCTGTGACCCTTTAACTAGGTACAGAAACTAGCTGAGTGACTCTTACACATTGGATGCATGAGAAATACTCACATTAAAATTAGTTAGGAAAGGCTGAGACACACTCTCACCATAAACCCCACTCCTGACACAGGGCCAAACAATCAGGAGGAAACCCCCAACTCCTATCCACTCCCTGAGGAATGAAAGGTTTGGCACTCCACATCCCAAATGTAGCATCCCAAATGATAGATCCCCACCAGAGGAAAGAGATCCAAAATGCCTAGTTCTAAAAAACAATAGGGTTGTACCCACAAGACCCATAAGACTAGAGCAAAACAGAGGCAATTAAAAAAAATTAATGTTCATTTATTTTTTGAGGGGTGGGGGAGGGCAGAGAGAGAGGGAGACACAGAATCTGAAGCAGGCTCCAGGCTCTGAGCTGTCAGCACAGAGCCTGACTTGAACTCACAAACTGTGAGAGCATGACCTGAGCTGAAGTCCAATGCTCAACTGACCTAAGCCACCCAGGCACCCTGCAATTTTTAACAGCTGTATTGAACTCACCACAGCTAGCCATCAAGGATTCATCACAGAGGGAGTAGGCAAAATTGACCATCTCCCAATCTTTTCATGGAAGAGCATTATTAAGCCAAGCTTCTAATTGAGTAGACGTTAGGGACTGGCTGTGATTCTCCCCCCCAGAACCAGGGAAGAGAGTGGGTACCTCTCCGACATTCTCTCTTCAGGCCACTCCACATTCCTAGTATAAATATATTCCTATAGATGTGAGGATACAAAACATTATTTTGCATTCTTTATTTCATCACATAACACTAAAACTCAAAGTGAATTGCTTTTTTTAAATTATTATTTAATATCATTTCAAAATAGAAATTATGTATTCTGAAACTCTTCGTCATTCTATTATCAGATTTCATTATTAAAATTAAATATGAATTTTAAAGATCTTTGAGTATAGGTCTGATTCTAACAGTATCTGATAAAACTAACATATTTATAAACAATACATTGGATTTAGAGGATATGCTTTCAAAACATTTCTAAAGCCTTAATTTTGGTATGCTAATGTACTTTTATCTCAAAATGAAAGGAAGGTACTCAATTTTTAATACTCTTAATATCTGCATTACTCCTTTACTCTTCCCCTCCTTTCTTCCAAAAGTCAGTAAAACTGTCTTTGCTTTTCCCTTTTTCCAAGCAACATATTTAATCTAATATTACAAAACATACTGCTCTCAGAAAGGCTTTTAGACCAAACAATATAATATTATCTAAGATCTATGGAAATTTGATTGAGGCAAATTAAATAATGTTTTCATACTAACCATTTGTAATGTATACCATTAAAACATAGACAATATAAATTAAAGTTGATGTACAGTGCCACTTAAAAATTCAAGAAAGCTCTAATCAAACAAAGCACAACGTGACATCCTTAAATAGTACCCACAATTTTACTAAAAAAGTCTAATAATTAATACACTATATTTCCTACTCTTGATTTTATAAATGTGCTTTATTCTATTTAATTAAGTCTGAAAAACTGTTCTCACTTTGATTTTTTTCAAATCAAAATTAATACATTTGCTTGTCAGTATCTGCATTTCATGATCATTTCTGCATTTTCAGGATTCATCTAGTGCAAATGGTGCTGTTGCATTAATCAGTACTTACATCATCATTTAATAATGTTCCTAAGCATCAAAAATACTCATAAATGTACAGCATTTTTATTCATATGTGAAATACAGAAGAAAATCAGATTACATTTTAGATAATCAGGGAAGTATTAAGTATGAATTGGAATAAAAAAGCATGCTCCTTTTTCTCTTTTAAATTTAAAACATTTATTAATATGAACAGACTAAGTCAAATTATTTCTTAGGGACATTAAGCGAATTTAGTATGAAAAAATAGGGGTCTCACTTTGTGGACTAATGTATTAGTTTTCTAATGCTGTATAACAAATTGCCACAAGCTTAGTGGCTTAAAACCATACTTGTTTATTAGCCTACAGTTCTGTGGGTCAGAAATCTGGAGTGGATATGGCTGGATTCTATTCTCAGGGTATCATAAGTCCAAAATCAAGGTGACCAGACAGGCTGAGCTCTTAACCTGAAAGGTCAGAGGAAGAATATGCTACCAAGCTAATGCAGGTTGTTAGAAAATTCCAGTTCCTTGCAGCTTAACGTCTGAAGTCCCTATTTCCATGCAGACTGGGAGCTTCTCTATGTTCCTAAAGACTGTCCACATTCTTTTCAGGTGGCTGTTGCTATCTTCAAAGCAGCAACAACCTATTCAGTCTCTCTCAGATTCTAATTTCTCTGGCCTCCCCTTCTGCTCCCAGGTAGAGAAAGTTCCCCATACTTAAGGGCTCATGTGATTACATTGAGTCCACCTAGATAATTCAGAAGAATCTCCCTATTTTAAGTTCTACAGTGTCATATATCATAATTTAATCATGGGAGTGATCATTCATCATATCTACAAAGTCCAGGGAGTTGTGTGGAGCCCAGATAAACTATTTAGTGATCCAAGAAGACAAACACTGTGATGCATTTTTAAACAGACAAGCTTTAGATATTTTAAGGCATTTAGATAGATATTTTTAATACATTTAGATATTATTAAAAAATTATTTAGATTAGGGTTTGAACACAGTCTGTGAGATGAATGGAACAGGCAACACTTGATTAGCAGTTCAGCCTTCATGTCTCATCTGTGGCTCTAATTTCACAAAACTCTACACAGAGGCCAAATTCTTACAGTTAATCAGCCCTTGCCATATTAGAAAGCAATTTTGTCATCATCTCTTATTAGAAGCATAACCCTTAGAAGTATTGACTTGCTCTCCAACACGAAAAATCTAATTAACCAGCATTCAGTAATTTCCTCAGAGGATTTCAGATAAATATAGTATTTAGTTTCTTTTCATATCCAATAATAGTCTAAAGCCCTGGGATATTTATCTCTGAGTTATATAGGTCATCCTGTCCACAAACAAGATCCTTTTGTTTCACATTGCTGTTTATCAGTGACAGAGTCAGGACAAGAACTCAGAGCTTTCACATATAGTTCAGTGCTGTATAAACTACATCTTCCTCAATCATTTAAAAGTTCTCTCAACCAACCCGAATAAAATAATTTCTCCTCATTATGCTAACTTACATTATCATAGTGATCTGATTTATTATATCATCTATTAAATATAAGATCTTCTGTCCCACATTCTCTTATGATCATCATGCTGTATCCTAAAAGATTAGAATGACTTTCCCCACAAAATTGACTACTATGTATGTTCTTGATTAAATGTTCACAGCTTAAGGAATATCAAAAAAAAAAAAA